>NC_072796.1:84564693-84887386 GCF_028583425.1 Eublepharis macularius | reverse complement strand
ACCCAGAAAATTTCCACTGGCCTGTCATTCTCCTCTTCCAGTATTTCCTGACAATCAACCATTTCCTCATATACAGAGCCACTCCACCTCCTCTATGATACTTCCTGTCCTTCTTGAATAACTCATACCCATCCACTACTGCATTCCAATCATGGGAATCATCCCACCAAGTCTCTGTAATGACTACCGAGTCATATCTTTCTGTCTGCATTAGTAGATCAAAACTGGTTGTAAAAGGGATGAGTCACAAGCCCAAGTAGAAGAATCACAGAGCAACATATGTATCTGAGTTACTTAAGGCTCAGCTGGATTGTATGCATTTGCAATATGCTGAGGTATTAATGTTTAGTGTTGAAAATATATTCCATTCTTCAAACTCCTATAAAGATCACCTTAGTAGAAGTAGAAGAGGTCCAAGTCATTTTTAATCCAAACTAATTTTAAGAGGAAAAAATGTTTCTAGTAGGACTCAGTTCTGGCTTTTATCAATTATTTCCACACTGTAAGGAATATGCAATACTTTTGCCAGGTAAACCAATACCTGAATTCAATGGGTTTATCTTTTTCAAATACGAAAACAGGATTCTGCCTATGGAACCCTTACTTTCCATGATACAAACAACTAATGCAATATCTTTGCTTGAGGAATAACATCAGGTTCTTTCCAGTGGATTTAATCTGACCAAGGAAGCCCACTTTTACTCAATATCTAGATTACTGCCACAGCCTGCAAACTTGATGTTTCAAAGGAGCTGGTGGTAGTATCTGTGCCTTAGACTTTTCTCATCAGTTGAACAACGAAACAAAACCCTAATCCACAAAAGCCTTGGTTGACTTCTCTGTGGATGTAGATGAGCCATTAATAAATTCAGACATCTACTAAACCACATAAAATATGTTTGTTTCTATTCAATGAAACATCAATGGAACACTGATTTTCCCCATTTTATTTTCCCCTCCTTTCAAAGTCCCATTCAACCACTTAAAGATTATTCCTGGGGCTGGACAGAGTTATGGTGTTTTATATGATTACGGCGGCCATAATGTGTTATGCACAGATGTGGAAGACTCAAGAGATACCATCTATGGAAGATTGGATTCTGAAAGTCTTGAATATGGCAGAAATGGACAAATTAACAAGGAAATTGAAAGAACAAGAAGAATTGGACTATACATTAAGCTGGGAAAAATTTAAGAAATATGTGGAGAAAAAGTGGGACATGAAGGGGAAACTGTGGTCTTTGGAGAAGGAGGGGAGATAGAAACTTACTTAAGGTTAAAAAGGGGTATATTTTACTGTATTTTATTGGATTAGTATAGTATATTCACAGGGGAGTATAATTATGAATAATAAGATTATAGGGAGTATATGTGAAATATAGATAATATAGTTAATTGGTATGTAAGGAATAGTATGTTACATATATATATGTAGTTTTTTTTCCTTTTAGTTAGTATATGTATTTTTTATATTTTCAACTAAGATAAGCAATATAGTTAGTGTAGATTGTTAAGATAATTAAAGAGATTTGACAGATATAATAGGTATTATATATATATATATATATATATATATATATATATATATATATATATATATATATATATATATATATATATATATATATATATATTACATTATTATTATAGACTTTAAGAATTTATATGATATACTTTTTAGATTAAGTTGGGTATGGAAAACTGCTGGGAGTCACCAGAAAAGGGGAGGGGGAAGGATGGGGAAAATGCAATGCGATGGGGTGAATAATGTTAATGATTTTTATGTGTATGTTTGTAAACCCATCCAATAAAAATTCTTTAAAAAAAAAGATTATTCCTGGGGCTTCAAGGTTGTATGCATGCAGCTTTGTAGCTAGAAAAAGAGGGGAACCTCTCATTAGCTCCCCTTCCACATTGTAACCCCTTATCCATGTTGTCATCCATGTGGAATCTACATCTTCAGGAATAATCTTTCTGCGTGTTCAAAGAGGCTGTAGGAGTAGAAAAGAACCTAGTAGAAAATTCTTACCTGTTCCCGGTGGTGCTTTGATGGACACAAGCTGTTATATGGAGCAAACATGCCAGTTGCTTTTCTTTTAATGCATAGCAGCCCAACTTACCTCCCTTACCACAGCCTACTGAGATACTAGACATACTATAATTATATATTAATATTTCAAAACATATCTCCATTCTTACCTGCTGGTTTACAGGAAAATTCCTGTTGATTTTTTTAATCTATAAAAGTGAATGCAGAAAATTATTAGTAAGTATAAGCACATTCAGCCATGAAACTCATCCACAAGCTATATAAATTAGCAGCATGATATTCCATCTTTTGACAAATTCACAACATTTCTTAATAAACATTCACTGAAGAAAAACAACTCAATTAATTGTGTCCATAACTCTAAAGAATTAGAACTTCAAAACTTCATACCTTGAATATGGTCTTCACCCACAGTTTTGTATAATTGTGCCATCTAATTCCTTACTAAATTATTATTTGCTTAATTTTATTTTCATATTTAATTGTGTTGGATGCTAGCTTCATGGCATTTTTTTACAATGGCAGTGTCTTGCAGTTGACATTGCAAACATCAACCAGGAGAAGAAAATACAAGTTTTATATCCAAGGGTTTAAAAAACAGTAAAAGCAAATAGCAGAAAATATTTAACTGAATTAGTATTTTAATAGATAATTCTGGTAACAATATTGAGGGAATTCTGTTCTTAATAGTGAAATTATCTTCCCAGGCTTGGTTTTTTTAAAGGAAAAAATGCTACCTGCTTTTGAGGTATATTTTGCTTTGGGTGGCAGCCCCATTCATTGCAAAATAACATGTTCAGGACACACAAGAAGAACAAATGAAACCTCAGGAAAATAATGTGCCAGCAGTGGGTATATCATCTGGTTTCATATATATCAATTATTAACCTTTTGGACAACAATATTTTGAATGTCAGAGAAGTATAACCTCTTGTTGTATGTTATGCTGCTCTACGACCGTAATAATAATAAAATTTGAATTAACATATGATAGATAACCAGAATTAACTAACCTCACTTCAACTATAGTGAGCAAAAATAACGTGGAGGATTTTAGGATTGTCAGTACTGGAAGGAACTTTAAATACAATTTCTAGCACTTAATTTATAATTTCTAAAACTAATGATTTTGTGTGTCAAAGGGAAATGAACAAAATATAATGCAGACATTACAGTACATATGTTAAATAGGCTATAGAACTCTCCTTCCCCAATAAAAAGATAGTATCTACACTTCCTTCAGTGAAGGTACTATTTTGTGAGAGCACTTGTTAAATAATTAGAACATATGCTCCAATGTTTACCCTCTCGCTCAGTATGCATCCATACAAATGCCTCTTCAAAGCTAAACAGAATCAGGTCACCCTAGTAACCTCATGCTTGCTCAAAGCTGTTAAAACATTAGCAAATACTTTTAGGCAACCAAAAACCTCATTGTAAACCTCCTATGAAAGTCACAAAACAAGTAAAACTGTAAATAGGCAAGGGATGAAACACTCTAAAGGCACAGATTTACAACAAATATTTTTCTTATAATAAAAAATCCAAAATGTTACAAAGATAGAAAGCAGAATATGTATAAAACTGCCAAAATGTATAAAAACAGACATATAAGAACAAACATTCACCTTCACTATATAAATTATATTAGCTGAGACAACTTAGGTTTTAGATTCCATCTTTCAAAATGGAGGCTAGCGTATACGGCTTCTTCTAAACAAACCAATTCCCAGCAGCCTTTTTTTCTTCCCTTCTTTGAATTTCAAAGCTTCAGAGAGACACTCCTATTCCCTCACCTCTGATAGGAGTAGTCATAGGCTGCTTCCACACACGTTGGATAATCCACTTTCAATACTCTTTAGTGAACATTTGAAACTGATTTTCCATGTGTGGAACAAAAAATCCACTTCAAAAAGATTGCAAAAGTGCACTGAAAGTGCATTATTCAATGTGTGTGGAAATGGCCATAGTCACCTCCTTCAAACTATAATATTTGTGTCAGTTTCCTATCTCCTCAAATTAGTGACCACCAAGGACCATTAACATTGTTTTGTCACAGGCCTTGGCTCTCCTCTGGTATGTCATTTTAAACAGTCAATAAATATAGACTCATTCAAAATAAACAAAAAAGCTACAAAGCTTTTTTGTTTATTTATTGTTTATTGTTTATTTTGTTTATTGGGGGAAAGAGTAAAGAATTCTTCCGGAGAGATTTTACTTAGGCTTGTTGGTTCTACCTTTCATCCATTCTCTTTGCTGCAAGTATAAAAGCTGTTTTTGTGAGTAGAGGGAGAAAATATTTCCCCTGGGCTTGCTTATTTCTTCCCATTCATCCCCGAATACAACTATAAGAAGGGTCCATTTCTGTGGCCAAAGAATCCCATTCAAGATAAAGGTCCCTGATAGAGATGGGTATGAACTGGGAAAATGGCAGTTTGTTGTGGTTCATTGCGTTTCATGAATAGAGATGGGCACAAACAGCAATATGAACTAGAAAAAGCCACGAACAGCCCAATCAGCTGTTTGCGAACAAGCTGTTCGTGAGTAGACATGGGCACGAACAGCATTATGAACAGAAAAAACCCACGAACAGCCTAAGCTGCTGTTCTCAAACAAGCTGTTTGTGAGGCCCCATCCTAAATGAACAGGTGGTCATTGCAAGCCTCGTTTGTTGCCTTTGGCAGCCGTTCGTCAAGCCAGACAGTCTGGCACCAGCAATCAATTCCCTTGGCAACCGGAGGCAGGGAGGGACTGAACTCTGTCTGAACCCCTTCAAATTACTTCCAGCAGAGAATACTGTTTTTGCCACTGTGAAGAGAAAATGACAGCCAATGGGGAGACCCATGGATCATGCCTTTCCCGGGGTGCAATCTCTCTGAAACTTGGGGGGGGGGGGTCTTCAGAAGACAGTGAGGACTATGTCCCCTGCAAATGTGGTGGGTATTGGACATTGGGAAGGTCACTTTTGTAACCCCTCAAACTAACTGCCAGCAGACAATGCTGTTTTTGCCAGGACAGGGCCCTTTAAACTATCAGCTGGCAGGCGGCAGGAGGATCTTTAAAGGGATCTTTAAAGGGCCAGGTAAGTGGGTTTGAGGGGAAGGGGGCTAAGTGGGGGGTTTGGGGGTGGAGGTGATTCTGGCCACCATGAACAACAAACATGTCCGGGAACAATTCATGTTCATCCATGCTTGTTGTTTGTTGTTCGTGGATGGTAACGAACGAGGAACAGGGTGTTTGGGTTGTTTTTTTTCCTGTTCATGCCAATGTCTATTCATGAGGCCCCATTCTAAATGAACAGGTGGTCATTGCAAGCCTCGTTCATTGCTGTTTGTCCAGTCAGACAATCTGGCACCTGCAATCAATTCCCTTGGCAACTGGAGACAGGGACTGCCTGACCTTTGTCTGAACTCCTGCTGCTGTCCTGGAAACCCCAATCTAAGCCCAATTTAGCTTGATAGGCAGGTCTTCCTTTCAAGTGTGGAGCTCCAAATTTGTTACAAGAAAGCAAAGAGCAGGGGAGAGGGGGGCTCCCAGCTCTGCTTTTGCAGACAGTGGAGAGGGAGAGACAGTTGCTGTTGGCATTTTGAGAGAGAGACGGGGAAAGTGCATTGAAGCTTGAATTTTCTTTGTGTGTGGTGGGATAGGGACCTACCTCTTCAAGTTCCAGGGCTGCTGCCAGGCTCTGGACCAAACTATTATTTATTACTGGTACCTTTCCTGCTGCCTGCTCAGGTAAGGTTTCTGGGAGTGGTACGGTAGGGATCTACCCCTTCAGGTTCCAGGGCTGCTGCCAGGCTCTGGGGCCAAGCTATTATTTATTATTGGTACATTTCCTGCTGCCTGCTCAGGTAGGGTTTCTGGGAGTGGTGTGGTAGGGATCTTGATGGCTGGAAGAGAGCCTGCTGGCCCCCACAAACAATGAACATGTTTGTGAACAGGTCATGTTCATCAATGTTTGTTGTTTGTTGTTCATGGATGGCAACGAACAACAAACATCACCTTTGGGGTTTTTTCTGTTTGTGTGCATGTCTATTCATGAACCACGAACCGCCCTGAAGTTGCCTGGTTCCTGAACCAGTTCATTTTGTTCTGATGTACATCACTTCTGGGGCTGCAGAAGGTCTGCAGAATGACCTTCTCCCCCCTCCCCCCACCTAGGTAACAGATTGATCGGCACCAGACTGTCTGCAGTGACAAACTGAAAAATGAACCAAATTAACTGCTGTAAATGTCATAGTGGTTTCTCAGAAATGAGCACTGATGAACCACTGGTTCGTTAACCCAAAACTGGCCTGGTTTGTGACAAACTTTGGTTCATATTTCAGTTCATGCCCATCTCTAGTCCCTGGCTATAGGTGGAGGCAGGGGGATGGAAGCAGTTGAGCCCAGAGGAAAACTGTTCTCATTTCTCAGGGTTTTCTTTTAAAAAAAATCACTGCTATGATGGCACCTCATTAACATGCCACCCATGTCAATATATGCATATCCCAGATTTGCATTTAGAGGCACATGAGGAGAAGCATGACAACTGGAAGCTCCTGATTGGTCACTTATCTTTTATGAAACAATATCAAATTATCAACCCAGATGATTCACCAGCAACTTTTAAAGGAATTATTCCACAAAGGGTTTTTTGCAAGTTTTAGAGTTAAGACATGTGCCTAATCTAACTGTCCTTAAATGTTTCGATATGGACTAAAATTACAGACCAATTACAGACAGCTGCCATAATGCTAAGACAAGAAAGTACAACATCTGCTGTGCAAACTGTTTTAAAACTAAACAATAATAAAAATACTTGTTATCCAAACTTGAGGTTTAGAAAAATGAGATCTTTACTAAACAACTAGCTGTGTTCCACTATGGATTACTGTTTTTCTTTTTCTTGTAATAATAGTAAATACACTACTACTTGCAAAACTTGATTGTATTAAGACTTGTTGATTTAAAAACTACTTTAGATACTCTAAAAAGAGAATTAATTTGGAGTCCATTTATTTCTGAAAGGCAGGTTAAAAATAATTTTAGTTAGATATTCCCCAGGGGGTGGTGTTTCAGACAGAGGGTCAGTTATGTGACACAGGGATGCATTCTAATGCCTTTCCTTTCCTTATAAATGATGTGGTGGCTAAATTAAAGGAAAGTGAATTCTTCACCAAAATGTTTAGCCTTAGAGAAATGTTTCCTTTAGTCTATACTCACATGTTCTTAAATTCCCATTTGCAGACTTGATCCTTTTTGTAACTTTTAACAAATGAATAATCAATTATGATGAGTGTTATCATTTTTAGATTTAATTATCCTAAACATATGTGGCAGATTAATTCTTACAAGACTGAACATCTGAAGATATTTACTGATTTGGGAATTCTCTTTTGCTTAGGATGCTGGAGAAATTGTATTAAATTGACAAATTGAATAAGCTGTATTTGGAATGCTCTATGAAGGCAAAAAATACTACTTGTCATGACCCCCTCTGACCGACTCAGTGACTCTGACTCATACTCAGAGGAAGAGCCTGAGGAGACAAGGCCAGAGAATCAGGAGGACCAGGAAGACCAGGCAGGGCCTGACACTCCAGCAGTACCAGTGGCCTCCTTGCCAGAGCATGCCAGGGAGACTTTGTCCACAGCCTCTGAGAAAACCACCAGACTGCCACCAGGCAGGGCAAGAACCCGGGCCAATAGCTTCCTCAGGAACTGCTCCCATTCCTCCAGTGTGGTGTTGGTGGAAGGCCTAGTCTCACATAGAGCAAAAGAGGTGAAGTGCACTCCCAGCCTGGATCCAGAACACAGCTCTGAGAGTCGTGCTGCTTTGCAGGATCCTAGTCACTGCTTTCTCACTGGAGCTTTACCACTTACCAGCAAGTTCAGCTAAACCGGATTACCATTCAGTCTATTTAGGAAGAGGCTTGAGAAGGCTGCATTGCTGGGTCAACATGTCCATTAGGAGCAGGCCCTGTGCTCTAAGTTCCAGTTCATGCTCCCAAGCCTAGATGGCCAAGCTAGAGACCTAGACCCAGCTTTCTTGCAGAGTGCAGGACTCTTCTCGGTTTGGAGATGTAGGGGAGGGAGAAGCTACACCCCTATATGGGACAGATATCTGGGATTTTCAAGGAGGTAGCAGTTTGGCAGTACTGCAAAATGAGCTTTTTTAGACTATTTTGGGAACCCTTCAGAATACTTCAACAACTTTTATTTTGTCTGGAGCAGAGACAGGTATTGTATCTTAGTATTTATATTCCCATTTCCTGTCTCCCTGTGCTTACTGCTGAGTAGGCCTTTTTTCCCAAGGTGGTCTTAACTAGAGATGGGCATGATCGGCATTACGATAGAAAAATACCCACGATAATGGCGTTTGCGTGATCGGGACCCGGCGGATCGGTGCCATCCACGGCGACTGATCCAGCGTTCGGGGGGGGGGGCTTCATCAGGGCTTGATCGGGCCATCGGGATCTGATCGGGGATCCAGACAATCAGGCGCCAGTAATCTATTCCTGGGGCAATGGAGCTAGGGGAATGCCTGAGCTGTGTTTGCCCTCCTTCTGTCGCCCTGGAAACCCGGATGGAAACCCAGCTTTCCTTGATTAGCAGGGCTTCCTTCCAACCACGGAGCAGCAACGCACTCACCAGTTGGGAGAAGAGACCCAGGGGAGGGAGGGGGAAGGCGGTGTTCTGTAGCCATGGGCACTCCAAATGTTTTTTGCTTTTTAAAAAAACGGGGCTTTGTAGGAGGAATGGCTGTTTTTCTGTCTGTCACTCTCTGTTTTTAACCGGCTTTTAAAACACTGTATTTTGTGGGAAAACCTCATTCACAACTCTGTGTGTGTGTTTAAAATATGCTTTTGGAAGACTGGCTGCTTGCTTTTAAAATTGGGTGGGGAAGAATGGAGGATTCTGTTCTTGCTTTTTTTAAAAAGCTGGCTGAAACATGTTGACAGGGTGTGTCTCTCTCTCTATTTGGAGAGGCAGGGACGGATTAAAAACTCCCCCCCCTGTTCTAAGTGTGTGTGTGTGTGTGTGTGAATGTCCCCTCCCTGAGGGGAGGTGGCTCATCGCCGGGTTAAAAACTTCCCCCCCCTCTGCTCTAAGTGAGTGTGAACGCCCCCTCCCTGAGGGGAGGCGGCTCGTCACCGGGTTAAAAACTTTCCCCCCCTCTACTCTGTATGTGTGTGTGTGTGTGTGTGTGTGTGTGAACGTCCCCTCCCTGAGGGGAGGCGGCTCATTGCTGCCTCCCCGTGCCCACCATGCCCGGTGGTCGCTGCCACCACCCACCTTCCCACATAGCTGGGAACAGTGGGGCACCCCTCCACTTTGGCCTCCCCGATCCCCGATCCATGGATCGGAAACGGGAGATGACCGGTGTGGATCGGTGATTTGGGGTCGTTGCCAGCGCCGATCCCCAATCAGCTTGATCAGCAATTTTTTTTGGATCGTGCCCTCCTCTAGTCTTAACCCCAAAGAAGGTCTTTATAAAGAGCTAGTATGGTTGACCTTCCTCCAGTTTGCTCCTCCATTGCTTCTGCAGAGCCATGTGGAATTTCCCTCTATGTTCTTACTGGGCCGTTACCCTCCTTAGAGTGCCCTTTCTCCTCCCTTCTCCCACAGGGTTAGGGTGCCCAGGGGTGTGCTCTTCCCATATAGGTTTGAGATAGGCTCATTGAAAGCTTGAGAGAAAGAGAACGATTCCCATGGTTACAGTAACTACAGCAATTCAATTATTCAGTAGGCTGCCTATAATTTTGTAAATCCACTCTAGAAGTAAAAACACTACCCTTTAATCTCCTAATTTTTCAGGGCTTTAACATTACCCTTTTCATACAGAACTATTTGCTTGGATACACAAGAACACTTCCGTGGACAAAATAATTTGTTTGTTAAGTGTGACATTCTTGCCTTCCTCCTCCTGCTGCAGCCCAAACCCCTCCCCAAATGCTGCTTCTGGGGAACACAGGACACCTAGGAACAGCACTGGGGGTATTTTGGGATCCATGAAGAGGAGGTGAGGAAGGCACTTCATAGGCAGAAATCACTTTGTTGGAAAAAATGTTAAATATTTGATTAATTTCTCAACAGGATTTTAGGTTGTTTCTCTACACTGGGTCTAGGTCTCCAGCTTGGCCATCTAGGCTTGGGAGCATGAACTGGAACTTAGAGCACAGGGCCTGCTCCTAATGGACATGTTGACCCAGCAATGCAGCCTTCTCAAGCCTCTTCCTAAATAGACTGAATGGTAATCCGGTTTAGCTGAACTTGCTGGTAAGTGGTAAAGCTCCAGTGAGAAAGCAGTGACTAGGATCCTGCGAAGCAGCACGACTCTCAGAGCTGTGTTCTGGATCCAGGCTGGGAGTGCACTTCACCTCTTTTGCTCTATGTGAGACTAGGCCTTCCACCAACTATGGCTTTGTGGTATAGAAGAAACTGGTTATTTTGTTTACCTTTTTATATGCTTTATTCATAAATCAATTAGGAATACATTTCTCCCAGTTATTGGTGGATACAGAAAACTGGTCTGAGTTCCAAAACATTGACTTTATTACTTACTAAAAATGAGAAAGTTGGCAGCTCATATTTTACTATTATCATCATGTTAGCATAGTTACATTTTTTTAAAAAAAATCTGAATAGGCTGTCAAAATGTGAGAATATATTATACTTGGTAAGGTATCACACACACCCTGACTCAGAATGTATAATACTCATACTTCAGACCTATATAATTTTATTGCTGCACCAGACATAATAATGAAGGCTTTTGTTTTAGCATTTGCTAATCTGTATTAAGCAACCAGAAGAAATATTACAGTTGCAAGAGAAGATGGGGCTGCATCTTATGAGCTTTATTGCATGATCCCTTTCATTTGATTCTTGAGTTTTAGAGATTCAGTTGGGTAAAGTATGAAATAATCAGCAAAAATAATCATTCATGTGTCATTTTGGAAACAGAATAGTCACTGAATAACTGTAAGTAACATATGTATGTGTCAATTATAGGGTTCAGCTGGTTTGATGACCTGGTTTCCATACTAAAGCTAAACTCTGGTGAGGAAAAATTACATTAACTTGACTGACGCATTTGATTTATACTTGTATGTATTATGGTATGTTACTGCGTTCTAGATACACGAAGCAGCAGTTTCTTATGATTATGTATTATTAAGGCGATGTATCAACTGGACCACAATTACAGATAAGGGGTTAAGAGTAAATAACTAGGATTTAACTGTGCCATCAACATATCAATAAATGTTGAAATCATTTGCACAAAAGAGACTTTTGCTAGATTACCCACCAAGTGGTTTACTTATACTCAGTTCATACTTAAAAAAAAATCTTGAAGATACTTCAAGATAGGTCTCCCCTGAGCTCTTGCCCTGCCCTCAGTGTCTTCCTTGCTGCATCTACATTTCCATTTAAACCACACAGTGAAACAGAGGGCTTGTTTCTATTGTCTTGGTACACTGTGCCAACACTCTGCAAATACTGAGAGAGACAGATGTCTATCATAATAAAATTGACCACACTAGACATAGGTGACTATCTGAACCAAAGCTGACTACTCAGAGAAGATAAATCAGGCAAATGGGAATCCTTATTGAAATTCAATCAATAAGAGCCTATGTTCTACTCAGGGGTCATTTCGTAGAAAAAGACCTGGAGGAACTCATTAGCATAACTCATTAGCATATGCCATGCTCCTTGCCATCACCGGAAGTGTGTCATTAGCATAACTGATTTGCATGTGCCACACCCCCTGACATCACCTATCCTGGCTGTTTTGGACCCAATCTTGGCCATTCAGGGCCGAAATTGGGCCCAACATGGCAAAAAGGGGCTGAAAATGGTTGAAAAGGAGCCCCAGATGGTCAGGATTGGGCCGCTGCTGAGCGGGAGAGTGATCTACCACCCATCAGAGGCCCAATTTGGGCCATTTTGGCCCCAATCCAGGCCGAAACGGGAACAAAATGACTGAGAGTCAGGTGGGTGGGGCCACCTGTCATGTGACCTCTTTGGGGAACTACCGGAACTGCGTTCCTGTGCGTTCTCCCTCAAAATGAGCCCTGGTTCTACTGATCCAGAGAAGTTAGCTGTGTTAGTCTGATGCGTCTGATGAAGAGAATTGTAGTTCTAGAAAGCTTATGCTACAATAAAGTTGGTTAGTCTTAAAGGTGCTACTGAAATCTTTATTATGATCTACTGAAGTCCTCTCTAATTTTTCCTACAATTTAGTCCTATGAAGGAAGCATAAATTGAGGTTGGACTCAACTGCATTTTGCCAACATAATGTTTGCACCGTTTTCCCTATCAGAAACATTCTTAATGAACCAGAGGAGTTAGCCGTGTTAGTCTGTAGTTGCAAAATAGTAAAAAGTCCAGTAGCACCTTTAAGACTAACCAACTTTATTGATGCATAAGCATGAATCTGACAAAGAGAGCTGTGGTTCTCCAAAGGTTATATCTCAATAAAGTTGGTTGGTCTTAAAAATGCTACTGGACTTTTTACTATTCTTAATGAAGCAACATGCTCTGACTGCCCAGACTTGTAACAAACAAGTGTGCTGCTTCCTTTCCCACACAAACTACCTGCTATAGACTAGCTGCATGTTTCCTCTTATAATTCCACAATGAAAGTAACTAGATGCTTACTTTCTGTTTTAAATAAAAGTTAGGAAGTACAAGATAGGTAGCCATGTGTCTGTAGCAGCAGAAAAGAGCAAGATCAGTAGCATCTATAAGACTAACAAAAAAAGAACCTGTTGTTAGTTTTATAGGTGCTCCTGGACTCTTGCTCTTTTCTACTGTTAGGAAGTACAAGATTGTGATACTAGATCATTGTAACACTATAGCAATCCAGCAATTTCCGATTTTTTTTAAAAACCCTCCACTGGAGGTTGGTGATTGTGATTACGGGGGAGGGAGGAGTCAAGGAAAGTAAGGGGGAATCTGCTTTGTGGATGTTCTGCTGCCACTGTGAATACTTCTGCTTTTGCAGGAGCAGGAGGTACACAGAAAGTCATTTTTATGTAGAAGCTATGTTCACTGAAAGGCTTATTGGTCGGTTCAAAGGAGGAAGGTTAATTTCTCACATGCGAAACATTATACTTTGACCCTGAGTGATCTAGTAATATAATTTCAGGTGGGTAGCCACGTTGGTCTGCAACAGATGAGCAAGATTCAGAGTTCTGACTCTTGAGAGCTCAGAAATCTGAGAGCCCTGGAACTAGATTTCCAGAGCCCTGGAAATCTAGTTGGTCTTGCTCTTCTAGTAATTTAATTTTTTTTACCTAATATATCATTAACTTGTAGCTTCCATTCCTGTTACAATATTACCTTCTTCAAGAAAACATCTGGTAGTGTGGTAGGAGGCATAGTAGTTGTACAAACTTGATCACTAGACTTTTTTAAATTCAAGTAACCAGGAATTTATTATATAGTTGTAACAGAAATGTTTAAAGCATTAAAAGTAAACAAAGTTATTATTTCTCCTTTATATGCAAATATTAAGCAATGGATATCAACATTTTTCTTGAAATAAAATAAATAATAAAATAAAACGCATCCCAACCCCTACCCCCCTTAACCACACACAATCTTGGCTGGAAAGTTTCTTTTCCACCAACACACACAAGCTTCTTTTTATGGATATTTTTATGTAATACATACTAAATTTCACCTTGTTGCTCTAAAGCTTCCATCTTTAGCCCTCTTTTGTTTCTTTTTTAAACCAGCCTTATGTACACATTCATAGTGCTTATTAGAGATGGGCACGAACAGGAAAAAAAACCAAACACGATGTTCGTTGTTTGTTGCCATCCACAAACAGAGATTCACGAACATCGACGGACATGACATGTTCATGAACATGTTCGTAGTTGGAGGTTCGTGGGAGCCAGAATGGCCCTCTTGGGACTTAGCTGAACTTGAGCCACGGAAAAGAGAGTCCATGGGTCTCCCCCTTTCATGTCATTTTCTCTTCACAGTGGCAAAAACTGGACTGTCTGCTGGAAGCCACTTTGAAGGGGTACAAACTGACCTTCCCAATGCCCAATACCCACCAAATTTGCAGGGGACATACTCTTCACTGTCCTCTGAAGACCCCCCAAGGTTCAGAGAGATTGCTCCCTGGGAAAGACATGATCTATGGGACCGTCCCTTTCCTGTCATTTTCTCTTCACAGCAGCAAAAACTGGACTGTCTGCTGGAAGCTACTTTGAGGGGTTACAAGCCAGAAGGAAAGCCAGAAGGAGTTCAGACATTCCATGCCTATATTGTCAGGGGAATTGATCAAAAGGCGCCAGACTGTCTGGCTTTACGAAAGGCTGGCAAATGCCACGAAGAGGGCTTGGAATGAACACGTCGCTGGGAATGGGGCCTCACGAACAGCTTGCTCGCGAACAGTGGATTGGGCTGTTCATGGCTTTTTTTTGTTCGTATTGCTGTTTGTGCCCATCTCTAGTGCTTATATGAAGACCAACTTTCAGACCACCCAATATCAACCCATTATACTTATGGCATCACTCAGTAACAAGTATCAAGTCAAGATGAACTGTTTTTTCACCATAAATAACAATGTTATTTGACACAAGCCCTACATAAAATTAAATCTATCCGAAAACCAAGTAAATGTGTGTGTGTGTGTGTGTGTACATACACACACACACACACACACACACACAAAATCACATTTTTATAAATTTCGGTTATTTCCCTATATTGTACTGAAATGAAACCTTCTGAAATTATATAGAATATATTTTACATACAAATAAAATCTTTAGAAATAAGTTCTGATATCAAAGGTACTGATTAACACATTGCATGCAAAACTTGTAGGAGGAAAGAGAAAAGCAGACATTCCAGATGATGAAGCTACTTAATACCTTCCATGATAGTGTGAAGTCAAATTTAAATGGAGACCTTGCATTTGATACTAGTATGACAAACCCCAATGCTAGCCTAAAAATGCATATATTCAAATAGATTTATTTTTTGATACAACTGTGAGATCTGGTGATAATATGCTAAACTATATGCCACAGGGAAAAGAGGTTCAGAGGACATTTTAGCCTGTTTAAAGAGTGCGTTTGCGTACCCAATATGCTAGCCATGCATACATATGACATCATACAGGAAAGCACTGATGTTTTTGAAAGCAGAAAAGGCAGATTGTAAAAAAAGACCACAACAAATAATATAACAAACATTCTAGAAACCCTAATGATACTACAACACATTGCACAACGCTGCAATTATATATGGGCAAATCCACACTCACTCATCTTCCGCTTATCTTGCGCAGTCGTGGCAATCGCCTTTATTCCGCTACCAGGCTGTGCATCCTCACATCCACCCTTCCAGTGTGTCTTCATGGCGCAATCAGTTCTCCACACGCTACCGAGTACAGCGTTACCGTGGGCGGTTCCATCCTTGGCCGTCAGAATTGACGGCGCATGTCACTTCCCTTTTTTTTTATAAAAAGGGGTCAATTATCCAGTATACTGATATCTTGAATTTGTTTCCCGCACCTGCCGTTCACTGGAGATGACCGTTGTTGGAAATACAGGATTACTCAGCTTAGCACCTCGCGCTCTTGAAAACTGGGGAACTCAATAGGGAAACGGTCCCCATGCGACATGCTCATGCTCCGGTGACCGTTTCTTTTCCCGCGGAAACCGCTGCTCACTAGGGTTGGTTTACCGGTATACCGACCATTATGCACTGTTAAAAAAAGGGAAGAAAACGGATTTCCGCGAATATCACGTGGTTTGGAGGGAAGGCGCAATAGTGGCGCGGTGATGGCGGGGCACACATGGAACGGGAAAGCGTGTGAGTATCTGCGTGAATAGCACACCGCTTGCGAAAAAGCTGTGGAATCAAATAGGTAGTGTGGATTCGGCCTATTTCTGTTATCACACAGTGAAAATTAGAGAACCATTCAGTTACATATGTGAAGCAGATACAACTGCAATGCCATTCAATTTAACCGTTTCCTTTTTTTAAAGTCTGTGACAAATACTTGACTTTTTCATTGTTTAGATCAAAAGTAGGAGAGCTGTGAAAACATACATCTTCCCCACCAAACCAGTACATGTTCAAATGTTCACATCTGCTTAGAAAGCCAGAGCCAAAGAAGTAGCTCCCCGGAAAGATATCAAAACAACACCAAGAAGATTTTTAGACCAGCCAACTGATCTCTCCGAGATCAGGTGCAGAACTGAAGATCAGTAGGAACAGAAAGCATCCCTGTTAATAAGGGGCATGGTGGATTAGACTATCCTATCTGGTTGGTGTCTGGGATGGAATACTACACTATGGAATTTATCTTCTCAATTCTGAGTTCTCAGCACAGTTCTCAGAGAGAAATTGGCTGTCATTCAACATGGTATTGCTGGAAGGGCAGCCGGGCATTTTGGCAGGAGAAAGCATTTTAAAATATTTTTTTTCTCCACTCAGTCATTACTTGCACTCACTCAGCAGCCTCTTTATAATCAGCCTGATCTTTTATTGGTAACTCTTTTTACCCTAGTTAATGTGATGAACATGGCAGTTCCCCCTTGAAATTAAGTGCCATATCAACTCCTAAGGGCTAGTCTGTATGTGCTGTATTTTTTTCCTAAGGGCCATCCAGTTATCTAAGTAGATTGTTTTGAATCTATCAGACAACTTTAGATATCACTAGAAACTTCAGAGAACTGTTTCACACACTGTTCTGCCTTGCACATCGAACAGTTTTCTTAAGGCAAAACTAAGACAGAAAATGACTTCTCAAAACCATTACTTTCAGGAACAATCTACAGGCAAAAACAAAAACAATACAAATGCTAAAATACAGCTGCAAAAGTGTAGTATGTTAACAGTTGCTACCTCAGACAAAGAACTTCCATTATGTCACGTTAATACAGTACAAATAAGGATACGTCTTAGGTCAAAGGGAAAAATTATGATCATTTGGAAACCAAGCAGTACTACATTTAAAAGCCCACTCATGAGAAACACTAAATCACCAATAATTCTCACAAATGATTTTTTAAAATTTTATTTTAATTTAAAACATGCATTTCCACCCAACTAGGGCCCTCAAGGTGGTGAACAATTAAATAAACATTAAAAGTAACTTTAAAAACTCTACCTACCTACCTGCCTGTCTATCTTGCTATCAAAATCTTGCTATCAATTAAAAATATAAAAAGGATGGAATGCCAAATGAAAACGAAATCTTCACCTGATGGCAGAAGATGGGGGGGGGGCAAACAATTTTGGTGCTACAACTGAGAAGGCCCTTTCTAAAGTTGCCTCCTATCTATTTTATTTATTTAGTGTATTATATTTATTTTATTATACTTCATTTATACCTTGCCTTTATCCCTAATGGGGACTAAAGCTGCTTACATCATATCCTCGCAACAACCCAGTGAGGTAGGTTAAGATGAGAGTGTGTGACTAGCCCAAAGTCATCCTGCAATCTTCCACGGCAGAGCGGGGATTTGAACCGGGGTCTCCCATATCCTAGTTTGAAACTCTTAACGGCTACATAACACTGATAGTAATGGTCAAGTTCATATGGGAGTAGATGGTCCATTAGTTGCCTTATTAGTACAGTATACGGTTCATCATGCTCATAATCTGAATGTTCTGAGTTTGAGCCTCACATAAGGCAGCAGAATCTTTTCCACTCTCAGTGCCATAAAAATCAGCACTATTCATTTGGTTTGAAAAGGCAGAACTTCCTTTATATAGCAAAACTTCTGTATTGGGGAGGGACTTCTGTATTGGGGAGGGTTCAGTGGTAGAGCATCTGGTTCAGTTGGCATGCAGATGGTCCCTGGCTTCTCCAGTTAAAAGGATCAGGTAGTAGATGATGTGAAAGATCACTTCCTGAGAGCATAGAGAGTGTGAGGAGACAAGACTGACCTTGATGAGTCCATAGTCTAATTCAGTATAAGGCAGCTTCATGTGTTTATGTGTATTTTCTGGTCTCACGCCATATAGCGTCAACACCAGCACCTTGAATTGGGCCCAGAAGCAAAGTGAAAGCCAGTGTAGGCTGAAGAAGTCTGGACTGATATTATCCCAGTGTCTCACTCCAATTGATGTTGTTGATGTAGCACTCAGTACCAATTTTAATTGTTGGATACTCTTCAAGGGCAACCCCACACTGCAGTAATCTAACCTAGATGTAACTAGGGTACACATTAGAGTTGCATGATCTTTTTCAAACAGGAAAGATCACAGCTGGCTCACAAGCCAATGGCAGTAACAAGGTGCCTCGTCAAAGACTCCGCAGTCATGATAAGATTACAGTCCTTTTATGGGTTAAAATTGGTTAAACAAGAGGAGTTACTGAGTAGGAATAAATGGACAGTTCTTGCAGTGGAGGGAAGTGAGCAGCAGGAAGGTCCCACAAGATACAGTACTGGGACTAGTGGTATTTAATTTATTCATGTATTATTTGGAATTGGAGATAAGCGCCCAAGCGTGCAGTCTAAATCTCCCAGTATAAGATTTGCTGCAATCACATACTATTTTAATCGTGATCTCCTCCAATCACAATGTTATTAGTTCAAGTTATCCATCCTCCCATTCGTGGTTCAGTAGCCCGGGTATGATAAAGAGTTTCTGTAGTAGCCTTTAGAGTTAAAATCACAGTCTTGAGAAAACAGGAGTTATTGAATCCATTCAATCAAAGACTGGAGAGAAAGTAGCAACACCTCTTCTTTAAAACCCTGATAGATATGGTTCATCAAGCATTTTCAAGCTCTCTCTGTAAAAGCAAAGATCAAAAGTAGCTGAGAGCTACTAACCTAGAGTAACATCAACTACTGCCAGAATCTCTTGCTGTGATTTTGCAGCATACTGCTGGTGTTTTCTGTCTCAAGCTAAGATGTAATTTGTAGAGCTTAACCCTGTATCATTTGACCTGTAAGGCTTTCAAGAATGATCTTTTCATACCATTTGAGACTTTCCCTATCTTACATTATCCTGATTTGTTTTCTCTGTGCTTCACAATGTCTCAATGAGCTTATACTTATTTCTGAGATATAAGTAAATTGACAAGAGCAAATAAGGATGCTGATCATCCGATATGGTGCATTTCAGCTTTTTTAAATGTTTGAAGAAATCCCCCAAACTGTTTTGACATTCTGACACTTCTTGTCAAATGAAACTGCAATCATTTGTGACCCAGCTTAATTATTTTACACTGAAGTGATGCAAAAATTGTTAACCATGACAATATGTACAACAATATCCATCATATTACACTAGATGATCTGCAGGCATTTCTAATCATCTTAACATGAATGGAGTTATATTTTTTTAAGTCTATGGCTAAATATCCCTTTTGTCCTTAGGTAAAGGTAAAGGTAGTCCCCTGTGCAAGAACGGAGTCATTACTGACCCATGGAGGGTGGACATCGCATCACAATGTTTTCTTGGCAGACTTTTTATGGGGTGGTTTGCCATTGCCTTCCCCAGTCATTTACACTTGACCCCCAGGAATATTATCCAGCGAATTGGAATGGTGTTTTCAGGGAGTTTATGTCTGATTCGCCATTAGATTATATCTGTTGGTACCACTTTCATGGCACCTTTTCCAGTGGAGGTACACAAGCATTATTAGCCTTTGTAGCTTTTCAAGTAAGTAGTCCATTTAGATTTAAAATGCAACTGATTTTTTTAAACAGATTTAACTGCCAGGACCCATTTTTATTGCTTCAAATCGGATACATGCAATGAAATGGAACCTGCACCTCCACTATATATCTATTAAGGTCATTCTAGACAGCAAAGTTACATTTCAAGGCAAGCACCGAGTTATTATTGACCCATGGGGGGACGTCGCATCACAACATTTTCTTGGCAGACTTTTTGTTATGAGGTGGTTTGCCATTGCCTTCCCCAGTCATCTACACTTTACTCTCAGGAACCTGGGTACTCATTTTACCAACCTCGGAAGGATGGTGCAGATTGGTAAGCTGCAGTACTGCAGCCCAAGTTCTGCTCATGACCTGAGTTCGATCCTGGTGGAAGCCGGGTTCAGATAGCTGGCTCAAGGTAGACTCAGACTTGCATCCTTCCGAGGTCAGTAAAATGAGTACCCAGTTTCCTGGGGGTAAAGTGTAGATGACTGGGGAAGGCAATGGCAAACCACCCCATAAAAAGTCTGCCAAGAAAACGTAGTGATGCGATGTCCCCCCCCCATGGGTCAGTAATGACTCGATGCTTGCACAGGGGGACTACCTTTACTTTTTGTCCTTAAATATCCCAAAATGCCCAATCCTAGCATATGCTGTCAAAATATCCAAGTTTTACTGCCATCTAATATTTAAAAGAGCATTATGACCAAATTACAGATAAATTCCCCATCACACCAAAAAACCAATATCCAAGCTAGAGACCTAGTCACAGACAAACAGGATAATTTTATTCTGGAGGACCATTAACTATGGGCATTTTGCTTCATGACATTTCACAAAAAATACCATAAAGGTATAGTTTAGACTCATGAGCTTCTGCTCTAGTAACAGAACACAAAATACTTGGAACTGGGGAGAGGGGAGACCCCAATGCACAGGTGGTACAACCCAACCCCATCTCTATTTCAATGTGCAATTTTGGTTGGGCAATGGAAAATCTAATGCAATATTTCAAAGAACAAGGCAAAGAATGGAACAGAATCTCTCCCTTTCATGCCTTACAAAGCATTTATTTGTTCTATTCATTTGTTTACTGCTTTCCATAAAATCTGTCAAAAGCGGTTTATAATAAAATTTATTACAGTTTTTAAACCATTAAAAACTGAAAACAATGACATTAATAAAACAGAGAAAATACAGAGAAAAAAATCAGCAACAAGTTTAAAATACAATGAAACCAATTCAGCAATAAAATATATAGTGTGCAGGTATTGCAGAGGCCAGCCCCACACAAAATTATACTGTGAAAAATTGGTTGTAAGGGTGGGGTGGGGGTAGACTTGCTTAGTAATCTCCCAAGCCCAAAACTGAGCTCCACCTGTGGAAGCTAATACTTGTGTTACTACAATTTAAGTCCATCTAAGCAACAGGGGCGGGGGTCACCACAAAAATGATGTTTCTCATTTTTGTGCATACAGTTCACAGAATGGAAGATTTTTACTTACCGTGAAGCTTCCTTTCTTGGTGGTCCAGGAGTGGGGCAGTCATCACTAGTGGGTAGCTCCTCCTCCAACTCTTTCGCAGGGGCCGGACAAAAACTTGCGATCCTTGGGGGAGGGGCTCCCAGGAGTCCTCAGTTCCTTTTCAAGCCCTCGTCCACTTCGCCAGGATTCCGCAACATTCTGTCTTTTCCTGTTATACAGAACTAAAGTAACAACTGATCAACGTGATCCATTCAACGGAAAAACCTCAAACTGTGGTAATCCCCCATTTTGAAACATTATCTTAACATCTGAGATTCGAACTCCCGTTCCCTTTTTTTTTTTTTAATGTAGGGTGAGTTACTGACTGCCCCACTCCTGGACCACCAAGAAAGGAAGCTTCACGGTAAGTAAAAATCTTCCATTCTCTAGTGGTCCGGAGTGGGGCAGTCATCACTAGTGGGATATACGTCTAGCAGTTTTCCCTCAGGGTGGGTATTCTACTAGTCCAAAACCTGCTGTAACACCCTCCTGCCAAAGGCCGCTTCCGCAGAAGCCAACTGATCTATTCTATAGTGTTTGGTGAACGTATGTACAGACTTCCAGGTTGCCGCTTTGCATATCTTCTCTAAAGAGGGGAAAGACCTATAAGCTGCCGAGGTAGCCGCCCCTCTAAGGGAGTGTGCCTTGATCCCCTCCAGAGGCGGAAGGTTCCTGGATTTGTATGCCAACTCAATACACTCCCTAATCCATCTGCTCAGTGTAGAAAGGGAAACCTTCTCCCCCATAGAGCCACGTTTGAAGGAGACAAACATGCTCTCCACCTTACGAAATGAGCTAGTTCTATCTAAATAGAAACTAAGGGCCCTTCTGACATCTAACTTGTGCCATTCCTTTTCCTTATGATGTTTGGGGTTGGCACAGAAGGAGGGCAGGACAATGTCTTCTCCCCTATGAAAAGATTAGTTAACTTTCGGTATGAAGGCCGGGTCTGTCCTCAAGACTACCCTGTCCTGGTGAAAAACACACAGCTCCTCGTTTACTGAGAGGGCCCCTAATTCCGAAACCCTCCTAGCTGAGGTCAGTCCTACTAGGAAGATAGTCTTGAGAGACAGAATCTTCAGAGAGCAGGTAGCCATTGGTTCGAAGGGCTCCTTGGTGAGAGCCTTTAGCACTACGTTAAGGTTCCACGTCGGAAAACGATGAACTTGAGGCGGATTTAGTAGCATGGTCCCCCTCAGGAATCTCTTCACATGAGGGTGTGAGGTGAGGGAGGTACCAGACTTGGAACCTCTGATGGCCGAAATTGCCGCTACTTGCCGCTTGAGGGTACTAGTACTTAGTCCTTTTTTCAGTCCATCCTGCAGAAAAAGGAGAATCTGTTTCACATGTGCCGAGGTGGGGTCCTGGCCTCTACGGTCACACCAGTTTGCGAACGATTTCCATGTCTTGTAGTAACTTCTGTTAGTAGAACCCTTCTGTGAGGCCAACATCGTGTTAATCACCTTCTGGGAGTAACCTAACTCCCTAAGCTGTCCATGTTCAACCACCAGGCCGTCAGCCTCAACGATGCCGGATTCGGGTGCTGGATCTCTCCTTAGGACAACAGATCCTCTCTGAGTGGTAGAGTCCACGGATCCGAATAAGACAATCTCATTAGGTCCTGGAACCATGGCCTCCTTGGCCAGAATGGTGCGATCAGAATAACATTCGCCCTTTGTTCCAGGAGCACCTTGGGTATGAGTTTCATCGGAGGGAACGCGTATAGGAGCGTTCGTGGCCACTCCTGGCTTAGTGCATCTGTTCCCTTCGCTTCCTGTTCTTTGAACCTCGAGAAGAATTGTGGCAGCCTTCTGTTGGCTAGTGTGGAAAATAGGTCCATTTCCGGGGTACCGAACCTGTGGCATATCAGGGAGAACACCTGTTTGTTCAGTGTCCATTCCGCCTGGTCCACTGTGTTTCGGCTCAGCCAGTCTGCCACCACGTTTTTCTGCCCCGCTATGTGGCTTGCCTTTAGTGACCTGATGTTTCTTTCTGCCCAGAAGAATATCTCGTTCGCCACTGCCATCAGATGTTTGGACCTCGTGCCTCCTTGCCTGTTTATGTAGGCCTTTGTCGTCATGTTGTCGGTGTTCACCAGGACATCTTTGTCCTTTAGATCGTCTGTGAACTCCAGTAACCCGTTTCTCACTGCCTTGAGTTCCAGTAGATTTATGCTGGCTTCTCTTTCTTCGTGGAGCCACACTCCCTGTGTCATCCTGTCCTTGGTGTGTGCTCCCCACCCCGTCAAGCTGGCATCCATCGTCATCACTACTTTGGTTGGTTCCCTGAGCGGAGAGCCCTCCGTGAACCTGGCTGGGACCAGCCACCAGTCCAGTTCCCTGGATAATGCTTGGGGAACCTCCACAATTCTGTGCCACCGATGAGCTATGGCCGTCTGATGGGGACGCAGGAACCTCTGTAGAGGTCTGGTATGAAACCTGGCCCACTGTAGAGCATCTTGGCAAGAGACCATCATGCCTTGAAGCTTGGCCAGTTGCATAATCTCCACTCTTTGTTTTGCTAGTATCTCCCTCATTAGTGAGAGAATTTTTATCCGTCTCTCCGGGGATACATAGGTTTTGCCCGCAACCGTGTCCACTATCATCCCCAGGTGAACAATTCTCTGCGATGGTATAAGGATGCTTTTCTGACGGTTTATGATAAAGCCATGACTCTCCAGACAGCTGATCGTTGTTGCTACAGCCGTCTCCGCTGATTGAAAGGATGGGGCCTTTATCAGTATGTCGTCGAGGTAAGGCGACAGGGCTATACCTTGGACTCTGAGGAAGGCCACCAAGGTGACCAGTACTTTGGTAAACACCCTCGGAGATGATTTCAGGCCGAAGGGAAGGGCTCTGTACTGATAGTGCCTCCCATTGTAGGTGAAACGCAGGTATTTTCTGTGATCTTGCCGAATAGGGATGTGTAAATAGGCCTCTGATAGATCTATAGATGCAAGGAAGTCTCCATGCTGGATGGCCGCCGTGGTAGACTTCATCGTCTCCATTTTGAATTTCCTGGATCTTATGTGAAAATTCAGCCATTTGAGATCTAAAATGGCCCTGACTTCTCCATTCTTCTTCGGAACAGTGAAGAATATTGAGTACGCACCCTGCATCCTGTCCCGTTTTGGCACAGGTTCTATCGCCTTGAACTGCAGAAGGTGACTGATGGCCTCTTTTATTTCCCTGTGTTTCATCAGTGATCGGTTCCAAAATACCTGGATGAAGCGTCTGCGAGGTGTTTCCTCCAATTCCAAGGAGTAGCCCATGGATACTGTTTCCAGTACCCATTGATCTGACACAGTCCTTACCCATTGTGACGCGAAGGTCTGAAGGCGTCCCCCAACTTGCTCCGCCATCCCGGGGTGCGAGTAGTCATGCCTGGTTATTTTTCTTCTGAACCTTGGGCTGGAAGGAAGACTTCCTGAAGGTAAAGGATCTGTTGTCTGATCTGTGTCTTGGTTGCCAGCGGCTTTTGAACGGTCTGTCCGATTGTTGTCTGCCCAGTCTTTTGAGATCCTGAAAGGATTGTTTCCATTTATACTTGGGGTCTTTCTTCTTTGAAGGAAGGACTTTCTTCTTTTCTGCATTCTCTATCAGGTACTTGTCTAGGGCATCGCCAAACAGCTTTTCTCCCGAATATGGTATCGCTGCCACCTTGCTGCATGCTGGGGGGTCTGCGTCCCAATTCCTCAGCCACGTGTTTCGCCTTGCCGCAACGTTGAAACCCATAGCCCTGGAAGACATTTGGAAGGAGTCTAGGGTGGCGTCCGCCGCGAAGGCCGCTGCCAGGGCTATCTTTTTAACCTCATTCTTTATCTCTTTCGGCACTTCCCTGCCAGCTGCTGCTAAGTCAGAAGCCCAGGTGTATGCTGCTCTCGCGAACAGAGACCCGGTAGCTGAGGATCTCAGGGATGCCGCTGATGCCTCAAAGTCCCTGCGCAGGGCCTGCTCAATTTTCTTATCGGAAGGATCCTTTGGCATACCCTCCGCGTCCATGGGAAGTACCGAGGCAGTCGCCAGGCTAGTCACTGGATCATCTACCATAGGAAGTTTGATTTTCCTTGCATCATCTGGACCTAGGGAGTAAAACTTGTGAAAAATAGATTGATAGAGTTTTGGCTTTCCCGGGTTATCCCATTCCGTCCTCAGCACTTCATGGAAAATTGCAGGTAGAGGCACTCCTGATGATTTGGACCCCATCTTTGGAAGTGCTCTCTCTAGGCCCTGTGGATAGGGAGTGTTGTCCCTGACTTTTCTGTGGCTGTTGTAGGTATTTCTAGGGTCCTTAGTACCTTTGCCAGTAATTTGGAATACATATCAGGTGGAAAGAGCCTGGGTTGTATTTTATCCATATCCACCTCCTCTTCCTCTGACAACTCCCCTTCTTCACTCCCTGATGATTGAGTAGATAAATCTGAACTCCCCTGGGATTCCTCTGACTCACTGGACATTTCATCTAGCCACTCTCTGGGCTTTCTCTTTTTTGCTTTAATTTTAGTGGAAGACTGTAGTTTCCTCTTCCCTTTAGATGTGCTAGGTTCTTTTCTTTCTCTTTTCTGGTTAGCTGTGTGGCCTTTAAGGTCCTTAACAGCGTTATCAATTCCTTTTTTAATTTCTGCTTGCAGACAGGCCAGGATATTTGCTTTAGCCTCAGGACCTGCAAGGTCAGGGTCACTGCTTCCTGAAGGCCCCCCTTGGATAGAGTGAAGCTGTGTTAATCTTTCTGGGGAGTGCATGGCATTAGTGTCTGACTCCATATGCTTTTCTTTATTACTGGCCTGGAACGCCATTCCCGCCAAAAGCCTTCCTCCTAAAGTGAAAGTAAGTGTGGGCGGGAATTAGAAAACGGCTGCATTTTCCTATTCTCCTTACCCCTCTGTGCCCCTCTAGAGTATTCAGGGGTTTCTTTTTGCCACTCAGCTTCACCAAGTCGGCAACAGGTCTACCCATTCTAAACACAGAGCGGACCCTGTAGCTTCTAGAGCTACTCCGTTTCTCCCTATTTCGCTAATAACCACCCAGGCTCTAAAGAAAGCCCTCCTGGTTAAACCGACCCCCCCCCCCCGCTTTTCTGAGGCTAGAAAAACCTCTCTGCGGGGTTTTACTCACAGATCCGTGTGTTTGGTGCGATTTTTAGAGGCCTCCGCCGTCCCGTAGCTCCTTGGCTTCTTGGGGAATGCACGCACGCGCAGCGTCAATCCCCGTCGCTTCTTCCAAGCCTCGACAGGAGTCGGGTCCTAGTTCTCTAGGATCGTCAGCCCTGTGCTCGCTTTCGCAGCTGTCTTGCCGCTGTTAGCCTATCCGGCGGGGTGGTGGTGGTGGAGGACTGAGCCTTCCTTTCCCCAGCGAGCCCACGCCTGTCCGATTGTCCTTTGGTCTCGTTAGGATCGCAGCTCTTCAGAGCTCAAGAGTCCGTGTCCGCCTGCTGAGCAGGGCCGGAAAAACTGAGGACTCCTGGGAGCCCCTCCCCCAAGGATCGCAAGTTTTTGTCCGGCCCCTGCGAAAGAGTTGGAGGAGGAGCTACCCACTAGTGATGACTGCCCCACTCTGGACCACTAGAGAATGGTGTTCAGAGTTTGTAGTGTATGTGCTCTATTAAAACATGATACATAACAACAGATATTTAATAGTGGTGGTTATAATTACAGTGTTAATCAAAGGGAAATGAAATTCAGCTAAATGAAATGTTGGGAGTGTTGGCAAAGTGTCTTACACAATGATAGCCACGTGTTACTGCTTAAGTGTAAAGAAAAGTTTATTTACGAACTTAAATGCTTAGACAGTGAAGAAGATAGATAGAGACAGTGTGTAGCTATTTAGCTAACTAAGAGAGAGGGGGGTACTGAGAAGAAGCAGGATATTTCCCTGAGAGGACCAATCAGGAGACAAGAAAAGAAAAGGACACCAGAAGAGAGGTGCTGTCCCCACACTCCTAACTGACTATTCCTTGCTGCCCTCTGATGGGTCTTCTTCTCTTTATCTTTGTACACGTAACATTGCTGCTTTCAACAGGGAGGCATTCTAAGAAAGTTATTTACTCAAAATAATAAAAATTGTTTCAAGCACAAACTAAAATTGGTAATAGAAAATAGAGTAAGCACAAATTTTCATTATATCCCCATTCATCAAAGTTGTAGTGAGACTGATGGCCTTGTCCAGTGAAAGCACTATCAAGACGAATAAACACTGATAGAACTGGCTTATGTGGCATTGAATTTTACAGATGGCAGATGAATTCATGTCTGTCATGTTGCTACAACACATTGACTTTTCCATATTTTCACCAGCTGGAATGGTTCTATTACTACAAACTACAGAACTCTTTACTGCACTTCCAGTACTCAAAATTAAATTAACTTTAAGGACACATGGAGGATATTAAAGATTTAAGAAACCCATTTAAGAAATAGAGTAGGTCAAATGATGGTCTGATATGATTGAATTTACTTCATTTAGGAGAAATGACTCCCATGAGATGTTTCAACCACTTTGTACATGATCCAAACTGTCACCTTAGAATTGCATGTGGTAGCTTCTTTACTAAACTCTCTGGTATTTCAATTGTTATTCCAATGATTAAATCATGATGAACTATGAAAAGAAAGCCACAGAATAGCTTGATTCCCTGTGAATTTAACAGCATGGAAATATCAATGCATCCTAATAATGTACTTACATAAGGCTCCTTTAAAATTTCCCAAGAATAAGCACCAGCCAAGGACTTACCTGAGGCTGCCTTTGCAGTCCACGGGGTGGGTGGGGGCAAAACATGTGGCAATGCATCTTCTCAGGGGCCCTGTTGTGCCTCAGCAGGCCTATGGTTCTGCCCCAGGTTCAAATCACCAACCAACCAAGCAACAGCTGGCTGGCTGGCCAGTGGGGTGGGGCTCCAGCTGATGAACCTTAAGGGCTAAATATTCCCTATAGTCCACCTGCTAGGGTTAAACAGCAGAGCTGGCTGGGCAGCCGGCACTCTGCTCCTCAACCAACTTCTCACATATCCCACCCTTGTTTCTAGGGATTGCTGGGTATTGTGATGACTCTTGGGTCTAGAGACTTCTTTGCTAATGGTTGCCTTTGCGATTTGTAATGTCTGGATGTCATTGTGTTTTTTATACTTTAGACTATTATAATCTGTGTCACAACTTCGGGAAGAGTGGTTTTGGCATTGGGCAAAGATTCTTTGGGGGGGGGAATAGGGCCATGAGCCCAGTTTCCCCATACTTGGGGACCCTCTTAAGGGATCTTGGGGCTGAGGCATTGCAGGGAGAAGCTTAGTTGAGGGCTGTCATGGTATGCCCACTCTCAGGTGGCAGGGGAATCCATGCAGAGATTTGTGTCCATGTGAATCCCACAGCCTGTCATCCTGTGGTTTCCCCCTTCAACAGGCAGACTGAAGGGGTGAGGGGGTCATCAGCCAGTAGGTGGGTTGGCTGATGCTTGGATCCATCAACCAATAAAGTTGTGGCCTTTTTTAATCCAACAAATTGTATCTGTGTCTTTGTGCTGCCTGCCCTTGCACCCTCACTACTCAATGCGGGACTAGCAAAGAGCTGGATCTAACTTCTTTTTCCATAGGTAAAAAAGTAAAGAAATGGACAAAAACTATATAGAATGGGACTAGAGTAAGGAGGGGAATTAGGCAAAATTAAGGAGGTAAGCTCCCTGGATCCACACAAAAGTATTTCCTTAAAACACAAAAGAATGTTATTCATTCCAGTATATAAGACACAAAGTAGGACAATCTCTTCTCTTTCAAACTGTAGTCATGCGATTATGCATTCTACAGTGAGAACTGCATCAAAGCTCCGCCCCACTTTTAAGCTTTCTCTTTGCCTCTGGGAGGTTAAAATGCTTTAGTGGAATAGGATGACAGGTCTAGCATGGATATACTTACAGGAATCTGTGACAAGACCTCTTTATAAAGACCAAAAGCAAAGGCTTTAAATTTTTTTTAAAGGAAAGCAATGGTTCCTTAAGTAAGAAGGCCAATAAGAAGAGTTTTTAGGGTCTTTTTCGTTTTAAGAGGTATTTTACTACCCTACAGAGCATGCTCTAAAATTATGACACTGTTGATGGAATAACTAGCATAAACATGAACAAATTTTAACTGCTATATATTGTTGTTGTTCATAAGCCTACAAATGGAGAACCCAGAAAGACTTGCACCTCACTTTCCCCATGTCCCCTCTCCTGCTATTTCCTCTTTTCTTCCTCCTGATAGCCTCCATATCCTCAAACTTTCCTTGTTTCCTTATCTCCTTCCCACCAACCAACCTACTTTTAATCTGCCCCCCTCAGTCTTCAGCTATATTTATTATTTCTTTACCTCCTTTATACCCTGCCATTCTACAATGGGGAATCAGTGGACTTGCACAACAGAGCTGGGATCTGGTCTTCTGGAAACTCAGTCTGAAACCTTAACCATTACACAACACTGGCTTTCATGTGGTGACTGTTCTTGAAGAGTAGCAAGCAGCTGGATCAGCATGAATCATGCAGTTGCTGCTGGGCCAGGTCCCAATGGGTTCTTTCTCCAACAGCCCTGGAAAGGGCCCTGCCTTCTTTTCATGCCTTAAAAATCAAAGCTTGAAGGCTAGCAATGTCGTTGTGGTTGCCTTGCAACCCCCACAATAGCCAAATATTGTAGAAGGCATTCATTTCTTAAAGCTACAAACACCGCTTCTAATATATTGGGGGAGGGGGAGGTTAACCCCCTACCTTTTAGATTTCAGATTTTCCTGAAAACCTGGTGCTTTTCTCAGGTTTTTAGAAAGATCTGTCTTTCCTGTTCATAGCTCCAGTGTTCAGATTTAAGTATTTACAGATGGGGCCATGTTAAGAATGAGATATATTTACAAGTAGGGTCAACAACCTCCCACTTAAGGACTGGATCTACAAGTCAGATGCAGTGATGGATCAGCTATCAATATTAAAATCTAAGGCAGCTCCTTGGTATAAACTAATCAAATCTGACCATTTAAGATCTCCCTACCTAGCCAGTATTTCTCATTACAACCTCAGAGTGTCTTTCACTGCTCTGCACTTTCAGATGATGCAGACAGCTCTTTTGGCAGGGCATTATTCTCACACCCCTATGGAACATCGCACCTGCATTTGTGAATTACCTACAGTGGAGAACCTTTCCCACTATCTACTTTATTGTCCATTATATAGTGTACCCAGAGCTAAATTTTTGGCCAGAATCCTATCAGTGACAAACACATACTCTGAAATCAAGAAGATTGTGTTTTTGTTATCTGACACTGATAATCATGTGTCCTATAGAGTCTCTCAGTTTGCACTCGCAGCCAAAAAGATAAGATCTAAGGTGGTACTGAATGAGGTTGTTTTGTGACTCCTGGGATAGTTTGGTATACTGTATTGTTCTAATTAATTTTAGTAACCTATACAAACTGTGACAAGTAGGGGGCCCATTTCCCCCTCCTCCACTATTTCCTTTTCCCCATTCCTTTTTTAAAAAAATAGTTTTATTTAACAAAACAAAACAACATTTTATAACATATAACAACTTGGTGTATACAACAACTTGGTACATGAAGAAAAGTTACAATCGTAATGTGAGGATAACATTCAGATATTATATACAACATCAAAGTTTTTATAAGTGGAACGCTATGTACTGATGGGTTCAGTTTATTAAAGTATTGTCATGACAATAAATAGAGTTCTTTAGCTTTACCGTTCTAAAATACTACAGTATATAGAACTCGAAGGCTGCATATCATTCTTTTCAATGACTTTTCCCCATTCCTGAAAGCCCCCATAGCCTTTCCTTCTTTCTTTCCTTCCCTTTACCACCAAACCAACCTACCTATATCTTCCCACCTGTTTTCAGCTTTCCCTCCATCCCACCCCTAGTAGCCTCTCCTCTGTCCGAGTTGTCCAGTGCTGGTCACTGAGCTATGTGAGGCCCAGTTGAATGGTAAAACTCTAACTACTACACCACAGTGGCTATTGTGAAGTGGCTGCTGTTGAACAGTAGCAGGCATGCATGGTGTTGATTTGAATGGTAGCAGACATGGGTGAGTCATGCAAGACAGGTGGTGGCAAGTCACCATGTGGTTTTTGGTGGGTCTGACTCCAATGAATCCTCCTTCAATGGCCAAAACGGCTCTTGAAAGGGCCCTTCCCTCTCCTTCCTGCCTTTTACTGACAGAAACCAAGGTTTGAAGGCTAGCAATACTATTGTGGTTGCCTAGCAACAGCCATTGAGATCATTCATTTGTTAGAGCTCCATATACCTCTTCTATCATTTTGAAGGGTTTTAACTTCCCATCCCAATGTTTTTTATATTTTGTTTCTTTTTTAGATTTCCAATAGTGACCTTCTGCAAGCACCCAAGTACAGGACAAGTAAGCAATGGAGCCTATTTTCATTGTGCTCAGCTTGTCCTCTGCATCTGGCAAATATCCATCTATCCATATACGTATAATGAAATCAGTTACGAACAACCACAATGAGGCTTAATTTGCAGAGTGACATTCAGAACTACACAGAGACTAAGATTTGAAGTACTTTGTACTCTTTATTCAGTCCCAAGGTTTGTGTTTTAATAGCTGGAATATTTAACACCTACAGTAGCAGAGGGCAAGAATTTGGGAGAAGGAAGGCTCATAGATATTGGGGCATGGTGGGGGCAGGAATATTGACCATGTGAAAGGGGGAATGGGTATTGTGCAGAGTATGGAAATCCTTCCTCTCTCTTATTACTAAGTGTTCAGTTCACTGCACCAAACTATTCTTTGCAAAAGTAAGAAGATATTGGGGAATTAAAAATGTGATTTTTTTTTTTGTATCTCATTCCAGAGAACAATTTTTGATTCATCATAGCTAGCCAGTGCTCCTCAGGGCAGTATATACAATATCTTCTTTCTGAGATGCACGTGCTAAAAAGCTACCTTTATGCTTCTATCCCTACATATCTTAAAACACTACGTGTACTCTAGACTAGAGATGGGCATGAACAGGGAAAAAAATGAACCGTGCAATTCGTGGTTTGTCGCATTTCACAAACCACAAACTTAATAATAATAATAACATTCGATTTATATACTGCCCTTCAGGACAACTTAATGCCCACTCAGAGCAGTTTACAAAGTATGTTCTTATTATCCCCACAACAAAACACCCTGTGAGATGGGTGACTAGCCCAATGTCACCCAGCTGGGTTCAAGTGGAGGAGTGGGGAATCAAACCCAGTTCTCCAGATTAGAGTCCCATGCTCTTAACCACTACACCAAAATGACTCATGAACCTGCCCCGGTTCACAAACCGGTTCATTTGGTTTGTGCAATTGTCACATCCAGGACAGCAAACTGTCACTTCCGGGTCAGCAGAAGGTCACTTCTGGGCCAGCAGAAGGCCACTTCCGGGTCAGCAGAAGGTCTGCCGGAAGTCCATCCTCTGTTGCCTAGGAAACTGATTGATCTGTGCCAGGATGTCTGCAGTGATGAACCAAAAAATGAACCAAACAAACCAGCCTAAAGTTTGTGGTGGTTCATCAGAAATGGGCACTGATGAACCGCTGATTTGCGAACCGTGAACCAGCCCAATTTGTCACAAACTTTGGTTCGTATTTTGGTTCATGTCCATCTCTACTCTAGACTTCTTTCCAGCTTTGTTTTTTATATCAACCATATTAAGGACAAGAAGACAACACTGATAGCCACAAAACTAACTATGTAGTTATGGGAAGGCAACTTTCCATACCATTTCAAAAAAATCTGACTTCTGTTAGGAAGTTTCAAGTACAGTTTGTTTACAAATTGTCCTGTGCATAAACTCATGACACCTTTATGAGAGTTGGGATCAAATATAGCAAAGAAATCTGATGAACTATTCAGAGCCATACTCACATTGTGCTTTGTGAGGCTGGAAATATTCGTTGCTATTGCTTGTAGCCAGTCAATACAATCTTCAGTAGAAAGACACTGAATTATGCCACTGCAAACGCCATCCACTGCTATTACTTGGAATGCATTTTGCCTGTAGATACATCATAATAGATCAGGTCTGAAGACAACTGCATCTGCTCCAACATTACAAACTCAATACTACTTATTGAAAAGCTTTACGAATCCCTCCCATACATGCTTGTCCTCTCTACCCACAATAAGATTCTGCCATTGAAGATCTGCTACTTTTCCTATTGTGTGAATTATGCCTTTCTATTTTTGGCTTTTGTATGCAGCACATCGCCAGATAAATCTTGCCAAAACCCACAAAATCAACTGAATACAAATTGCTCATGCTGGGAAAGTTGCTAAGGGCACAAAGCTTGAAAATGAAGACTCTGAAGCTAGATGTTTGTGTTAATGTCCATGAAGTAACATGACAAAATCATATAGACTTTGTACTGTCTTTTAAAGGGGGGAAGGGAATCTGAGTTTGTGTAGCAGTAGGAAGTACTATTTTTCGAACAGCATACCTTTTGCCTCCAGAAATGGTGTGAACAAATATATTGTCCTATGACTGTAGGATAAAATGAGGAAAATGTATTGCAGATAGATATTTGGGTGTCTAATACAGAAAAAATTAGTAAATAATCGAATTTACAGGACCAATAAATATACTTGGTACTCGAGATGCTTTACATTTTAAATCCAGTAAAATTCAATAAATCATTTCTGAAACCCACTTACAGAGACATTACACACAAAATGAAAGCAACGATTGATCTTTCTCACACATCAAAACAGCTAGCAAGTAGAGATGGACACTAACTGGAAAAAAGCGAACCAAGCGGTTTGTGGTTCATCACATTTCATGAACCACGAACCACGAACTTTCACGAACCTGCCTCAGTTCGCGAACTGGTTCATTTGGTTCATGAAATCGTCACATCCAGGTCAGCAAATCATCACTTCTGGGTCACCAGAAGGCCATTTCTGGGTCAGCAGAAGGTCTGCAGGAGGTCCATCCCGTTGCCTAGGAAACTGATTGATCAGCGCCAGGCTGTCTGCAGTGACGAACCAAAAAACGAACCAAATGAACCAGCCTAAAGTTTGTGGTGGTTCGTCAGAAATAGGATCCAACGAACCACCGGTTTGCGAACCACTAACCGGCCCGATTCATTACAAACTTTGGTTCATATTTTGGTTCATGCCCATCTTTACTAGCGAGTATTCAGTTTTCTTCAAAAAAAATTAAGCTTGAGGCAACTAATTGTGCAATCCTGCACAGATATACCCTTCTAAGTCCACTGAAGAAAATGTGCTTAGACAGGTATAATGCCATTTAGGATTGTATGGTAAGAAGCTATACACTTAAAACAAAGGGACCCACATTTCTCACAACTCTAAAATGAATTGGGGAATTGCCTGATGGTGAATAGCATATAAGTTTTAGCAGCCATTGTATTAAGGTAGTAAGAGCACAGCTCAAATATAATTAGGGGAAGTTAACGTCTTTTGGATATTGATGCAATAAAATGCAGTGAACTTTGAGAGATAATCACTGTAGCAGCCCCACTACCGTAAGGGGAAGCGGGGGGAAGACAGCTGTTACAACAAGCCCTAGTACAGCAAGGTGCTGCTCAATAGCTTCCTCCCCAGCTACTAAGTAAAGTATCTGCTTCAATGCCAGCTAGGTTTTTTTTTCATAAAAAAGAGGGGAGGTCATCTTTATTGGGTTATTTTTAGGGGCGGGCATTCCTTTCAAGCAAATATTAGGGTTACCATCCTTTCACCGCAAGTGGTGGTACCTCTTCTTTTCTTACTTCTCTTTGCCATTGCTGCTTGCTTATGTCTCCCAAGAACACTGACTGCTCCTGGCATGTCTGACCCTCACTCAGTCAACAGAGCAACTGTGTGGGCAAGAAGGTGAAGGACAGCAAGCAACAGCAGAAGCTGCTGCTGTATCTAGCGTCTGTTCTCTGGTAGGCAAAGGAGAAGCTACCTGTGGCTGCCTATCAATATGCCCCACAGAAGAGAAGTGGTCCCTTATCCTTCAGAGGTGAAGCAAGAGTGCTACTACCAGGTCATTCCCACCTCCAAGAGAGGAGACAGAGGAGAGTCTGCTTGCTGACATTCACACTCCTGTCCAATCTAATAGGGCTAGGAGCAGCCACTACCCTTGAGAGGGAGAGAGAGTAGGAGTGTGGTGGAGACTGCCTCTACTATGATTTTACTGGCCAAAAATGTGAATAGCTCAAAGTAATTGTTCTCTGCTCACTGGTATTTGGCAGAAAAGTAGGACCAAATGCTGCTCATGTAGGCAGCAGTTCAAGCACTAGGACCCCAACACATGATAAAACTATTTTTGTGTTTGAGTCCAGTAGCTTCTTAGAGACTAACAAGCTTTTCAAGGTATAAGCTTCTGTGAGTGAAAGAGTCCTTCCTCAGATACAACTGTTCTTGGGTTGTACCACTTTAAACTGTGAAGTAGGAAAATCCCTACATGAAGACCTCTCAGGGAGAAGGCTAACTCATAAAAACCCCTTCCCCTGTCCATATCTAATATAGGTATAGAGAGGCTTTAAAAATATAGTATGCTGTTCAGTGATGAGATTTTACTTCCAAACCTGCAGTTTGAAGTATTATGGTTCAGGAACAGTTTTGCCATATGATTTTTTCTAAACCAGGTCATACATATAGCCAATGTTCATACTGCATTCCATGCAGTCATTTGGATTGTAGAAGCAATGTTATTTTGGTGGACACCACTGTTTGAAAACCTATGTTCAATAAGTTGTTAGATCACTATAAGCTTAATTATGTGAAAAACATAATACATATGGGTCCCCCAAAGTGGCACTCATGGGTGCCATGGTGTTTGCCACTATATCCCCTGACGTCCCCTGGTATTGGCTGCCTGCATTCAAATTAAAGGGTTTTCCATGGCTGCAATAGCAGCTGCAGTCACCGGAGGATCAGGAGGACTGGTGAGCTCCTTTGCTTTCTTTAGTCCATTTCTCCCTTCATGCCACTGTAGCCATGAGTTTCTGCAAACCCCTCTCAAAATTCCAAAGGTTCAAAATTTTGTGGACTCCTGATGGGCCTATTTGGAAATTTCAGATCTGACATAATAAAAAGGGCAAATAGATGCCATTATTCTCAGTAAAATGAATAAATAGGGCTTTATAATTCAATGGTTAATATATCATTTCATTTTTCAGAATTCTTTTCCAGTATGTGTAAAAGCACAAAAGCATTATCTTCCCTATCGGGAGGCTCCAGTTATAGTTTTTCCTCTGCTCCAAAAATGAGCCACTTCAAAAATTACTTAGGGGAAAGGGTTGGACAACACAGAATTGATCCATATAACTTTACTGATTTGCCATTGAAGTTCTCCAACATTTGGACATAAACTAAATGCAATGAAAGTATGTGACACATCCATCAATAAAAGAAGAGGCCATCCAAGAGTTCTGTGTCAGTGCTGTTCCACAAAGCTACATTCTGTGCTGTAATGCACTTCAGACTGATTTACTACCTCCAAATGACAGGTAATTATGAAGCCTACAGAAAACCTTTGGATACTGCGGCACTAGAGGCCCAATTTCTTCAGCTAATAGTCTTTCTGGCATGCAGCCTAAAGAAAGTTCATGGCTCTGAGTGGCTGAAAAGTCACAAAAGCTGGACAGTATTTCATGGCCTAAACCCAACTTGGGGTTTGCAAGTCTAGAAATTGTGTCTCCATTCCATTCTTCTTTTAAGTTGATAGTAAAGCACATGAAATTCATAAATTGTAACAATGTCTATTTCTATTACTTTTAAATCCTGCCCTGTTCCCAAAGAATTTAGGGAGGCATTTCACCTCCTCTGTTTTATTTTAATAACAACCCTGTGAGGGAGATTATGCTAAGAGAAAGTGACTGGTCCAAAGTAACTCTGTGATAGCCAGCGTCCATATTGCAGGCATATGCAGAGATATCATAACCAGAAGCCAGTTAGTTGCTCCCTAGGGAAGCTGATACCTCAAGGATAGCACTGTCCACAATGCAGCCACTGTAGATAGACAGTGCACACATATAGGGTCCCCTTCATCTTGCTAGCCTGCACATTCCAGGTGGGATGATGCCACCCCATCCTCAAAAATCAGACCTCAGAATCCATGGCAGAATTCAGCTCTCTAGAGGCAAAGTTTGGGAGTTTATATTCCCTGCCTTGCATATGCAGAGAAAAGAAGCTTCCAGGCTCGTGGGCAAAAAAGATGGTGCTGTTCCCTTTCCCCCCACATCTCCCTTGTCTTTCCTCCTCTCCACCCTTCCTGCTTATGGGCATAAGAAATAAGACATCCAGAAGCAGACAGGTAACATAGTTACTTTAAATTATATAGATGTGACAATGGTTCATGCTGCAAGCTGAATAAACTGATAACTTCTGCTATTACTCAAGAAGATAACAGTTCTTTATAACCTTACATGGCATTGTTCAACAACCCCTCAACCCACTGGGTTTATCAGGGAAGGGAAGTGTGTGTCACCAGCAGAATCCACCCTGAACATGAATTAGTTAGCATAACCATGTCCATATTGAACATGAATAAGTTAGCATAACCATAGCAAGGATGTTTAAGGATATTCTTCATGGAAGTCTTACACCTCAACAATAAAGATTCATATCTATACCTGGACACCTGGACATTACCTGGACATTAGCCAATAACTCCTCCACTGGTTTCCCGCTGTATAGCCAAATACTGTGCTCCTCAATCATAGCCAGAATTAAAGAGCACAGGCCAATCTAAAGTCTGCACATAATAAGAGTCCATAGGTAGCCCTAGTATATAGCTAACAGTTTTTACAAGCCTTACTCTTGGGTTGCCATTGTTCCCCTCCATGCTTCTTTCAACCCTTTTTCTTTTGTGTCCCGTCCCTTTTGCATCTCTCTGTGGGCTTCATTCCACCCTTTTTGCAGCTGCAGATTCTCTTTTACTGCCAGCTCCTTCTCCGTTCACTACCCTCACTACCAAAAATGTCATTTCTGTACAAAATAGTACCACTCCCAATACTAATCTTTGTGGGATCCCATTGCTTACTTCCCTCCAATGTGAAAAAAACCTTTCTATAAAACAGTAAGAATTTCTTTGATATCCAGAACCTCAGAGAAAATTGTTGTACCTCAGAGTATTAATTATATTCTTGTCTAGCACTAGAATCTGTTTTTCAATCCCTGCCATAACAGAACTCCCCCCCCCATTAACAAAAGGGTTTTCTTTCTTCAGTGGCAAAAAAGAGAAGGAAATCTAGATCCTTCTCCATATCACATAACTGAAATGCACACAAAATGCATTTTGTATTTACGTACCTACACATATCTGACCCTGGGAGATACTGGGAGAATCGGGAGTGAAGGAGAGGTATTAATCGGAGATCACACCACCTTTTCTCCCATCTAAGCCCTGGAGATGTAGGCCATGATGAACATGAAAGTGTATCCTGAAAAAGATTGCAAACATCTTTGATGTCTTGGCATTAACAACAGTCACAATACATGAATGCTCGTTTTCTTTAAATGTCCTTGTGTATTTAATTTCAGTAGAGATTTTCCTCCTTTCCAAAACAGTGTTCTGGCAACTTTGTGCATTGGATTTTAAGTCTGCTTTCCTTTCTTTTTTTGGTTGCAGTCAGAATCAAGAAAGAACAACTTCCTGATAACATACCTTAGCAGATCTCACAAAAACCTCTGTTAGAAAATTATATCTGAAAATGGTATTGCAAAATCAAATACATTCAAGGCAAATTAAGACAGAACAAGAAAGTTCTATTGTCATACGGAGTGATACAACTTTGCTTACATGTTATAGAACAAAGTTCTTGACACATAAAAACACAGGTAAAATGATAGCATAGATTTATAAAAGGAAATTATTCCAACATTATGCATTTTCTCTAATACCATTATTTTGAATTGAGCCACCTGGATAGTTAATGATAGGTACAGGGGTTAAGCCCCTGAGCAGCCAATACTAGAAAGGAAAGCCATGGCAAATAATTGGTATTGGACTTTGGTTACACACAGGGTGGATTTGATTTAAATCAAACTGATTTAAATCACGATTTAAATCACGGTTTAAATCACTAGTCAGTAAGGCTTGATTTAAATCATAGTTTTCTACATAAAGACTAATTCTTGCTGGTATAACTTTAATATGCAAGTAGATGGAGATTGTTCACAAACTGTCATCAGAATAGGCCAGTTCTTGATATACTGCTCAAAACAGTCCACCACAGAGTTCCATCTAACATCTTGTGGGAGCGTTAGCTTGGTTCCACCCATCCTTTTCAGAGCTGCTGCAGCAAAATGATTGTTACGGAAGTATTTAGCAATTTCAACAACATTAGTCTTTATTTCTGGAACACTTAAGTCTTTGGCTAAGAGGTGCAGCAAATGAGCACTGCAACCATATGTTATTAGCTTTGTATTCCCTTCCTGCTCTTCTAAATTTCTTCTCATCTTGGATACATTTGCAGCATTGTCTTTAAGGTCTTTTTCTCAACTCTGTTCATGTTATAACATATTTGCTGTGAAGAAGAGGCATGTGATCTCTGCTGAGCTGACACAAATTCAGTTTTGAGAACTGCAAAACCAAGCATCTGTGATAATATCTTGTAGGCAGAGAAACTGCCCAATAATCTTACAAAAACCTCTGGAAGAGCATGACATTGTGAATGGATTAATGGAATTTATTTACCAAAACAATTAAACATATACAGCCTTATTCTACATAATTAAAAACTAATCTTTATTTCATGATGGAATAACCTTTGGATGGTAATATATTTTCCTCAAAAAGCATTTTATTTAAAAAAATCCGATTTGAATCAAAAAAATCTGATTTAAATAAAAAAAATCTGATTTTTTTGATTTTTTTTTAAAAAAAACCATTGAGTTTTATCCACCCTGGTTACACAGGCCCATCCTCTGTTTCTGTACACATCAGATTCCGAGAGCAAAAGAAGACCCAGACTGCATTCTACAGATATGAATAATGAATGCAAATTATGAAAAGCTAGATATATTTTAAAATAAAGGCTTTTATATTGTAGGGTTTCTTTGAAGATGCAATCTGTCTAAGCATAACAGGCATACTTTGTTTTCTCCCATGGGGACCATTCGGGTGCACAACAGGTCACTCATTGTCCCAAATGGTAATCTGGTTTTACCCCCACTAGAATGTTGTTCTGAACTGCAGCAGTTTACTTGTGCCCACAGAAGTAAATGAAAATTATTTTTCTGAAAAAAAGTAACAAAATGTATTTGAGAACACCACAGAAAATGGAGCAGGGGAACTGTTAAGAATGGAAACAGCTCCTATTTGTACACACCCATTTTGCTATGAAAAGTCCACTTCTATTAATACTGTAAGTGAAAAGACCTAACCCTACAACAAGTTATCCCAGTCTTTGAAAGAATATTTTCAGTATTTTCTGATCCTGCAAACACCAATAGGAGGAAGGAAGATTTACAAGGTTTTTGGGGAAAGCTATTAAAGTCTTTCAAGCCCTCACAGCAACAAGAAATGTCAAAACCTTGCTGACTGAATCTTTCTTGTAGATGGGTCTTGCCACTTCAGAAGGCAGGATAGAACAAAATAATGCTGCAACCTTTCAGGTGTTTATTTGAGCCTCTGGGTCTTTGAATATAGCTTGTCACTACTATGATGTATTACTAAGTGATATAACAAACAAAAGAAGAAGAAAATTCTCTTCCATGAGTTTTGGCCCTGATAGCTTTATGAAACAGAGAACCCTACTTTTTCCCCAAATTGTTTCAAACTTAGATTTTTTTTCTTCATGTTTTCTTCATTTCCCCCTTCATTTTTACATTTAAATATTTCATTTTCATTTTAAATGAATGGTAAGAATGCAGTAGTAACATAAACGGTATTAAGCAGGAAAAAATTACTGAAATTTAGTATCACTCTTTGAAATGGAATATAAGACAAACAGGCAACAGATTGGTGGACAGGACATCCTATCTGATTAAAAAATGATCAGTGAGAAATAATTACTATCTATTAGATATCCAAAATGAATTCATTTTAATGGATCAATTCTGAATCAGCAAGACATAACTGAAAGCACACCGGGGGCTCTGCCCTTCTCAGTTTGGATGGGACTCTCCCCTTCCACCACCACACTACTTCACATTAATTACTGGAGAAATGGCATGGCAGAACAATCCCATGTAGGGTGGGGGCAGGGCACAGTCTCCTTTTTAAAAATGAGGTGAGTCTGAGGCATGCAGGAATCATCAGGCTACAATTCCTGTTATTTCTCAGCATCTCGAATGAGCTGCGCATCGCTTAGTTATAGCTGACGGCCTTCCTTTTGCATCACTGTCCAAATCTGAATCAGGGCATATTGCAGACCAGAATGCATTATTTAAAAAAAAAAACCCTTGTGAGTTCCCAACATGGAATTCCTTGCATCAAATATAGCTTGGTCTTTAAAAGGGCTGGATTTGGAAGGTGGATGAGAAGCTAGCTAGGATGACTCCACTTGTATCTACTTCTTACAGAAATTGGTGCATACTGGATAAAAAAATTATCCCCTCCTCAAGAAACTATTTGCTGTTCATAGTACTTTTTCACAACTGCACAGTCTGAAGTATTAATTTAAATGTTTGCAGTGGAATAATTGGGATAAAAGGCACATTCAACATTTCTTTGTTAGTGCAGTAGCTTTCACATTCAACAATGTTGGCACAGTGTTAGATTTCTACACACACTCTTCAGACAATCCAACTCTATGTGAAACTTTTTCAAGTTAAATTGGCAATTAGATAAGTTGACAATTAGATAGTTTTATTCTCTTACCGTATTGTTGGGATGGTAGTTAAGATGTAACCCACTGTCACACAAAGGTGATGACGTACCACTACTTTGATCACTAGGAATACCTAATAAAAATATAAATGTGTATCATAGCCTACTTAACTACAGGTATTTCACAGTTAAAAATTGTACTTGCTTACACATTGTCATGGTTGGAAAACATAAGATATGCTCCATGAGATGATTTAGCATATTGTGGGAAAACTAATTTTTTTCCTGTAAGGTTTACATGCAGGGTGGTCATGTAAAGAGCTGTAATAGTCACTGAGTATTTCTACCATGTCGTCTCAGGCTTGTCAGGCATATAGCAGAATGGGAGCTCAATGCAGATAACATCTGTACACAAAAGTATCCTTTACAAAGAGCTGACAAAAATGTGACTGAAAATAAAACAAAGCATGCACATAGTAGCACAAAACAAGGGCAGTATTTTGTGTCCTTCTATACATTTGATAAACAGACTTATGCAAAATTATCACTAAATCGGTTTAAGGAGGGCAGAAAACCATGTATTCTCCTTAGATGAAGTGTAGGATAACATGAAACAGACAACATCACACCTAATTCCAGAGGGGTAGCTGTGTTAGCCTACTACAGTCAAAATAATGAAACAAGGCAGTGATTTGGCCAATGGTACACAATTGAGGAATCATTTTTTGATTAGAGTGACACATGGTATATAGAAATCTTTGCAAAATGTGGAATTTGTGAAATATTTGAATATATTGCCTTTTCTACTGTAAGCAAAGTTGTTATTTTATATTATGAATAACACATTTAGAAATGTTACAAAAGAAAATTTAAAGTATCAACACATGTGATCATATTTAGGAAGCTTAGTCAATGTATCATTTTAAATTAATCGGTAAGCTATGCATAAGTGGTTGCTGGTTTTCTCTACTAAATGTGAATGCACTAGATTAGGAGATATTTAATAGGTTTTAGGTTATTCAAATTAATGTTCAAAACATATTTATATAATCATCTTCATTTAGTCATCCTATTATTTAATGAGCTTATTGCTCCTAATTAAAAACACAAACAAAATCAAAATATAATCTGAGTGGGGCAACTAAAACGCAAAGAAATAGCCATAGTATAGTTACACAGAACTGACTACCAACCCAAATTTATTAAAACTCAAGATGGGAAAAAGCTGTTTCCAAATTTTTCCTATTTTCCACTGAGACTAATAAATTCTTATGGTTTAATTAAAGCAAAATACTGATCACCACAGAGTTTATTCCTCTCCAATTAAACACATCTGTTATAGCTTCTGATTAAACTGAAGATACCTCAAAGTATGTATCTTCATTCTTTATCATCATGTTAGGAAAAAACCCAACTCTTCTGCACCTCTGTGCCATTTTTTGTTCACTGACAGATGATATGCAAATACTCAGGACAAGATCCTAAACTGATGCAAATTGTTAAGTCATATAATTAACAGCACTCAGAGTAGGGTGTAATCATTTGAAAGCACAGCATGATTTCTAAAGCAAAGATTAAAAGTTAATGCCAATATAGGGCTGGTGGTATGGTATGGTACTAAGACAATAATGTTATAAGTGAAAAAAACCATTGCTAATAGCTAATAGCTGAGGCTCCACAGACTCAGAAAAGATCCAATTATGGTTCATTCATGGGATCACTTTTTCATCTTCTTTTTAATTTCTCCAAATTATACACAAAGATATTTAATGATATGAAGAGGTTGACAAACACCTGTTAGCACTGCCAATTTGCCATGCTATCAACTCAGTGTATGGCTGAGAAACCATGCTTGCACATACAGATACTTGCTTTAAAAAATAATTAGACTTGAGGCTCCAATGAATTACAATAACATAATTATTTAAAATAATCATTAATGCTTACATGCACAATCCTCATTGAGGGGCAATTTTAGAAAAGCAGGAGCTCTTTTGAGAAAGGACACAGTTAAGGTCACCTCTTCTCCAGCATTCCGAAGAACTTGGACCTGAAAGATTAAATTAGAATAGGAGATGTAACAAACACATGTTCACTCAAAATTATTCTGTTGCTTATTGCACAAATATTTAAAAGAAAAGACTGACAAAAGCACACTTGTAATTTGAAGTCCAGACTATCTTCCGTTCACTACATGCATCTGACAAAATGGACTCTAGTCTCCTATGCTAAAATAAAACTTTGTTAATCTTTCAGTGCATAAGATTCCTATATATTTTGCTTCCTTCTAGTATCTTAAAATTATTCACAATCACAATATTTTTTAAAAAATAATAATTTGCTGCCTATCCCATGCCACAAGCTGCATCACACATAAAAGCTTCACTGCGCAGGGATTTTAGATTGGCCATAATTAATGCATCTCACCAAATTGCAAATTACATATACACTGAGCTACCTGTATTATGTCTCTGTTTTTCCTTACCAGGTACAAAAAGCAGTCAGGAAAGGGCAATTTCTATCAGGGATGGTGCTCAGAGTAGTTAGCCCCTCCTTCATCTACCCTGATTCATATTACTTCTCCCTTGCTGCTTTTTCAGGCTAAATTATATGCCATAGATCAACAACATCAAGTTTCCTTTGACCTTCAGTTCAAGATCTTGCAAAGTTGGGTTTATGTCAACAAAATTCTCCAAGCATAACTAACACACACACACACACACACACACACACACAGAGAGAGAGACAGAGACAGAGACAGAGACTTTCCTATGAGAAAGTCAACTTCGATGCTGAGAACAGTGAGAGGACAAAAGTCTATATAGTATGGTGTGTGAGTGGAGGGGGGGCTGAATTCACAGCACAGAAGCAGCTTTTCCTCCTACACCTGTTGGAGTCATGATCCCTCAAACATATCATCTGTCCAAGTTCTGTTTTAATGAGATGGCTTAGTCTATTTCCAAGTTAAAAGATTTCTACTCTACTGAAGTAAAACAGGAAAGGATTGGCCAAGGTCTTTTCACTTCTAGTCAAAGAGATTGGATCTATAAGTCTGCTTTGCCAGTGCAATGGCACTTGTACTACTAAGTTTGGTACTTCTGTTAATGGCAAAAGGAGTATTTTTGTGCTAGTTGTTGTATCCTTCTGCAGACCCCCACTTCATCCTTCGGCTGTCTGCAAGAGTGCCTGACCCCTTGGAGCAGAACTGGGCTGCAGTAGGAAGGGGAAGGCAGGGAAGACCCATTCCATGATCTTTACTCATAGTTATTTGAACATAACCCATTGAAAATATAATGTTCTACAACTTTATTTGAAGTAGAAACAAACAGTACACAGCACTGATAGTTTGCATGCCAAAGATTAAAAATGGGTGACTGTGGGCTTAGTTGGTACTAGTCTTATGGACTGACGTAAAAAGTGATCTTGTTCCCTCACATTAGATTACAAAACAGCAATTTCAACAGTCTATCATTTAAAAATAATGACATTTCTGCTGTTACATTAATTGCTTACTCGGTCACTTCATTCGTTTTTCCAAATCCATTTCCACAAGTCTAACAGTGGTCCATCAAGAAATGATACAACTGTCCCTTTGCTGCTCTCACAGAGACAGGCACATGTTTCAAGGTAATCTAACATTATGTGAGTCATACAGACTTTGCTGAGCATACTCTTCTGTAAGTAGGAAATGTTGATCACAAAAAAATATTTTAAAAAGTTATTTACAAGATCGTAACAAGGAATACACAACAGAAAGACAAAGGTAGTAAAAGAATAGAGATCTTCACAAATTTGATAGGTCAACTTCCTCATAACACTAAGAAACATGGAATGTTAAAATAACTTAGATACACCCAAATAAACTAAAAGTAATGTCATAAATGCTTTCCTGCTGGTCATTGAGTGATTTCAATTGCTGCAATCTAACTCAATGCTTTAAATGTGTGTGTGTTTGAGGGGACTGTCATCGAAGGGGCAGCTACTCTGAGTTGGCTTCTATACCTCCTTTCTGCTAAGCAAGAAGACTTACTCTGCTGAAGCAAGTATCCTTTTTTCCAAAGCACATTTCAACACAAGAGAGAACTGTAGGATGTTACCAATTATCTTCAGTTAATTCACACATCTGCTTAAGCAAGCATCACCTACAAAAACTAATGGCTCTACAGGCAGTTCCAAACACACCACATTATTTTTGACCAGTACATATTTACCAGAAAGGTAGTATTCTTTTTAAGACTGACACAAGTAAAAAATGTACTGGTGACAATCTACCATTACTAGTTTAAGGCAAGGATGGCTTCACATGGGCTTCTGCAAAACTGACAGGCAATCACAGTGCCTCCCCTTTTCACCTCTCCAGAGCTCTTTGAGGATCTGAGCAGGTGCCATGTTGATGTGAGACCTCTACCTTGAATCTAGGTCTTGAAGCACAGGATTTATGGTTCTCAGCCCCAGGCAAGCGAGCACTTGTTGCTGATATTTCCAACTTTTGTTACCAGCTGGGTGGGTCATGAGTGACCAAGACCCCACTATCCAAGCACCTTTGATGAATGTCTAGGCAATTTATAATAGATTCTTCATAACTTCTCAGAAGGAAGCCACTGAAATGCTCTCACATTTTTCTCATCACCAGTGCCAAGTGAGGCTACTCAGTTCTGTACTCTGGTACAAACTCGCGTTTAAAATGTGGGCATATTAAGCAAGTAGCAGCCTGAATAGCCCAGTTTAAGCTGAGTTTGTCACAGCTTGGACATTAAGTAGGGTTGGTCATGGTTAACACTTGGATGGGAGGCCACCAAAGAAGACCAAGGGTGCCTGCAGAAGAAGGCAATATAAAACCACCTCATCTCTTGGCTTGAATCTTTAAAGCTTTTTTGAAGATTTTCTTAACCAGCACAAGACACATATTTTGTAGATAGGTACTGTAATCGTTTGCTTTTTATTTTTTAAACCTTTTAAAAACTATTTTAACTCTTGCCTTTGGCCCTTAAACTTACACCTCAGGAGGGCTCTGGTCATACTCAACACTCTTTGTTCCCCCAGAAAAAGCTTAGGTCTTCTCTATTTTACCCAAGCTTTTACCTCAATAATATCTTCCCTTTTGTTTGTATGATTAATTTATTGCTGTCTCCCTGACTCCTTCCAAAGGTTTTTTCTGCCACCAAAGGCTTTTACCTCAGATCTCCTTGGTGTAACTTGTAATATAGAAAGACTTGTTATAGATGGTAGCTTGTTACAGAGGGTAGTTGTGAAGAAAATAATAACTTTCTTACCTAAGCAGTAGTAGAATTTATTTATAAGATATCAGTTAAAAACAGTTCTTAAGCTTGGTGGTTTCAAAAATAATTATATCTTCCTAAAGGTACATTCATAGACTCAGTAACACAGTATTTTCCACACAGGTCTTCACGAATAAAATAAACTCTCTTCTCATCCAACAGACATAGATTTTCTTAGGCATTTCTCCACAGCTTGTATGACCTAGATAGATTAAACTCACTCTCAGATATACACAACCTGAACCAGGTGCAGACACAGTTTCTCTGGTTTAGCCAGAATTCTTTCTCTAACACTCAAAGACTGACTTAACCAGAATCTCCTTTCTTTCAGAAACACACAGATACAGATTCTTTCAGGCTCCACACAGTATGCCTGTTCTGACAAGAATGAACACTTTCTCTTCACACACTGACTAAAAACTGCAGTTCACTCTGCCCACTAAGGTACAGCTACCAGCCAATTAGAACACCCTCCACTCACCTATCCAGCCTCCCTCCTGCCTTCCGCAGAGGCCTATATTTAAACTCACAGCACCAAATATTAGAAATTCAACATTAGCAAACAAATAACATCAAAATTAAATACATTACATGCAATACATTACATACCCACACTGATACCACAAGAAATTCCCTTGTTTGGGAAGCCTGATTTGAACCCTGCCCCCAGACTTCTCAGGCTTCACAATGTCTGAGATCCAGGAAAGGATTCTTATTAGATACGTGCTACGTGCAATTAAAATACACATAGTAAATGAGGAAGAAACCTGGCTCCCATGAGTCCTGTAATCAGGAATCCTTTCAGTGCCTCTCTGGGGCTGAATCAATGTCCCAGGGTTGACCATGGTTTTCAGAATAACCATCTCTTTAGACCACCCTCACAATGCAGACTTCTGCAGAAAGTTCATCAAATGCATGGTCAGAAATATTAACAATTCAGCCCAATGATACCTGGCATTAATCATGTAAGCTACCCAGATAGTGAACCCCCCAATAACAGCATGGATCCTAATTCTTCCAATGACAGGATGAATCCAAATTCTCCAATAGCAAAAAGAATGCAAACGCCTTGACCCAACAGTGAAACACATTCAGGTAAGCAGCTGATGACAACTTGCCCCAGTACTAAAAACTGAGGTAAAAGGGGTTATAAATAGGTCACTCCTCAACTAGCCAGTTAGGTTATTTCCACCACAGACTGTTCCTTTGTCATTCAGGATACAAGAAAAGGCTTACTGGTGTAAGGTTCAGCCCCAGTGGACAGATAACTGTTATGCTTTTGCATCATGAGCATAATATATTCTTCAAAGCAAGTGTATTGAATTGCCTTTCAATTTATCTACTGTACTTTGCTGTTCAGTAAAGTTTAAAATCCAGTTACTTCCTCCCTCGGTCTTTGCATATGATTTCACCTGAGACCTTTTTAAAAAGTTTGCACTTGTGTAAAAACAGGTTTAAAAGATCCTTCACCCTGAGATTTAGAGGTGCATGTGTGAAGACCACATGCAATGTTACCTACTCACTTACCTGATAACCAGTGCTTTTTTTCTGGGGGGACGCAGGGGTATGCATACCCCTAAACATTTTGTGAATCTAACAGGAGAAAGTAAAAATTTTAAAATGTTGGAATTCCCGCTAAACCATCTCCAAACGTATTAAGGATATTTATATGATTTGTTAAGTTTTATGTAGTGTATGTTGGCAACAAAGATGTTTAGTTATATTTAAACTCACTAGGAGAGCTGTTTGTCTTACAAAAAATGGAACGTCTTTGAGCATCAAACGCCACTGAAATCGCTGGCATAATCGGTGATCGTTAGGGTGCAGACAAATACAAACACGTCTTCTTTAAGCCACTTGGAACTCTGGTAGTTGGAATCTAGCACGGTGATTGGTCAGTCTTGTTGCTACCCCCAATGGTGGCGACCAATTTGTGTATTTGTGTACGTTTTGAGCAAAGAGTTTGTCTATACCGAGACTCTTTGGTTGTGCGCACATGTCACCATAGAGGGGCTTGGTTGGCGATACCCATAATTCTCATCACTGACAGTCTTCTGATGTCATTTCCTTTCACGGTGTTTCCTGAGTCTCAGATGGAAGCGAGTGTTTAATCTGTGAAGTAGTGTGGTGTTTTACTGATGAAAGTTTGGCCTATAACCTCATTGAGTGGCAGTATTTCAATATAAGTAGGAAAATTACTAACTACTTTACATCATCACAGCCAGCAAAGAAGTGTAAAGTAAATGCTGACTCTGTAAAAACAAAAGATGTGACAATGATGTTGTGTGATACAGCGTCTGCTATAGACCACATGAAGAGTGGGCACATGACCCTATCTTTTGCTTACCACGTGAAGAGTGAGCATGTTCTTGGTAATTTTTCCATTGACTGCATTTATTTTTTCCGATTTGAACTATAAAATGGTGATTTTCTTGAGTCAAACTGGGAGTACCCCTAAAGATTTTTTTTAGAAAAAAAGCACTGCTGATAACCATACTTAAAAACGAAATGTGAAGTGAGACGCTGTCCTGACTACCCTCCTCCCCTCACTTTGCAGCTTTCACATTTGCTTCAACTGAACAAACTTGGAACATCCACACATAGGTTTGCAATAAATGGAATCTAAAATGACGGCAGATAATACAATGGATAATTGTGTGGCCGCACTTCAGATACCTCATATCCAAGAGCAAGATCTGGGCCCAATAGCACCTTAAAGACCAACTAGATTTCACCTGCAGGCCAACACTGCTATCATCTGAAACTATACTCTTATCCAAGGAAATCACTGCTACGACCGTGCTCTTTGTCAGAACCATTCAATTGATCAGATGACAGCATCAAGAAATTATGCCAAATGTGTGTTTCTAAGCAGATACACCTCTAAAGTGCTATGCTTTTTTATTTAAAATATAAAATACATGAAACAGAATATGTAAGTTGTGGTCTGGTGGACAGATAACTGGACTTAGGGCCTAAAAATTCCTGTTCATCTGTAACATCAGCTAGGAATGACAATTTAGGTTGTGATCTGCAGTTGGTTCTCCATGGAATCTCAAATGACCAGATAAGCATGCAGCTGAAGAAACATCTTTATTATGCAGATCTTGACAGGTAAGTAAAATCACAAGAGGCTGCTGCCCCCAGAAATGTCATTCTATTTTGAGTTAACTGTGTTTAATGTTCCTGCGTGCTATGTGAGATAATAAATCAGTTTATGGAAGTTCCAGCAATTCTAAGTCCCTTCCTCTTGATCCCCCTTGAGAATGCCTCTCCCTCTTTATCAAGGTAAGTGCCCTGAGGTCCATTTGCTACTCCCTGTCAACCTCTCTTCCAGCTATTGGACTGGCCCATCAATGCTCAGAGATGGCAATATTTATGGGTGCTGCTGGATGAGCCACGCAGACTCTGCAGCATCACAGAGAGAGGGTGCAGGATACTGAGGACAGCACATGGTCATCTCCTGAATATATTTGGTTGGCATTAACTCAGCAAAAGAACTTCTATAAAACTGAAGTACTGGTGACATCTTTCAGGCAGCTCTAATGTTTTAAACATCATTACTTCCAATCACCAATACATGAATTTTATATTTTAAACGAGAAGTAGACTAGTGACTACTGATTTAAATATAGCAAGTTTTAGCTATTGCAGTCTGTTTACAGGATTCATAGCAACATATAAGATTGCACGCAAACATGAATAAAGTTCTGTAAAAAAAATAGGTTAAAAACTGAAGATGCTATTGTCACTTTTTCATGATTTCTACTATGTAGTATTTGACATCATTAATAAATGACAGCCAGTGAAGCATTTCTCAAATAAGAAACTTACTTTATTTGTATTCTGGAGTTATTCACCATAAGTTACAGCTCAGAGTTGCTGAATACTCTGCATAGAGCCTTCTGCATTTCATAGTATTGCAATAGCAACTCATCAAACTGTTTACAAAAATGACAAAAGACACAAAGCAGTACAAGTAGAGGAGTCTGATTCTTACATGCCTGGCAAAAGAAACTGCTTTGTACTTCAGCCCTTTCAAAATTCTCATAATCTATTTATATCAATCCATCTTTTTTGTCTAACTACAAGCAGCAAATAAGAATAAGGAAAGCTGTTAAGATGCCATGAATGAATATGAAAGCAAACTCAGAGAGAGAATTTGCCACTAAGGAAAAGTCACAGGGAACAGTGGGATTCTAAAGGATGACTTTGTTGTTATTCTATGATTGACCATACAAATGGAAAACCCTAAACATATCATGTCTTAGTACTGGGTCAAATTCATAAACACCTGAGCTTCATACAGCGGAATTCATGGCATAGGAACTTTTCGCCCATATATTCACCAGCTGTGATGTGCATGAAACAAAGTCTAAAGTGGACAACTGGTTTCACTTTACTAGTTCTCAGACACTTAAGCCCTGCTTCAGAATGTATCTTGTGTGTTCTAGATCTGAGTCAACACCTGCCACACACGTTCAGAGCTAACAGCCAACAGAGCAGAGATAATGCTGCTTAAAATACCACATTATCTAAATCTTTGGTCAGCAACTCATTTTTAATAGGGTCATAATTTGATTTAAGCAAAAGCTGAAAGGCTTGTTTCTATCATCATCTTACTCACATATAAAACAAATTGCTTATTCCCATTCTCCTGTATGAATATAAACAAGGTTTCAGAAGAGACTTCACTTTTGCCAGACTTGCTATCATGTAAGACTATAGACAAGTTTAGGGATCCCATTCCCCTAGTGGGGGATCCCCTGCTCCCAACCTCCACTCAGTCTGTAGTTAGACAAAAATGATGGCTCAATATAAATAGATTATGAGAGGCTATAGGAGACAGGGAAAGGAAGGAGGCAATGGTAGAGGAAGGGAAAGTGAGATGGCCCCAGAAGTCCGTGCGAGTCCCCACTTGTATAACACTATTTCTTAGTGTTACCAGATAGTTCCAGCAAAAATACTGGACATATTGCCCTCCCCTCCTGAGGAACGATATTTGCCTGTGAGCGAAGCATACAAGGCTTCCCATTCCCCCGCTGGGGGTGGGGGATCCTGTGCTCCCACCTCCTTGCCCCAGCCCCCACTTACCTGGTCGGGGGGGCATGCCTCCGTGGCACCACCCCAGCAGTGCAGCGTTCTCCCGGGTGGTGTGGCATACCCCTGCATCCCACTCCTGTGCCCTGCAACAGGCCCATTTCAGGCCGAATCGGGCCTGTGGGTTGGGTGATTCAGCCCTTTGCCAAGTGTGGGAGTGCTCCCGGGCCACCCTTTGACTCAGGACTGACATCATCACACACAGCGGGAGTGCGTGTGCACTGCGTGTGCGAGGGAAAATGCAGCATCCTCCAATGGGTAAGTTCCAGGCTCCCAGGCTCCCACTGGGCGATGCAAGTGACCTGGCAACCAGAAGGCAGATTGGTGGTGCATGAGCCCCCTGCTCTCCTCAACGGCCTGTGTAGCCATGGAGGCTGGCTGCTATAAGCACAGGGGGGAGGACAGAAGAGGCAAGGAGGAGGAGCATGTGCAGTATTTTCATTCCATTTCCCTCTGACAGTCCAAGAAAATACCCAATTGTCCTGGTGAAAACTGGACACTCAGCAACCCTACTAGTTCTATGGACATCAGTTTCAGATTTTATGGAAGATATCCAAATAATTGCTTAGAATTATAATGTGCTCTCCTTTAGTTCCTTTAATTTATTTACTTCATTTATAGCCCACCATTCTTACTGAAATTCAAGGCAGATCACACACATACATGTACACATGCATGCACACACGCACACACTTTGATCAGACAGCATAAGGCATCTAATAAACAATGTGGTAGGACTAGGATTACAGAACTGGGAAACTACAAATGAACAGAGAAACCTGTCCTAGGCATGACATATTATAATGCAGAAAGTAGATTACAAATGTAGAAGACAATGCTATAAAAGCAAGGTAATATATACCATAAGCATTGCGACAGACTATAATCCTTTTGCTTTAAAAGCAACCAACCTCCTGAACTGTTGCATTATACAACAGTTCTAACCTCTTTATAAAAACACCCTCCTGAATATTTATGTTCTGCACATTCTGCTAAATGATAGTTTGGGAGTTTTCCTAATCTCCTCAGACATTCCACAACGTGAAAGCCATCACACAGAAAGTGCATGAACGACTTGCAGTTGCTGATCTTGCCCATATGCAGGGAGGTACCTTTAGAGGTTCCAGCAAAAATACTGGATACGTTTCCCTCCCCCCTCTCCTGAAGAAAGATATTTGCCTGTGTCCTGGCTCTGGCATTATGCTGTCACTTCCTTTAGAGGGCTTCGCTCTGATTAGTGAAGACAGCAGAATTCCAATTCCATTTCAAAAAGTAGTTTTGAAACTCCCCTCAGTAAAAAAAAAAGTTTTTCTTGTGGCATGACAGGGGAGGTCACTATTCAAGAAAAAACAAGTCAACCTTCCCTTTAGGTTCAAGGATCTAGTTTCATGGTTCTCTGGATCCTGGCCAAGACATACTACAGAAGATCTAATCACATACTACAGAACACTTTGTGGAAAGAATTTTTAGAGTTTGGCTTGTTTTGAACCCAAACCCCATAACCAAATTTCACTTTGAGGTACAATGCAACTTCCAAAAGTTCTTACTTTAGGTTCATGTGCACTACAAACCTATGGGAGAGCTGGCAGAAGTCTGCAGCAGTTTGCCTTAAGCATAAATTAAGTATAACTAATTATAGAGCATTAAAATTAAGAAAGAAATCTGGCTTTGACATATAAGACTAATATAGAAAAAAAATCTGCACTGTAATATCTAGGTGAAAGTTCACTCTTTCCCCCTCCCTTCTAGCTACGCAGGGAAAGATGGTTATTTTCATTATAGGTAAATTGCTGATAACTGCATTCCAATTGTTACTGGGAAAAGTTCCAAGTGCCACTTTTAACCCTCAAGGACAAGTACACCTGAGGAATTTCAGAACTGATTTCATTGGCTAGCCAGAGTCACCTGGTCAGAAGTGTTACTGACCAATAGAGATTCAGGAAAGTTGGAGTGACCAGGGGCAACAACCAATTAACCTGTAAGCCAGGTAATAGCCAATCAGCTACCCACCAATCAGAACATTGAGGATTTTTCTATAAAAAGACTAGCCCAGCAGCTAGTCCCTTGCCACTTCTTGGGAAGACACACGTGTTGTGTCTGTCAACAGGTGATCTCTGGGAAGCCCACAAGAGATCCAGGTTGGTCCAGAGGGGCTTTTCAGAAGGGGAACTTAGGTACCTGATGGGGGATTTTTTAAACTAGCTTTTGGAATAAAGTGTTAGAATTTTCTGTGTTAAGGACTTAGTTTAAAGTGTAAGTTATAGTTAAGAATTAAGATCTTAGGGTTCTTTTAGCTGTTAAGTTTTGTATAGGGGTTTGTTTTTAGGACTGTAATATTCTGCTAAGATAGACTTCTCTTCTTTTGTTATAAGGGTTATAAGTTAAGACTCTATCACTGTACTTTCTGCAACCATTGCCTATCCTGCCCAGCACCTGAAATCTGTAAGGGCAGTTTGACTAAATACCATCAGAATTCAGAACTATATGTAACATTCCACTGTGCCATTTTGTTATTCAAAATAAACCTTGAGGATAGTTAAGAACTTCGCTGTGGAATACTGTTTGCTCACGTCACGGTGTTAGAGCGGCGTACGGAGAGAGAGCAGGGGAGGTACGTTACTTTTGATTCACGCTCCCCAGGGACCTTAGTGAGTAGTCTCAGAAGCCAAAAAGAACCGAGGGGCTGCCAGGGGGGAGCCGGGACACCCCCCAATCACCAAAAATTCTCACAACATACTTCTGGGGGGGAAAGTTAAAATTTATATTAGGCAGCTTATAAATTTCATGCTCTCTTGCACACACGTACAAATAAATAAAAATATAATTTTATAACTACATTTAAGTGCTGCATACTCAGTAACTTCATTAGGTATTTAAGTGTTTAGAACAGGCAAAATATTTTTAAAAACTTGTATGAACTTTTATCTACCAATTTCCTTTCCAAATACCTAGCTTAGTTCTTGGGAAGTTTGACAGTGGCACAAAGCAAAGCCCTTTGACAAATCTGTTTTTGAAGTAATGTTTTTGATCAATACTTGCAGCTATCTCAGCTTAGTATGTAGGTTGCTCTGCCTCTGTTGAGAAAGATATTTTTGTACTGCAGGGGATGCTTTCACCAACAAAATTATACTGTCACCTGCAAACCATGTGAAAACTTCCTTTCCTGCCGACTTCAGCCCCTCCACATAATGATAGCCTTTCATACACAGATGAATAATTGCATTGCGTCTGTGAGGCATAGATTGTAAAACCTCTGAAAGTAGTTTTTGCTCTCTGACACATTTTTTTGGCAATCAACTATGGTGCTAATTCAGCAACACATGAATGGGCTAAAATATTTAATTGCTAACAATAAGGATAGGTGATATATGGTCTATGGAAGGCATTTCCTACACAAAAAGTTAGTTTCCCCCTGGAATAATCACCTTGTGGCTAAATCACCTCAGTGTGGGCTGAGAGAAAAGCCTCGACAGACTGAAATCAGCTCATGGAATGTACAATGTCTACCTACCTACCTTAAAAAGTAAATCAGATTGATTAGATTCATATATAGAGCTAGCTCATGGTCTCCATTGTTCATGTTATAAAATAAGTTAACCATAATATACAAAATTGCTTCCATAATGGTCTATCTCTTAGCAATTGCTTCTGTCTCACACATTACATTGTCACAGATCCAGAGGAGTTAGCTGTGTTAGTCTGTAGTAGCAAAATGGTAGAGTCCAGTAGCACCTTTAAGACTAACCAACTTTATTGTAGCTAAGCTTTCGAGAGCCACAGCTCTCTTCGTCAGATGCATGCATCTGACAAAGACAGCTGTGGTTCTCGAAAGGTTATGTCTTAATAAAGCTGGTTAATCTTAAAGGTGCTACTGGACTTTTTACTATTCTTAATGAAGCAACATATCCTCTGATGGGGTTGAGGGAAGGGAAGGACCTGAGTGGTATACATTGCCATACAGTCCACCCTGCAAAGCAGCAGTTTTCCCCATAGGAATGGATCTCTGTTATCTGGAGATCAGCTCCAGAAGTTCTCCAGCCACCACCTATTCCCAACTCACATGATTGTTATTCCATTTTGCCCCAGGGATAAATGTATCCAGGGTTAGAAACAACTGCTGGAGGGATGGGGAGAACCAGGAAGACCTGTGGGATTCAACCCAATACAAGTAATGCACCATGATATTTAATTTTTTTCAATATGAGAGGTTTTAGGTTATGTAAAGTATTATGAACCAGACTATGAAATGAGAAGTGATAATGAAATTTTCCTTAAATCTATGTGACCACAGAATCAAGTATTATATAAGAATCACACTATGCTTAGATCAACTGTTGGCATTGTATGTATTTTAAGTATACTTTGCTGTGATGAACAATTGCATTTAGTGTTTTCTGAACTGTTTCATCACTTTTATCTTAGTATTAAAGAAAATGCTTCTTAGATATTTGAATCTACACAAAATATAAAATTAGGCAGTAATAGTTTTCATTCTCTTTAGATACCCAGCATTCTGTCAATAGGTAGAACTTATTCTGAAAATTTCAATTCTCCTGCCTAGTTAGGATTTGAAAATGTGAAATACTCATCACAGAAATAGTCATGAAGAAAAAAAATGTATTGGATCATTATGATTGCCTGTAAACTCCAATGTAGTTACAACAGATGTGCAGAAGCAGACTTTTGTAGTGTCCAGCTACGGAGTGAGGAAATTGTTAAAATATCTTCACAATCAGGTGGACAATTGGCTTCTGGGAATATTAATTAATCATCAACTGCTCATACATCTGTAGTCACAATGCAGAGAATGACAACCTCCATAAACACTCAACTTGGCCAACTGCAACAGGTCTGCATTGAAATGTTTTTTTCTATGTTCATGGTGATCAACACGTGCCTGCTACTATTTGTGTACTTAATGCAAAACTTGTAGTTCACCTACTATATGGGATCCCTATTTGGGTTAGTGCACACATTCAACTTGTTGAGAAGATCCATGCTTCTTTTTTGTGTTGCATTTTGAGTGTTCCAAGTTGTGGAGGACACACAGCCATGTGTCTAGAAACTAGAGATGGGCATGAACTGGAAAAAACGAACCGTGCAGTTCATGGTTCGTCACATTTCACGAACCACGAACTTTCATGAACCTGCCCCGGTTCATGAATCGTTTCATTTCGTTTCATGAAAATGTGACTTCCAGGCCAGCAAATCACCACTTCAGGGTCAGCAGAAGTTCACTTTCGAGCCAGCAGAAGGTCTGCAGGAGGTCCATCCCCTGTTGCCCAGGAAACTGATTGATCGGCGCCAGGCTGTCTGCAGTGACAAATCAAAAAATGAACCAAACAAACCAGCCTAAAGTTCATGGTGGTTCATCAGAAATGGGCTCTGATGAACCGCTGGTTTGCGAACCACGAACCAGCCTGGTTTGTGCTGAATTTTAGTTCGTATTTCAGTTCGTGCCCATCTCTATTAGAAACTGGGCTGAACTTTTTGGAAACTAGAGCCTGGCTTCGGACCTTTTGGCTGTAACTTTGCTTTTTATCTGATTTCCCTAGGTATGTGCATATTATGTTGTCTGACTCATTTTCAAGAAACTGGTTGCGTTAAATTCTGCAAAAAAATTAATTCAATTGGCATTTCACTTGACTTGCCAAGATTGTTGCATCAGAGATTGATGGACACTGAAAGATAAGTTCTGTATTCTTTAGCAAACAGGACAGGCTCTCCTATTGTATATGATACAGTTTCAGATAATGAGGTTCCAGCTGCTTATTTATTGCATCTTAAAGTTCCACAAATCCATAGAGCTTTTATTCTTGTATCCACAGAGCTTTTATTCTTGCAAGAGTTAATGTTTTGCCTTTAGCAGTTCTTTATGGTAGATTTTTAAGAACTGCTCATCAAGAAAGACTGTCTGCACAGGATTGGAATTCTTGAATATTTATCTCATGTATTGTTATACTGTAACTTTTATACTGAGTTGAGGAACTCTATATCCCATCCTCTTTTACATAAATTCAAGGTCACCCTGATGAGCAGTTAGTCATATCTTTTATCTGACCAAAACCTTTATATTACTAATCAAGTTGTCAAGTATCTTCTTGCTGCTATGAGTCTTCATGAATTGATTGTAAATGAGCGTGAATAATTTTTTCTCTTTTTTTCTTAAAGTATATGATCATTTACTAGTGCCATTTTTGATATTGTGCTTCTCCGTTTGGTAGTAATTGGACCTCTTTTATTATTGATTATAATTAATGCCTAATAAAGGTTTTGCTGGCTAGCGAGAATGAACATTCAACTAAATCTTCTCCAATACTGCAATTTCTAATATGTTGCAACATTGCCTAATTTGGGCTGGATTAAACTACATAAGGTATTCACACTAGTAGCAGGATTGCTGATGCATCTGATATCATGCTGTGGAAAAAAGATGCTATACCAGGCCAATGCATACAGTAATTTTTGGATCATAACGTTATAACAACACTGTGTGTTTGGGAGAATGGTTTCACCACCTGATGTGCTACCCTGCTGTTGCTTGCTCAGCAGACTCTATGCCCTGGCAGATGAGAAGTATAGTGAAGCTTTTTATATTCTCATGGATTTTGTTATAAGACATGGTCATACAGTAGCAATTGAGATCTTAGTGTTGACAAAAACATACCAAAATGGTTGAGGAGCAAGGGGTAGGCCAGAAGGAAGTCAAATTAAAGCAAGATGCTATAGAAAAATAAAACACATAAATGTTACTTTGAAATGGGACAAATAATTTCTTCGTTTCCAGGTGTCTATTTTAAAAGGAATGCTCAGTTACCATTTTAAATTCACCATAGCCAAGGACAATTGTACTTGGTTTTCTGCACTGAAGGGTTGCCACATTTCTGCTTCTGCTCAAGTGGCAGCTGAACAAATGAATCCTCCTTAGACAGAAATAATATGGCTTAGCTTCAGTCTCTGCCAGCACTGCTCCTCACTTTATTGATAGGATTCTGAATTAGAGATGGGCATGATCCGCATTACAATCGGAAAAACCCCCACAAGAATGGCGATCATGCGATCATGACCCGGCGGATCATGATTGTCCACGGCCAACAATCCAGCGATTGGGAGGGGCCTGGATCGGGGCAATCAGGCTTGGATCAGGGATCCAGACACACAGGCGCCAGCAATCTATTCCCCTGGCAATGGAGCCAGGGGAATGCCTGAGCTCTGTTTGCCCTCCTTTTGTCACCCTGGAAACCCGAATGGAAGCCCAGCTTTCCTTGATCAGCAGGGCTTCCTTCCAACCATGGAGCAGTAAAACAGTCACCAGTTGGGAGAAGACAGCTAGGGAAGGGAGGGGGGAGTGTTCTGTAGCCATGGGAACTCCAATCTCATCCCTGCAAACCCTGATAGGCAGCTCTGACGGCCAAACACAGACAGCCAAACACAAACACAGATGCTGCCGTCATCACCCACTGTTCTTTTCTCACCTGGGATACCTGCGCGCTCCTCTTCGGCCTGGCGGGCGGGCACATGGGGGGTGCTGCTGGCGAGTGGCCAGACCCCCGCCCCCTGAGGGGAGGTGGCTGGTCGCTGTCTCCCCATGCCCACCGGGCCCGGCGGCCGCCGCCGCCACCCACCTTCCCACATAGCTGGGAATAGCAGCACGCCCCGCTTTGGCATCCACAATCCACGGATCTGGAACGGGAGATGATCGGTGTGGATCATTAATTCAGGATCGTCGCCGGCGCCGATCCACGATCAGCTGGATCGTTATTTTTGGGGGGGGTCGTGCCCACCTCTATTCTGGATCCTTAATCACAGTACCAAATAATGTGGGACACGTGGTATAGAGCAAGTCCTCCATGCCAGGAAACAAAACCAGAATTTTAACACTCTGCAAATAAATGGTGTCACACTTTCAAGTGATCTTTCCAGATTAGTATCTCTTTGGTGCTACTTTCAAGTAAACCTAACCATTCCATAACTTTCAAGATTCTAGTAACTAGCTGAAACATACAGGAGCAATGACGTTTAACCCAAAAACCATGAAGTTGCTTTTATTTTGGGATTTTGCTTTTGACCAATAAGGCTACCTACAGACTCTATTTTGCCAATAGCTTCTAAGGCAATGGCTTCCCAAATATACATTACACAGTCACAGATTCAGATTAATGGGGTTTGGTGTGGAGCTTTCCCCTCATTTAGTATGGCTTTTAATGGATACCATTTGTGAAAAAACAGACTCCTAGTTTCCTATAGGCCTTTATATTGACTAAACTGACATTCTGGCTCTACTCTTTTTGTTTTAAGCTTAAATTGATTTGTTCTACAGATATTCTATGTTTGGTGCACAAAGCAAGGACTTCTTAACCCCCCCCCCACAACTAATCTATCCTAAAAGTATTTGTCAATTGTTTGTCTGCCTACCCTCTTTCTCCCATGGAAGATAACTTTCATCAATACTATTTCCCCTTTTATACTTTGAATTCCAAGTAATATGATCTTTCAGTAATGAACCTGTGTTTTATTTAATACGTTAATCACCTTCTTTGTCTACTTATGCTTAAGCAATCTGTTTACTACACACTGCTTGTACACAAATAGAATTTTATATTATATACAAATATATATATTTATATTATTACTGAAATACTCCCTAATACCTAAAAGTTGGGTTTCGGGTCACGTTTACTACTATCTGGTGTGCATGTTTATCTATACATGCATATATACAGGAATCAGCTAAATACACAGAGCACAGGATGTTAGTTAAAAAGAAAACACTGTTTGGCCTTAAGTTTTCCACATTCTTCAAAAGTTAACTCAGTTCTGACTGAAAAAAATACGAATAGAATTTTTAGTTTCACAGAGAGAAATTTTAGAGAGAAACCTCATTTGCTGGACGATCTGGGAAGGACAACATTGTTTCAGTGGAAAACAGGTAGCAAGCAAGCAATACAGTTTCCCTTTAAAAAATTACCATTTAGTTGTCATTCCTTATTACTGATTCATAGGGTAACTAGTAAAAGCTTTCCAGTCAGAGCTGGCATCCTACTATATAAAAGACCAAGCATATTCAAGACAACTCACTTCCTACCCTGGTGTGCCACCAGAGGGAGCTGCTGTGGAGGGAAGCCCAGACCAGGATCAGGAGCAGAGCAGGTGGCAATGCCCGCCTCCCACCTTCACCCAGCTGGGATCAGGAGCAGAGGAGGTGGCAATGGCCATCCTCCACCTTCACCCAGCTGGGATCAAGAGGGGAGCAGGTGGCAATGCCCACCCACCCCCCGCATTCACCCACCTGAGATCCTGAGTGGAGCAGGTGGCAATGCCTGCCTGCCATCATCACCAGCTGGGTTCAGGCATGGAGCAGGGGGCAATACCCACCCTCCACCATCACTGAGCTGAGATCAAAAGCAGATCAGGGGCCAATGCCTGCCTGCCCTTCACCCAGCTGGCATCAGGAAGGGAGAAGGTGGCAATGCCTGTTTTCCGTTTTCACCTAGCTGGGATCAGAAGGGAAGCAGGTGGCAATGCCCATCCCTCGCCTTCACCCAGGTGGGATCAGGAGCAGAGAAGGGGCAATGCCCGCCATCCATCTTCACCCAGATGGGATAAAGAGTGAAGCAAGTGGCAATGACTATCCCCTGCCTTCACCCAGCTGGGATCAGGAGCGGAGCAGGTGGCAATGCCCACCCCCACATTCACCTGGCTGCGACCAGGCGCACAGCAGGTGGCAATACCCACCCCCATCACTTGGCCAGGATCATGTGCAGAGGAGGTGGCCATGCCCACCCGCCCACTTCCACCTTCATCCAGCTGGGATCAGTGACAAAGGAGAAGGGAATGCCTGCCTGCCCGCCCACCCTCCCCTTTCTAGAGCCCATTGTATTTTTCCCCACAACTGGCTTTGTTGCTAGTAGTATGATAAATCTACAAGAAAGCAACATCACCAATTATGAGTTTGTGATCTCTTTAGCTATCACAACATGATATCACTTTCATAAATAAAAATGATCACTTTGAGAAAGTAGAGACTTTGCAATATTATACAAAAAAAGTACTACTAAAAGAATCACTTGTTCATATCAAGAAACTAAGCAACTCCTAACTGGCACATTTAGATTGTTGTCATTTTTTTTTTACCAACCTGAAACATACAGCATTGAAGCCAGGATTTGCCAAAACAAGGCAGGAATCATGAAAGCAGACCCAGTCCTGGTATCACTAACAAATAAGCCATGGTTGGCTGTGGATTGTTGGCACTTTGCACACACACTATTCACTTTGTTACCTCCAGTGGTACGGTTACACTGCTCTGGTGCATGAATATCATTATTTGCCAAGCTTTAGCTAACCCATAAGAAGTATACAGTATAATCCTAATCAGAGTCATTTCCTTATGTGTTAGTTGGAGCCAACATGTTTAGACGGTTTTAAGTGTTTAAGATTGCACTGATAATCATGCTTCTAACATGTGTATTTTAGGTTTTTTAAAAAGAAAGAGGTAGGTCAATTATCACATGATTTTGTCATGCTGGATTCTACCTGACTGCTCATCAGAGAGAAGTTGGCTGTACTAAGTTCCAAAGAACTAAAGGATCCATGTGTTCAGAGCCATTTGGAATCTTTGAAGCAGACATGGGCACGAAACAGAAAAAGCCCAAAATGAGAGTTTCATGTTTTGTCGTTATCTATGAATCGCGAATTATGAAGTTTCATGAAATTAACACATTTGCTGAAACAACTTGTTAGTTTCGTGATTTGTCAGAACCTGGGACATTTCACCAGCCACCTTCATACCCAGAGATGCCAAACTCGCAGGGAGACTTCAGCAGGTTCTCCTCCACCCACCCACCCAGTTTGCAATACATTGATCGGGAAGGGTGGGAAGGGAAGTGCTGCTAGAGTGCTGGATCAGAGGAGGACGAAGGACCAGCCATGGAGGAGCTGGGCCGGGAACACAGAGTGAGGGGTGGGGTGGGGTGGCAGAAAAAAGGCACTCTCACCCAAAGACCTCCCCACAGCAAGGCCAAGAGCTGGAAATAAGAGGCTTATTGCAGTCTCTTTAAAGCAGCAACAGCCAAAAGCACAATCCCAAATCCTTCCACACACTCTCCCACTCCAATCCCAGCAAAACTCTGACATAGATCAGAACAGGAGGTCTGTTGTTGGCTGACAGACCTGCTTAACAGGGTTTGGAGGGGTGAGATTGGTGTGCTGATGTCTACAGAAGGCCCTTGGCTGCCTATGGGATTGACCCCCAGCTCCTGGCTGTATGGAGCAGAATGGAAGCTCTCCAAATGGCTAGGAGAGCTGCCAATCAAGGGTAAGTGGGCTATGATTGGGGTTTCCAATGGTAGCAAAAGGTCTGGGCTCATTGTTGCCTAGGGAATCAATGGATCGGCGCCAGCCTATCTGCAATTACGAATCATTCATGAAGCTAACGAAACAGGCCAAAAAGTCATGAATTTCATGATAATTTCATGATAACCGCAGCCCCACAAAATGCTGTTTCATGACACACAAAACGGCCCATTTTGTAACAAAATTTGCTTTGTATTTCGATTTGTGCCCATGTCTACTTTGAAGTACCCTGAAGAAAGGGTTTTGAACCCTGCTTGGCAAGCTAGAAGTTATCCAGACAGTGAAAAAATGCATCTAAGCAATGTTTATTTTCCTTTTTAAAATACTATTTTCCTGCTCTTTCACTTCAACAAGTATCCTTTAGTATTATGAAATGAGTATGTCTATCACTTTTGCACCAATGTTTCATGAAAAGGAATCCCTATATTGCATAGTTACTTGATTTCATGAATGGGACAAGTTTTCTATATGCACGGCTGCCTTATCTCCCTGATATTATGAAATACAAGTTGTGAAAATTCAGAAATAGCCATTGCCAGCAAGTAAAGGCATTGCATAGGATTAGACTGTTTTTATTTCATGCAAATACAAGATAGAGTTTAAAGCAGTGTAACTGCATTGAAAAATCTTACATAGCATTTAACAATTAACATACAGATTATATTATCCTACTACCATCTATTAACATACTGAAGCAATGCAAACAACAGCTTGTGCCTATACAGCAGTTTCATTTAACATACAGATATTAGATAAGGGTCAAAGCTTTCTTGGGTTAGGAAATCAAGACCGAGAAGATATGAGAATATGTCTTTGTTCACATTTCCTATTGTGATTAAAGTAGCAGATCTATAATTGGATCCTTGCTTACATTTCTTTGATGTCAGAAATGGTTTAGAGCTGTATGGAGAAAAAATGTTTCTTTTCCTTAGCTGTAGCAAGAGAACCTACAAAACCATCTTATATTGTGTGTAGTTAGTCCCAGGTATGAGGTAAGTTGTGTTCTTAATACCACTATTCATTAAGGGAGGAACAACTTATTTTTATCCTATAGCTATAAAAACGTAAAGGAAATAGATATTTGAGAGTTGGCAACTCCCCGCCGTATGTGGTTCCAAGACCAGCTCTTCAAGGTCTCATGAAGTCTCAGGTCTTTGTAACTCTGGGTAATGAGGATTGAACTTGGGCCTTTCTATATACAAAATATGCATGAATACCAAAAGTATTCTTCCTCCTCTTCATCACAAATACGAGGTGACTAAAGAAAGAAGAAGGTAGAAAAGGCTTTTTTTTCCTTTCCAGCTTTTTTAGAGACAGCAGGGGTGAAAGAGAGATAGACCGAGGCTACAAGAAGGCAAGGCATAGATGATGAGGCAACAGAAAACAGATCACAACAGCAGTGGGGTAGAGTAGACAAGGAGTCCACTGCACAAGTGCATTCCAAGATATAAAGCATTGGAGACTGGGGAGAGGAGGAGTAGCAACTTTTTGGAATTTGAGATTAGGCACAGAAGGTAATGTAGCAATGAACAGATAGATTCCCACAAGTAAGAACTTCCTATTATGAGAGGGGGTTAATGCTATATGAAAAATCTCCAAGCAAGGGAAGGGAAGAGCTGCCAAATTCAAGTATTGTAAGGTTTGGCCTGGATGGCCCAGGCTAGACTAATAAGATCAACTCCCAGAAGCTAAGCAGGGTTGGCGCTGTTTAGCACTGGGATGGGAGACCACCAAGGAATTCCAGGATCACTATGCAGAGGCAGGCAATGGCAAATCACCTCTTTCTTTTGCACTGAAAACCCTCTGGGGTCTGCAAATTGACAGCACACACATGATGTTACTGATGGAGGGGGAGAAACATGATACTTTACTGATGAAGGAGTAGAGACTGGATGATATAATGTTTATACTTTGTCTAGGTGTTATGTTGCTTGAAGCTAATCTTGCTAATTGCTCAACATGTGAGATCTATCATATGTCAATAGGCTGATGACACCTAGTTTTCTACCAGAAGCAGCAGACTCTGTACTTGGCCAGGCTCTAGATATCATGGTCAAGTGGCTGAGGGAGAACAAGCTAAAGCTTAACTGAGACAAAACAGAGGGTGATGCTGATCACAAGGCAGAAGGGATTACCTTGTCCTGAAATTATTTAAAGCCTTACACAGCAAAGGACTTGTCCACTTGAAAGACCTCTCCCAATATTAAAACTGGGTTGCACTTATCTGTAACAGTTGCTCATTGAGGTTGTCTGTGCAGGTACACACGTGGGATTGCGCATGTGCAGGTCTGCTGGTCGGTAGGGATGTGCAGGGTCAGGTCGATTCGGGTTTCCTGCTTCAGGTTTACCCGAAGCGGGGAAAAAATTCGGGAATACCATAATTCCAAAGCGGCAAGCCACTTTGGAATTATGGTATTTTACTCGCTTCGGTATGCTCCGTAAATATTCAGAGCATACTGAAGCAACTCCCCCACCCCCACCTACCACCCCCCTGGGGCAACCCCTCCACTCCCACCCCACCCCGGGGCAACCCCTCCACCCCCACCCATTTACCTTGCGCTAGAGGGAGAGGGGGAGGGGGAATTAGCTGAGCGGCGGAAGCATCGTCATTGCTTGGCTGTGTCATCGTCGCTCAGTGATGGCAGTGCTCAGTGGCAGCTGCGGCGGCCGCAGCAGTGGCATCGCTTGGCAGCGTCACGTGGCGGCGACCTAGAGCCAGCTGGCATCTCTGCCGCAGCACCACCTACTGCCGCACCACCTCCTCCACCCCCCTGTGGCCCCGCAAGCAGTGGGGAGGGCCGGAGCCACTGCCAACCATGGGCCCAAGGTAAGTGGGGGTGGGAGGCTGTTTGGATGGTGTTTAAAGGGCCCCGCTGCTGCTTGCAAGAAGCAGTGGGGCCCTTTAAATGAAGCCCCAAAGCTTTCTGAGGCATTCCAAATGCTTCGAAAAGCTTTATTTCGGGATTTCCAAATCGGAGCCAGCATGCTGGCCCAGATTCAGAAATCCCAAATCGGATTTCTGAACTGCACACCCCTACTGGTCGGTAGGCTCTATAGCTAACATTCTTCTAGGGGCATCTGCCCCTTCCCAGGGCATAGCTTGTTTCCCATCAAACCGCCTGCTCTCTGGGAAGAGCAGCACCCTCCTCAGTTTCATTTTTGCTGCTGATTGGAGAGGTTCTGTCAATTTCAAATCGTCTATCCTGCCTCTTGCCTGAATAGGTAAAGCTGTGGATGGAGCCATACATGCCACCAAAGAACTACTGCAGATGCTAGAGCCCTGGTGGAAGAATCGGCGAGGTGCCTTCTGGCATTTGTCTACTGCTTTGAAAGCCTGATCGCCTCCTCTTGGATCACTTTGACTAGGACCTGCTGGTCCTCAAGCAGATGCTTGTGATATGCCACCATCTTATTTCAAAGGCATACCTGGTAAGTTCTCATAATAGCAACATAATTAGCAATTTTTATGTTGAGGTCCACAGATGTATAGACCTTTCATCCCAGGCTATCCAGTTCCATTCCCTCTCTGTCAGCAGACATGGAATGGTGACCTTGACTGTATCCTGACTGCATCTCCTCTGTAACTAAGGATGATGGAGGAGGATGAATAAATAGAAAGGAACGTTTGTCTTCCTTGGCCTTATAAAGTCATTCATGGGACACTGAGAGATCTCTGTCTTTTGGTGCTACACCTCTGAAGATGCCAGCCACAGCTGCTGGCGAAACGTCAGGAACTACAATGCCAAGACCATGGCAATACAGCCCGGAAAACCCCCAACAACCATCATTCGGCCTTCTTAGATCTAGGAGGAATATAAGGAGAAATAGAAGCTAGCTTCTGACATGTAGACATCAAATCTATGAACGCCTCAATCATGGGGGACACGATGTTGGCTGTGTTGCCAGAATAGAGGGGTCACAGTATTTTGTCCTTGGGTCTTGGCTCAGAAGAGGCCACATTTATGTCTAAGAATTTTTCCATTCAGAGCATCTGATCAGCATAGAGTCAAAAGACATCTGTGGGAGAAACAAGTTCCTTATGACCCACAGCCTCATCTGTAAGTGGTCAGAACCGCCTCCATGTTAGAAGGCTTATGGTTATGGATATGCCATGAATCCCTTCTCTAAATATGCTTCCAGTATTAAAATTACTGCCCAAGTAAGCAGAAAACATGGAAGCTGCTGCCCAAGCAGTCAGACAAATGGAAGCTGCTGCCCAAACAGGCAAGCCAGATCCCTCCCGGAAGATGGAACGTGCTAACATGGGGAGAAACAGGTGAGGTCAGCTTGACCCCCTCCTTTGCCCTGGAGGTGTGCTAAGGACCTGATACAATAGAGCCTTCCCAGAGTTCCTAATTTAATCAACGTATCCCACCCAGTGATCTCACCTTAACCACTTTCCCATTCTTAAGCGATTTAGAGGCCTGATAGCCTCACCCATCCACCTCACGGGTTGTCAATCATAATATGATAACTTTAATTATTCAATCATAATTTGATAACTTTAGGCAGGGAGATATCAACAGAGTCCCACACTTTTTGGCCTCCAATGAAATCGCTCTAAGTTGTAACTCCAGCAGCCTACCTGTCCTCATTGGAGATTCCTTTCTCCATGGCCAGATGTAATGTTTTCCCCTCTGTGGTTGTCAAGGGACATTACAAAAAGATCGCAATTGCAGACAGAGTCTGTCCCTGTGAAGCAGGCTTGGTTGAGACTATCGAGCATACACAGCTTTTTACATCCTTTGTTTAGGATGTTTCCCACCTGCTCAGATTCGGGAAACCACTAAGTAACTATTATCTGATGCAATTCCACAGTTCACATCAGCTTGCACTAGATTCCTTGCTTTAGCACTTAGAACACGAAAGGATCAACTAGAGCACATTTGACACATGATACTAGAGCCCCCCGCTGTTTTATTTGTTTCTCTGAGCTTGTCTTTTAAATTTTTAACTTTAAATTTTTTATTGTTTTTATATTTATATTTTTTTATATTTACACCTGTAAATCCACTTGAGTCAATTCATTGCAGCATGAAAGCCGAGATTTTCATAGCCTATGTTTTTTATGTTCATTTTAAGCTCTTTTTGATACTGACATCGTTCTTTTATGCATTTTGTAAATTCATTTAGGTTGTTATTGTGCTGCTTATGTATCACAATAAACATTTTGGACTTAGTTCCACCTGGGAAGATGTCATCAAACCTTTCTAATTCTTTGTTACACCTCAGAGACGTTTTACTGGCTTATTGTCCAATTTGCGAACAGTTCACCAGCTGGTTGTTGTGGGTTTTCCGGGCTGTATTGCCATGGTCTTGGCCTTGTAGTTCCTGACGTTTTGCCAGCAGCTGTGGCTGGCATCTTCAGAGGTGTAGCACCAACAGACAGAGATCTCTCAGTGTCACCAAGACCACGGCAATACAGCCCGGAAAACCCACAACAACCAATATGTGGTGTTATTGGGTTTTGGACTTCAGTCTGAATTCAGCATCTTGGCTTCCACCTTCAAACCTCTGTTCAAGTCTTTTCCGCTTTGAAGCGCAGGCCGTTCAATGGTGCTCCTCTTTCTCTCGGACATCCAGAAAGGTAAATATCTATCCAACTTTCACCACTGCTTTCTAGATTGCTCTGTCTCTGTGTTGTGTGTGCTGTGTCTTGTGTACAACTGATCTTTATTGTTTTAAATAAAAAACCCTTTTTGGTTGAACATCTGTCTAGACATCAGATAGTACCCTCTTCCATCTGCCTATTAGAAGGAGTTCTCTAGCTGTGACAATACATAGACTAAAAGATCCCTAAGTTACCTCTCATTTCATAAGCCTCTCCTTGTTGCAAATTCCCCCCCAGCTCACAAGGAGACCTCATTTGGGTAACACATTTGATGATGGTTCAGATGGCAGATGGGCTCAATTCTGAATCAGGTAGATGAAACGAAATGGATGACTTCAGAATGCTGTTGATGGTGCACTGTAGGTTGTGTAAGATTGGATGTGGATCTACAGATTCTACTTTGTAGAGTTCACCCTAGTCAACTCCTGAAGGTGGAGGTAGTTCCTGATACCACACTGGACATTTGTGTGTGCAGCAACTCTGTTGTGAAATTTGTTCATGCCCCCTAAGGGCCATGTAAGAGGGTTCTCAGGGAAATCCCCCTTCTGGAGAGTAAGCAGGAACATGAGTGAGGAGAAGGGGTATGTGAGATCTCCAGTACCTCCTGACTGCTGATCTCCAGGTCTATGACCTGCATTCTGTGAGAACTCTTAAGTTTGGAGTGCTTTGCTTTAGATTTCAGGTCTTCTTTCTGGGTGGTTCCAGAGATTCTGGAGTTGGCCCTTCAGTTTTTTTTAATCTATGCCCTATTGGGCTCAAAGCCAAATGCAGATCTGTAAAGGCAGGTGTCATAGACAGGGTTCATACCATCTAATCCGATAGCTCTCTAGAGTCAGAGTGTTGTTGAATTTAAGAGCTGTCGAAGCTGATGGGCTCAAAGCTCAGTGGTGCTGTCGGATCCAAAGGGCTCACGTGCCTGAAGCTGATTGGTGGATGCAAGATGGTGGAGTTGGATCTGATGAGCTTTGCACACTCAAGGGTGATGTTTTCAGATCTGAGATGGTGAAGTCAGATCCGAGGGGCTTGGAGCCTCCAAGAGCTTGATAAAGGTGGTCAAAAGACCATCGGGAAGGAAAATTCTACAATACTATAGTGCAACAGTTTATAAACCTTTTCAAGTGATTTTAACAATAATACATAATTACATCATATTACATATCATATCATTTTTCAACATTTTTCAGCAATCTTATTCATAATACATAGAAACAAGAGTCCTCTGCAAGAGGACCTGAGGGTGTGACAGCAATGCAGCAGGAAAAGTCTTTAAAGACTCAAAATAACGTGTCTTCTTTAGCTTTTTTCTTTTTCTTTTTTCAAATTTTTCAAATGCCAAGATGGAAAAGTACGTGGCTGGTCCAAAGATGAAAGTTGGAAAGCCCAGCGGTGCCCGGAACTAAGACCGGCAGATTTTCCTATAGTTCTTCGTCCATAAGGACTTCCTCAGGGGCATCCAGCTATTTCTATATTTCAAAAAATAAATGCCATACAATATAAGCCACTCCTGGCTTTACGTGTATTTCTTTACAATGATAATAGCAAACATAATACATGAACATCCAGCTTACCCGTACACAGTTGCATCATATACGCGCCGAGAGAACACCCATGGACGTGGAGATAATCCTACGTACTATGAGTTTGGGCATTACAGAATGAAAGAATGAAGAAAAAAGCTAAAGAAGACACGTTATTTTGAGTCTTTAAAGACTTTTCCTGCTGCATTGCTGTCACATCCTCAGGTCCTCTTGCAGAGGACTCTTGTTTCTATGTATTATGAATAAGATTGCTGAAAAATGTTGAAAAATGATATGATATGTAATATGATGTAATTATATATTATTGTTAAAATCACTTGAAAAGGTTTATAAACTGTTGCACTATAGTATTGTAGAATTTTCCTTCCCGATGGTCTTTTGACCACCTTTATTTAGTGACTGTAATCGGGAACAGCCTTATCTTTTGGCATCCAAGAGCTTGATGGCTAGTGGTGTCGGATCCGATCGATCGGCAAGCTCCACAAGGGCAGGGGGTTAGCTGATTTAGTAGATGGGCTAGTCGCAGCCAGCAATGCCCAATCACATAAAGTGACCTTGATCCTGGTAGCTCTTTCTGCTCTGGCCTTAGTGGTGAAGTTTTGGCAGCGTTTGCACAAGCCAACATTATGCCCTCTCCCAAAGGTAAGGAGAGTGCTCATCTGTTTTAGTCATTTTTGTACTGCACTGAGTGCATTTTTTAAATAGGGCTTTTTCAGCCATCTGACCATCTATCTCCTTTTTGTCTAGGTGAAGAATGAGATCAACAGAAGATCTCTAAAAGAACCGCTCCAACTGGAGGCAAAAGAGGAACTTAGGACTGGGAGTATCTCTCCTCCCAGAGAGCAGGCTGTTTTGGTGGGAAACAAATTGCAGCTGTGCTCTGGGAAGGGGCAGGCATCTCCTAGAGGAATTTTAGCTATAAAACCTACTGATTGGCAGGGCTGCACATGCACAGTCCCATGTGGGACTGCACAGAAGACTGAAAATAAACCAGTGTTCCACCTTTGAAGGATATAAATATCTTATTATGGCTTATACTCGTAGAAAATACAAGAGCTTGGTAACTGATCTATTGTGAAGCTGATTATCAGCTGTTAATATTTAATCTATTTGCTTCAGCTAATGCTATCCACCTTCACAGATATTTTAAAATTATTTAAATATTTAAATTATTTTTAAAAATTATTTAAATTAAATTATTTAAAAATTAAAATTATTAAAATATTTAAATAGTTTTAAAAATACAAAATAAATAAGGTTTTTATTCAGTCTCCCCAAATGTAGCTCAACATAAATAAACACTTCTGAACAATTGTATCTGCTCAATTGCAATAATCTGTACAGGAGTCAACAACAACAATTTTTCCTAGCTATGTCAAGGACTGTTAATTAGATTTGTAGTTTACATCTATGCCTGTTCTCCAGATAGGGGGAAAAAAAACCACGACTGGCTGGGCCAATTATAACAGAAGAGAAATAAGTATAATCAAGTTAATAAGAGTGCCAGAGCGATTCAGCTTTCATCTCATACGTTGCTTCACTGGCTTTGCACACAGAACAATGGCATAGGAGCATGGAAGCACCACACGCTAAACACACCTGAACCTCTTCTTGAAGCACAAATATTTCATTTTGCACCTACTGAGAGATTCCCTGCATTCATTTAACTACTGACAGGAATAATCTGATCACTGTTGGAACACCAAGGCTTGATGACCCAATAAATAAAAATCTTAAGCCTCAGTTTACAAAAACTCAGCAAGGATTACACTTCTTTTAGAGAGAAACCACACTCAGAAAGTTGATGAGCCACATGTAAAATAAGCACAGAATCAAAAGCAAGAAACAAGATTAGAAAAATAATTCCAGTATTAACTGAACATTATATAATATGTTTTAAGAACTAAATAATGCATTTGGGAATCCCGGAGCTCCTTTTTATTTTATTTTTTTTCCAGAAAGTTTTGTGTCTGCTGTTAGTAGCATTTTTAAAAGTGTTGCAATTCTTGTACTTCTTTATCCTAAATGCATTTTTAAATCACTTAATTGCACAGGATAGTACCCTCTTCCAAAAAACCCACTCAACTGAATCACTTTGTGACAGTAAAGTGCTATGCACATAAAGCCAAAAAAGAAGTTTAAGATATACTTATAAGTTTATTACTGTAGTATCCTGGTACATCTCATTCCCAAAAGAACAGTTTATATGGTGGGGGAGGGGAGCAGCTTATTATTAAAGTAAGACACAAAAGAACATACAGTGCAATCCTATGAAGAGTTACTACAGTCTAAGGCCATTGATTTCAATAGGTTTAGACTGGAGTAACTGTTCATAGAATTGCACTGTTTATCTCTTTTCTTTCTCTTTTTTTGTCCTTAAAAATATTACCATTCTATCTGAAGTCTGAAAAAGTGATTCTGGGCCCTTGGCCAAAATTCCAGGGTGGGCCCCCAGAATCACTGCTGTTCCTCAAGCCAGAGCCACCCCAGCTACAAGCAAGGGGTGGCCCTCACTGCTGTTGCAATTCAGTTGCCTGAGCTCCGGATGGGATGGGCAACAGTGCGTGCCCTCAGCCAAGCAAGAATCTGTTCTTCTTCTTTTCTCCCTCCATTGGGGGTGGGTGGGACCATGGATAGGCCAGGAACTGGGGCCCTTTCACAAGCCACCTTTGCCTCCTAGTTTGCCCCAATCACTGGGTGCAGGGGTGGGGCTAGTTCAGGGCAGGGGCCAGCAGCAATCAACTATAATCTTAGTGGTGATGTTGGGGTCCCCCCACCATTCTAAAGCTGATTTCTATAGCTGCTGCCTTGAAGCATCCACCACGCAATGAAACTTCAGAGATGACTGAGAGGCTGGCAGGGTCAGCACCATGACAGCTGGAGGCCCCTCAGTGCAGGGCAGCTGCCCCAGTTGCCCCATAGCTAAGACCACCCCTGCCTGCAATAAATAAGCAACTCTGTAAAAAAAAAAGCAGCCATATGCTATAACAGAATGATTAACAGGTCTAAGTAGGCAGCATGCATAATTTCTAAACCAATAAAGAGAGGAGCAATGAGATAAGATTGAAATGGCACTAAGATTGAAGTGAATACTAAGAAAGAGCATGTTCACTTGTACTTGTACACACAAATGTTCTATAGTAACTTGTCCCTTCCTATGAAGCAACACCCTTTGATTTACAAAGGAGCTTAAGACAATTAAATCATTGGGCAGATAGCTAGAAAGTACAAGTAGAGGACAACTCAAAAGGAATGGGACTCAAAGAGGGTGACAGTGTATTACTGTGCCTAATCTGTGGTGGTGACAACAGCGAAGAAAATTCTCATCTCTGGCACCATTACCTTCATGCAATGTTACCTGACTGAGCTTTTCCAGGTTCTGAGGGGGCTCTTATCCCAGGAACTTCAGCATGTAGCCCCAGAAGACATGTAGATTCACATGACTTTTTTGTGATACATTTTGCAGACAAAACTACTTGCATTCACTATGATTCAGGCCAAACTAGACATGCTTTTTAAAAAATGAGTCAGCTCTTGGGATTTGCTTTTCCTGAAGCCACACAGCAGCAGCAAGGAACTATTTTTAAAGCACTGCAAGTGCCCACACCACACCCACACCTTGTTTTCCCAAGATGAAGCAGCCTGAGGTGGTGGTTTGGTCTGTTATGGAGCTGTACATGCATGGAATAGTGCTCCAAAATGGTGCAAATAATGCCCCCCTGGGCTTAACTCATTTAACAAGTCACATATAGCTTGGCCCTTAGATCTGCAGTTGGTTCAGTTCAATATTAGGATGTTATTGGAATAATGTCTGGTCCTAGTTATGTAGATTGGTGGGGTCTCATGAAGTGGACAAGCTAAGCACACTTACTTCTCTTATTCTTGGAAGCCATTTTTTGATTTTTGGAATAGAGAACTGCATGTGCCATTTCATGTTTTCAACTGTGCAATTTCTGCATGACAAGGAAATAGCTGAATTGATTGTGAAGTAGCAGATAACTGCTTATAAAATTAATCTTAGATATGTAAGGTATCATAAAGTTTGGTAGACAAAATGGGTTCAATTTAACTATGATACTATAGTTGTTAGAATGTAGATGTTATGGCCTTTTGTGAATTGTTTGTTTGTAGTTGCTTATCTCATGGAGTCTTGACAGGATATTACATGATTTTATTTTATTTATAATCTGCCTGACTCACTGAGATATAGGCTGTGCAATGGTGTATTCTGCCATGTATTGTATTGCACTGCATTGTGTTTGTATGAAAAACTAATAATTTCTTTTTATTTAAACTATACACACTGCTTAGAAATGTGCAGCCCATGACTAAGCTTGAATCTCAGCCTTTGCAGGCAAGAGTATTGAGCCAGGTCAGGTTCTTCAGTGGATACAAAGGGAAATAAATGTCTCTCTGCAGGAAGGTACAGTTTCAACTAGGGGCTATAAAGCTGCATTATGCAAGGGAATCCCAGATTGGATCTGGGGAACCAAACTTTGATGGTCTGGATTATTCAGCTGCAGGCAAATGCAGCAAAGGTGGACAGGTGTGTTGATAGACAGGAGGAGAGCGGTGCAGGGCTGGTGGGCAGTTGAGCTGGCAGGCATGAAAAGAGTTGTGTGAGGCTGGCAGGCAGGGGAGTTGGTGGGCAGGAGGAGAGTGGTGCAAGGCTGGAGGGCAGGAGAGTTGCGCAAGGCTGGTGGAGCGGGGGAGGATACAGCAGGCAGAGTGGATTTCCATCCCACCCCAATGCTCCCTGCTCAGATCCAGAAGAGACTTTCAAGCCACCACCAGCCACTTTTTAAAACTGCTGAAAAGATCTAACTCATTTGTTTCCAGGCATAATTCAAATTGCTGTTTCTTACCTTTAAGGACCTATATGGCCTGGATCTGGGGTACTTGAAGAATCGCCTCCTGCCACACTATCTAGCCCATCAGTTAAGATCCTCCTTCGAGCCCTGCTCTCTGTGCCCTGGTCTGTAGACATGTGATAGGTGGTGACCAGACACAGGGCTTTTTCACTAGTGGCTTCCCAACTTTGGAATCCCCTGAGGCTTACCTGGCACATACTATACTCACCTTCAGGCACCAGGCCAAGGTATTTCTTTTTATCCAGTCTTTTAATAGAAGGATTTCATCTTTTAAAATCATTTTCAGAAGCTGCTCCTAGCCTGAAGAATGTTTATGAAAATCATTTAGGCTGTTGACTATTTCATGCTATTTTCACTTTGTCTGGGGTTTACAATTTGTTTATTATTAATTTTATCCTGTTTTATGATTTATTGTATTATTTTACTTTGTGAGATGTTCCAAGAACATCTCTGGAGAGGAAGCATATAAATTTCCTAAATATATAAGTAAAATAAATAATACTAGGGAATGACTGCAGCGAGTTAAACAAATTTATAAAGAGGACACGGTATCAAAAGGCTGAGGCCTTTGGCAACCTCAGAGGAAACAGACTAATCTAGTTACTAGATTCTAATATTCTAATTATATTCTAATATTCTAATTCACTGTAGCAGTGACAATTTACAGTATAAAAAATAGTTTAGAAAAAGTATAAGCTCACCACTTCTTCATGCCTGCATTTTCTTACGTTAATTCCATTAATCTGTTAAAGAAAACATAATAATCTTTGAATGTAACTCTTCTCACCCAAATGCATTTACATTTATAGGAATAAATCTGATAAAGGGAGTGGGCTTACTTACCTTAGAATTTCCAGGCATAGCCTGGCAACCAGCAGGAGACCGGGGGGGGGGGGGTGCAATAGCCATTGGCAATGGCGTAATGCCATTTCTGGGTTTTCCCTTCCTAGGAATTTCAGGAAACTCTATGGTAAAACCACAGACTTTCTGGCAACTCCTAGAAAGGACTGGGTATTCCTGGTTTCCATCAGATGACGGCCATTTTTTAAAAAAATTCTCCCTCTGCTGCTTGGAATGGTGATGGGAAACAGGAGCTGGGAGAAGGGGATTCCCTGGCTCATGGCAAGGCTGACAACCCTGACTTACCTGCAGAATTGCATCTCCTATGAACAGCAAGCCTGAGAGTTCCGCTGTGAATGAAAAAAGATCTTTCAAAATTTTCTATGAAAATACTCAGAAATTTTAATTTCTTTTTTTCTCTAGTATATACCGTGGATGGAAACTTTAAAATATTATGCATAACTAATATTTTTAATATTTGACAACGCGACATTACAGTTCTGATGTCTAACAGATAATATCAAGACTAGATTCTACAGTGGTGGTTACCAACTGGTGAGCTGAAGTACATCAGAACAGGATTTTATAGTGTTCTTCCATCCAGTTGGTGAAAAGAGAGAACTGTTCTTGTTCACGACAGACTGTCTTTAATTTGTATGTACTTTCTATATCATCCTGCCCTGTTCTCAAGATGATTGGAGCAGGGCTCAAAACAAAGTAGACCAGGGATAGGCAATCATTTTTCCTGAGTGCCACAAAAAGAGCAACATTTACCTGTGAAAGTGTTGGTGAAATGACAGGCAAAAGTAAGAGGACTGTATTTGACCAAAGAAATTGACAGCAAACTGATCCCATGTGGTATAACCACAGGGAATTGTTGCAAACTGGCCCTGTGTGTTGAGTAGGGGTGTGCATAGGAAAAAAATAGATAAATTCAATTTGATAATACTGAACTGGAAAAAAATTGGTATTCACAAATACTGTATTGATACTCTAGTTTGGTTCGGTACTATAGAATAAATTTAGTAAAATTTGGCCATTGTTTCCTATGGAAAATTCAATTTTTTCTGGTGGCTTGGAGGGGTTATTTTTCAGGGGATCTACTCCTGATTGTCCTTGAACAACTTCCAAAGTTTCATAAAGATTGGACACTGAGGACCCATTTTATGGCTCCCCAAAGAAAGTGTCCCCAGCCACCTCCAATCTCCATTATTCCCTATGGAGAAAACTATGGAGCCTATCCAGGAGGGTAAGAGGCATTTTACAAGCAAAATCCACCAAATTTGGAGGAGAGCTACTCCTAACTGTCCTCTAACTACCCCCAAATATGTCCCAACCACTCCATCTGTTTCTATTGTGCGGGGGGGGGATCCAAACTGACTCTCAACTGCAGAAACACATGGACCAAGGCTGCCATGGCCAGAGGCACACTCCCAAATACGAGATCCACACTAGACCATCCAACATAACCAAACTGAGCCCCCCCCCCCCAAACTCCAGCACCCCTTGAGCAGGCTGATCAGCCACTCTCCATTGTTCCCTATGAGGACCAACATCTTACCAGAGAATCACCCAAACCAAACCGAAACAAGGGACAGTTGTGCAACCAGAAGGAAATTGAAACATGGGAATGGAATCCCCCAGAAGCAAAGTGAAGCAAGGGACCAAATTCACACCAAAGAATCACATCCATTTCACCCAAAACAAATTGAAGCAAGGGACACTCTTGCAAAATAGCCCAATAGAACCAGTGTCATTCACAGCAGCCAGACACTGGGTGCAGCCAGTGAGAGAACACACACCACAGAGCAGAACCAAGCCATAACCAGCCACAAAGCACAAGGCAACAGCACAGTAGCATAAAATGGATCCCACCCAAGTGGCCTCAAGCTGAAACTGACAGTGAGATACTTGGGAAACTCAAGTAATTCTCTCTTGGCAGCAGCCTTCATCACTGATCCCCTCCCAACCCCGCAATGAGAAAAGTTAAATTTACATTATAACAATGCATTACATACATTATTTTACACAACAGTATTTTGTAGCTTCATTTGAGTTTTTCTGTGCAGTCCTCTCTGTGACACATGGTGTGTTATTCTCTACTTTCTCTAACATCTCTTGCTGACTTCCCATCCCAGTGGCAAGAGAACAGCTGCAGGGTGGTGCCCTTGTAGCTGCCTCAGGAAAGAGGGCCTTATGAACCCTCTTGCTGTCACCAAAAGCCAGGCTGGTGAACAGCAGCGGGGGGGGGGGGGGGTGCTGCCTTTGTACAGATGGGAGGAGAACCACAGCCCTCTCCCTCCCTCCTCTAGTTCTCTCTCACACATTCACCTGGGTTCCCTCTCTGCCCTCCTGAGGCTAATTTTTCTGCCTCCTGTAACCTACACTAACTAATAATTAGCCTTATTAGACAGTTAAATTACCAACCCACCCAAAGCACCTAACCAAAAATGAGAGTTTCTTTTAAAGGCTACCTACCTACTCTGAAAGCTTGCTTTGTGGGTTTAAAACTGGAGATGAGATTATAAATCTCTTTTTAAAAGGTCATGTTTAGGTATATGGCACTACACTGGCAAGCAGCTGAATTCTTCTTCGGGAATCAAGCTACCACTAAACCCCCAATCTACAGGTAAGCCTATTTCTAGCGTGCCTGGCCTGGCTGCAAGGGAGCCAGAGGTGGGCAGGGAAAGCCTTGTTAAATGTCACTAATGGGCAGCCTATTTATCTATAGAATTTGAGTAGAACACATACACACCTTAACCCTTCTTAATTCCTACACAAGCCTATTAAAGCGGGGAACAACTCTGTTGGTCCCTAAAAGCTAATAAAGTTTTGTTTTACAAGATCTACAACTAGCCTATCTTAAAAACAGTATTTAAAATTTCATACAACCCTCTCTGAATAACCAAAGTATGCTCGAATACCATTGGGTAAAAGTGAACTAAGCAGGACCCCTAAAAACACTCCCCCCCAAAAGAAGAACAACCAACCAAGACACCAAGCCAAACCTAAATGCCAACAGAGAACAGAAACATAAAACAAATGTATATAAAGAAAGAACAGCACCCCTCAAAGAACCAACAAAAATGTACAGCAACAAAACACTCACAACAGAGGAAAACACAGAACCCCCCCCCCCCTGAAGAAAAAGAACTATAAAACAAACAAAATTCCCCAACAACTCAATGAAGCAGAAGAATCCCCCCAGAAGATCAGCAAAATGAACACTAACTATAATAAGTAAAAGCCAAACCAAAGCACCCCCCCCACACAAAAGACCAATCAATCTGCACCCCCCCCCTCCACACAGCAAAAACCCAGCTTTTAAAATGCAAACTGAAAAAAAAATAGTTTCCCCCCCATCCCTCCCAGACACCATGCCTACTCCTTTCCCCCAAAGACAGAAAAAACTCAGTAAGTCTATAGCTTTCAAACCAGGCAGCAGCAGAAGTCCTCCAGGTACAGCAGCATGTCTCAGCAGGCAGCAGGAGGAATTCTCTGGGCAGCAAAATCCAATTGCAATCCATGTGGATTCCAAAGGAGCCCAGGCCCAAGCCAAACCACAGAGACAGAGTCCACAGCCAACAGCAGGAAGAGTCTCCGATCTCTCCAGGCAGCCAGGGCACACACACCACACAAAATGGAGGCTGCTCTGAGGCAAGCCTGACTAGTTAACTCTTTGCAGGGCAGTTTTTAAAAGGTGTTCTCCTTCTAGAGAATCCCATTGGTCAGATAAGAAGAGCTTCTGCAAGTAGACATGGGCACTGTCATGGCCCAGTCTGAGAGTGAGGTCTCCTCTGGAGGAGAGGAGCCTCATGTAGCCAGCCACGACTCCTCAGGAGAAGAAGAGCTCTGTGTAGCCAGCTCTAGCCCTGACTCAGCAGAAGCCGGCAATCAGGAGCAGCAGCTGCTGGCTGATCAAAGCTCACAGCTAGCAGCTGAGACACCAGCACCCTCTAGCCCCAATACCACAGGGGAAGCTCAGCCAGGAACTTCCACAGGGGATGCTCAGTCAGGGACTGCCAGCACCACAGGGGAAGCCCAGCCAGGGGCTTCCACCCCCCCCCCAGGCTCACCCACGCCTAGAGAGCGCCGCAGACAGCGCCAGAGACTGGAACTGCAGGAGAGACGGCGCAGTGCTCGTCTCCTGAGCCAATGCCAGCTGCTGGAGAGCGACGATGAGTAGCATCAGGATGGAGCCCCAGCAGCTGGCTGAAAATCAGTCCTGGCTATAAAAGCCAGTCAGGAGCAACTGCCAGGCGTGGAAGCAACGTGTCAATTACCTGCAACCACTTCCTGGTACCTTGCATCCTGCTCTTGCCTGCACCTTGCCTTGATACCCTCATGCTCTGACCTATGGACTGGACTTGGCTTGGCTTTTTGGATCTTGGACACACCCCTGGTGTTTACCTTGGGCTCTGACTACAGACTGGACTTGGCTTGTGACTCTTGAACACTCCTTGGCTTCGTGTTAGTACCTGGGCTACCAGCTTGGGCGGGCCCAGCCCATGACAGGCACGGAATGGGAAAAAAACAAACCACGTGGTTCATGGTTCGTTCCATTTCACGGAACATGAACCATGAATTAGCCAAATTGAGCCGGTTCCAAACTGGTTTGAGGTTCGAAGGAGCCCAGAATGGGCACCTTCACGATCACAGTCAAACTAAACAAGACTTTCCCAATGTCCAATACCCACTAAATTTGCAGGGGACATAGTCCTCTCTGTCCTCTAAAGACCTCCCAAGTTTCAGAGAGATTTCAGTAGCTGCTGGCAGCTACTTTGAGGGGCTGGCCCTTTTCCTGGCTGGATGGGCCAGAGTGCGAGCTCTGTAGTTCGCAGAGACAGCTGCCAATCAAGTGTGGAGGCCTCAGATTGGGGGCAACCAAAAGACTGCCACCATTGCCTGGGTGATGGATAGAATGGTGTAAAGTGTCTGGCTTCCCGAACCAGCAACAGACTGGAACGGTAGGAAAAGTAGTTCGTTCCATAAAAACATGGACCCGCAGAACACGTTTCTTTGAAAATGAACCAGCCATTCCATTCAGAATTTTGTTCTGTGGTTCATTTTGTGCCCAACTCTACCTGCGAGTATTTGCCACTCACTCCTCCCTTTTTTCCTCTCCCATCTGGTAAAAAAGGCAAGAAACAGTGTTTCTTTGCTTTTCCTTAGCAAAGGAACAGCCCAGCCACTATTACCAAAGTTTACTGAATTAACTTGAATTAATTCAGTAAACTTGAGTTCAGGAATATCAAACTCAATGATCAAGTAAAGTTCAGTGTTTTTATTGAAATTTTAATGATCAGGTAAAGTTCAGTATTTTTAAAGGAATACCAGGCCTGAATTGCATGGCCCAAGTGCTGAACAAAATGATCAGACACGTCACTTTTCGGCACATGTGTTATCTAGTAGTAGACCCGGGGTTCCTGGATTCTGAAATTAATATACTGAACACTGTGGAAAGCTAGGATTATTCATTTCTCAGGAAATGTTTGGTGAGTGGGACACATCTAGACTACTGCTGTACAAAAAGTCAGTGCAAAGCATTCTGGCTATTCAAATTTAGGAGAATATTTTTTAATGAGAAAACTATAAAATCATGCTAACTAAAATGTATTGTTATTTATTTATTTATAAAATATATACCCTGGTTTTCTGCCCTCATCAGGGCCACAAAGGAGGCCATCATTTTGACGGGGTCATTTTAAAATCTTCCAACTGGATTGTCTGGCACAGATTCTTACCTCTCTGTTCTTTTGAAATTTTGGAGACCACCACTGGAATGTTATGTTCTGCTCCTCCCTGAAAAACAAAAATAATCATGTTTCATTGAGCTATTTTGAGCTTATAAATATTGCTGACTTTTCAAGATCTTACTTAATTTCCTGTTTGTACTATTTCAGGAGAAGGGGAAAGAATGTAATCTATTATACAATACTGCTTTACAGTAAGTTTTCTAATGCAATCAGCTCTATTGTTGAGGGGGGAACGCATGTTGGTAGCAGAAGCAGAATGAAACAATGAAACAGAGTTGACAAAGAAAGCAACCTCACGGCAGGTTTCCCCAAATTCTCCACAGATTACTGTATCAAGCCCACACTATAAAAGAGAAAATTGGCACAGTCCTGAAACAGTGACCATGCTGTGATCATTTTCTTGTCAAGGAAAATATAAACAAGTCATACAATAGAAGCCAAGACGCTTGGACACTGAATTAAAAGGAATGTTAAGGTTTTCTTTGTGGCTTTCATTCTTTTTGTTCTCAGTTTCACATGCACAAAAACTTGGTAAGAAAATGTATAGGTAACATTGAATATAAGAAAGAGAATTCTAAGAAAGGTAACAACAGGTGGGAAAAGAGAGAAAATAAAATAGCCTTAGTTTGACTGGCTTTTATAGAGTTACCATTAAAGTAAAACTATTTTTTTTAAAAAACACACACAACACATTTTCAGCAGAGAGAAAGGTAGCTTTAGACATTGTCTATCTCTTTAAGCAAACCAGCTAATCCTTTATCACCCTTCTGTTTTTAACAAACATATTTTTCTTGTCTTTCCATAAATGATCACCTCATTGTTAGCTTAAATTGCAGTATCACTGTTCATTTATAGGAAAGTACATTACTTAAAGCAGTGGGACCCAATGTGGGGCCCATTGGTATCATGGCATCCACAGACACCTTTCTTTGGGCCTGCTAAAGTTTTTAGAAAATGGACAGTGCCACTTGGGTTTTTTCCCAGCAGGGCTTCTGATTGGCCACTGTAGATTTGGCTAGGTAGATTTTTTTTTAAATGGTATATCTAGCAGCAGTTGCCACTACAACACAAGAATCTTTTGCTGTATGATTAAAGGTAAGCTTTGCATGCAAGAAAATACTTAAACGATCTGTTCATTAAAAGGCATCCTATTACAGGCATCCTTCTGTCTGTAATTTTGAAGAGTTACTATTAGAGTTATGTGTAATCTCACACCCTGACAATCTGTGGTTGGTGCCACCTCCAGGGCAGCCATTTTGTGGTTGGCTCACCTCCATTTCATGGTTGTGCCCACTGCCTTGTGTCAGGGTTCCAAAGGTGCCTGCAGGCTTGAAAATGTCAGGGACTCCTGACTTAAAGAAAGGCAGGCTGAGACATTATATGAATTAATCATCCATTTGAATAGCTCCAGTATATTCAGGTGAACATTCTCCTCCTCCCCAGTGAGAGTTGGGGTTTCATATATATGAAAACATAAACTCATGTAATGGATTCTATAACCAATACACATAAAACAAGCCAGATGTTTTACAGTTTATCCCACAAACTTTAGCTATGGATTTACTAGAAATTAATCACTAACAAACAAATGGAAGCCAACAGTTACACACATTCTACATGAAGTCTGCAAATTTGGAGCAGGAAAATGTCAAGGATTTTATTGGCTACATATTTTCAGAATTTCAAACTCCTGGCTTCAGATTATGTTTTGATTATATTCTCATGTGCAATACTTAATTGTAAATACTTATGTAAAATGTAATTGCTAGTAATTTAATTTTTTTTAAAATCCCACTATTTTTATTGTTTTAGCTTTAATGCAGCATTTAGTTGTTAACTTGATTAAAAAGCACAACAGATCAACAAACTAGACTAATTTTAAGACCTGTTTCTCTCTCATCAATTTCCTAATCAATGACGACATGAGAAAACTACTGTCAATTTGTTCTATCAGTCACATTTTTAAGGTAAGTTCTTAGAAACACATTTTCCCTTATGTATGCATTAATGCTACTTTGCATTCATATGTGGTAACTTGAGCTTGTTCCATAGCAGCCTTCAAGTTTCCTGTTGTCTTTTAGAAGAAAGGGGGACATGTCTGTTGATCTACTCAGTGCTTTAGTGTTGAAGTAAGTTATTCAAAAAGTTCTTCCTTTCTTTTGAAAGGAACCTAGATGGGTCTTTTATGTTTCCAAAACTTCACTATAACACACAGGAGGGGGAAAAAACCTCCTATGAATTCATAATCCTACCTACAGCAAAGTAAAAATGATGGAGAAAACAGTAACATACTTGGTTATTAATGATGTCCTTACATGGTCACAAATTCAACCATTATAGCAGCTGTCCAGCACAACTCTAAGTAAAATTACACTCTTATATGTTTATTGACATTGAAGGGTTCAACTCTGCAGCACACAGGGAATCTTACGGAATCTTGAAGAATAACATTTATTAAATCTTTGTGGGCCAAAAAGATGACATTTCAATAAATTTATTAGTCTTTAAGGTGCCAGAATACTCTTTTTATTTATTTATGAGCAACTGTGAAAACAATACAGAATTCCTGATGAGTTCACAGGATGCTTTGTAGGCCTGCCTCTGTGATTTAGCCATCATTAGTGAGCATTTAAAATGGAAATGCCTTTGAACAGAATATTGTGCCATTGCCTATCTTTCTCTTTAGTTTACCTAAAAAACTTCAGAGAACACCCAAGCTGAATCTTAATGGGATGCTACCTCCACTTTCTCTTCTATTAATTAAGGAAAACCTGTAGCTGATTGCCATATTTTAAAAGTAAATAAATTTAATAAAACCTTTCAGATCCCATTGACTGTATTGTTAACTGCACTTTCAAACATGCTTTGATCTCATTAAAAACATTGTCTACAAGACAAAGGCACTTCTAATATAATACATGGAACAATAGCGAAAATACACACTACCTTTATACTTAATCCAAATCCTCCTACCGTTTGTCTTCTGATTGTTACAGTTCTTTCCTGAAATGACAAACTAGGTTCAGTTATATTTAAACTGCCAATTATCTCTGAAAATATCTATAATCACACCTTAATATGATGTTCCTAGCCTGTGAACTATACTTTCCGTGGGTAGTTCCAAACTTCAACGTTTATTTTAAATTTGGCATTAGAGATGGGGGCTCAGGATCAGAAGAGTTTCCCACTATCTTTTAAATGTTCTTGTTCTTATATACATTATGTGTTCTACACTGTATTATTCTGATGCAGGCTGTTCATGATATTTTTTAATTGTTTTTAAAAAAGGAGTTGTAGGTTATTAACACTAATACAAAAGTTTTTTCACCAGTGCAGGCTGCCACATGCACATGTTGAGTCCTAAAGAGTCCAAAATAATGTCCATGTTTATGCTTCTTTTTAAGAATGTGTAATGTTAGATTGGGCAATCTATCTAAAGTAACTCCCATGATACATCTTCAGTCTTTCCACAGTGGGGTTTCTACAAGTATTCCTGAAAGTGACCCTTCTCCTTAAATAGCCTGCAAATCCATTTTCATTTGTATTTATTGATAAATAATAGCATATACATATTTTTAAAATAAAAAATGGATAGCTGCAATAATATTCAGTATTATTAGAAGTATAATGGGCAACAATTAATACAAAACATGATGTCATTTCTCTAATGAAACCAAATGTACAATCAGAAAACCCACATTTTCTAAGCATTATATATCTGCCTTCCTCCTTCAAAGAGAGAGAGATTGTCATACCCCTAATTGTGGAAGACTGTCACTTTGATAGCCTTCTGTAAATTAGCACCTAACCCAGCAAATAATCCAAAGAAATAATTCAGAAGTATTATTCAAGTATTATTCATGGTAGAATATGAATGCAATAAATTGAAACCATTCATTATAAATGTCAGAAAATGTGAAACAAAATCCAGCTTGAAATGCATAGCTGGAACTATTACAATAGCCTCCTAGTCCAAAGTTATATTGTGCCAGTTCCCTGTGGAATAAAATGTATACAAAAGCAGTAATCTTTCATGGCAATCACAACCAGGGATCCTTGATTGCTCAGGCAATACAGTTCATAAACTGTCCACAAGCTGCACTCAGTATAGTTGAAATTTTGACAAACCACTGTATTCATTTGTCTGTCTTATTTATTTACTTCATTTATCATTCGCCTTCTTCACTAAGACTCAAGGTAGATTACAAAATATAAATGAACAATTCAATCAGACAGCATAGGACATCCAATAAACACTGCAATCAAACTAGGTATACAGAATTAGAAAACACTGCCAACAGAAAACTCTTTAAGGCATGGCATACCATAAACAATGTGGAGAGTGAATAACAAAGGTAGAAGGTAGTAAAAGCAAGATGATGTGTACAATAAACACTGCATGAAGTTTTTTAATGGAAAAGGCAGGTGAATTTTCCAGACAAAGAATAATTTGGGCACACACATTCTCATAATGCTTATTATAACTCTTCCTTCCCATAATCCATTTTCTGCCCAAGGGAATTCTGACAAAATATTTCCATTAAGAATAAGCTTGTGGGAAACTTATTTGTCTCCTTTTACCTGCTCCCCTTGTGCTGTATCCTAAACCAATTCTAAGGGTTCCCTGACTGTCAGGAGATGCTTTCAAACAGAAACAGGGTGGCAGCAAACATCCTTTCTAACAGATTGCATTCCATTAGTCGTTCCTAGGATCTAAGCCTATAATTATGCCCAAAGTGATTGAGTTCAAAGAAGAAGTAGGAGATTCTAATCTCACAGTACAAACTACAAAGAAAAATTAGTCGCCACTGTAAGTGCTAACATTTTGTTACCACTGTATCATAAGCAACTATTTGTACTGGTTTAAACACAAAATTATGACTTTTTACAGCACTCCCTCCCCACAAGCTTTATACGTTTGACAGCATCTTAAGTACATTTCCTAACAATCTGCCACATTCTTATGTGAGAAAAGGGCATCCTGAATAAAGCCGTTCTTATCCCTAATACTGAGCAGCCCTACAATACAGTCTGTGCTTTACCCCCACTGGGATTCTTGCCATATTATTTATAAATAGATATGAAGGGGTCCAAATAGAAGAATACTCGATTCTCAGAGCTTGGATTCATAAGAGAAAGTTTTGGCTCCCATCCCAAGGCATTTCTGCGTGGACCTCCTTTTCTTCCCCCATATAAGTGAATGTTTGACATTCTTTTCCTACAAGGTAAAAGTATAGCACTGCACTTTGGACATGTTTCAGTGAAGATAATTATTCTTGGCCTTATTTTCACTAGTATTGATGTTTCAAGAAAGAGAGCACACAACGTGTTCTTGTGACACTGAACATCCTGTGAAAATGTGCTAAGCCAAATTCAACTGGATGTGTCTGATGAGTGCTACAAAATCATTATAAAGGGAATATAGTAAAAACAGTCAATGTTTTATACAAAGGATCTGTCTTTCTCAGCTAGGATGAACCTATTCATTTTGGATACCATCAGTTTCTCAGTAAAGGGCCACATGGAGTCCACTATAACAATTGCTCTGGCAAGAAAAATAACACACATCATCAAATTGATACAAAGTTGCTAATGGGCTATGTATTTAATCTGCACATAAAGAATAGCCAGGTTAACCAAACAGCAGAATATATAGTGGAAGCCCACAGCCAAGGGATTTAAAGAAACACATACTAAATGTAAAAGAATCTTTTCTATTCATAAACCTTCTAAAGTGACACAGTGCAGTTAACTGACTTTAGTGCAAAAACAGATTCTCAGATAGTACATTGGTTCTCATTAACTGGTAAAGGCAAACGGCCAAGTAATATACACTAGATGAAAATAAATACAATGTATTTTCATCACATTCAACCAAATAGTTATTTCATTGGTGCAAAATAGCCGGAACGGTTCAACACCGCCGAAGAACAAACAATCAAAGTCCTATATCTCTTAATCTCAAGAAGACAAATATCTTTATCCTATTTGTTTTTTAATCCGATTTATGGCAGATGAACATGAATGAAAATGGCAAGCTATCAAGGACCGCAGACCTGACAAGGAACCGGTCATCAAAGACTCTTGTTTCCGGGAAAAATGCTTCATCAGGGGTCAAACAGACCTCACCATCATACCCACGCTGACGTGTATGAATTCTCAAGTGGCAGCCAGATGTACCCTGTTTCCTGGCCGTGCACCTACTATATATTACTTGGCCGTTTGCCTTTACCAGTTAATGAGAATCAATGTACTATCTGAGAATCTATTTTTGTACTAAAGCCAATTAACTGCTCTGTGTCACTTTAGAAGGTTTATGAATAGAAAAGATTCTTCTACATTTAGTACATGTTTCTTTAAATCCCTTAGCTGTGGGCTTCCACTAGATATTCTGCTTGTTGTTACTAAGGGAGCTTCTCTTTTTTCTAGGTTAACCAAACATAACACATCATTTGTTACCTTCTGAAATAATATTCTCAAGATATAGGCTATAGAATGGTAGGGAAATCCAATCACATAACTAAATAAAAATATTATGCATATGTGCCAATATATTATTTAAATGTCACATGCAACATATATAATAGCATGTTAGTGAAATGCATTGAGGAAATGATATATCTTTTAACAAATAAAATGAGATAGGCTTTGGCAGAACAATGGGGATTCAGAGGTCTTCTAAGGTAAGCTAAGGAAAGAGAAGAAACAATCCAAGAAATTTGTACAGAGTTCCAAGGCCAGTATAGGCAGAGTATTCAAAGAGGAGCTGAAAAGACAAAGAGAGAGCTCCTGACCTTCACCATGCTCCTTCACCCTCCATATTTTCATTACGTCTTTTCTGTCTTCTACTACTGTGTTTTTTAAAATGTAAATCTGCAGTCAGAAGCCAACTTTTTAAAAAACTGTGCAGATTGTTCAGGCACTTAATTATTGCCCTGTATCATACCATACCTACACAGAAGCTGCATAGTTTCCCCACATTCCTCTCCATTCCTGAAGCCCCTTCTGATTCCTGGAAAGCCTGTTCCCACAAAGAGGAATAGCTGCATGGGCTGGGGCAGCAGATGGAGGATGGGAAAGGGAGTAAAACTGCCTCCCCCTGTCTCTTCTATCAGCAAAGCTCCATAAGCTGAAGATACAGAAGAAACATCCACCCATTTCTCTTTCCAGTGCTGCCAGCTCCCCCTGCCAAATGGCCATTCCTCCACATTGTTTCTGCAATCCCAGCAATCATTTTTCCAGGAGTCAGAAAAGGCTGCAGGCTAATATTATTACTATTTTAATTATTTGACAGGGTTTAAAAGTTGTTTCACTGCAAATCATCTTATTTTGATGCTTAAAATAGTACATTATAATTATATACCTATAATTATATTTAGGTAGGCATAAAGGAAATAATAACAGATATTAGAATTAATAGGAACTCCCTGTGAGAGAGACAGCAATAATAAAGAGGCTGAAATGTAAAACATCAATCATAGTTTCAGCTCCATAGGGTTCTGAAACATAACCACAATATATTTTATCACTATCTATTCATTTCAGAAGTTCAAGGATCTGCTGTGTTAATATAGTAGAGAAGCGAGTAGTTTTCCATGCATTTTTTTCATATAATATTGTAATACATTTTTTTTCTTGTAGGTCTTTCTCTCAAGCATTGTGATCTGTATGTCGGCAGACTCACAAGTGGTGTGTGTATAGCAGGGAGGGGATTTGCCAAGGCACTTGACCTAGCAAAAGATGAATTCCAGTTCTTGGGGAAAAGACCTATAAGAAAAAAGGTACCACAAATTTCCCACTAAACCTAAATTCCTTAGCCCTTGCTCCTCCACTTATATAAGTAGTGTTGAACATCAGTGGTACATTATCTATTTATCTACTTCCTTTCTACTTCACTTGATGTAGTAGTTAGAGAGTCGGACTAGGATCTGGGCAAACCAGATGAGAATCCTCAGTCTGCATGGAAGCTTGCTGGGTGACTTTGACCGAAGTCACTCACTCTCAGTCTAGCCTGTCTTACAGGGTTGTTGTGTAATTAAAATGGAGGACAGGAGAATGATGAAAGCTGTGGGTCCCCATTGGGCAGAAGGTGAGGTTTAAATAAATAAATGAATTTCCCACCGATCCTAAATATCTTAAAACTTGATCCTACACTAATATCAGTAATATTGAAGATCAGTGGTTTCTCTGCACTGATACTGGAAGCACATCAAGAGAACTATTACTGTGATGATATGGTCATAGATTTTGGATCAGAAGCAAAAGATGGAGATAATTACAGATACATTATTCGTTTTCCAACCATTTCCTTGGTTACAGCCAAGAGAGCTTCTGTACCAAAATGACAGACGGGCATGCTCTCCAGGACCTATGTCAGAATTGTCTATTTTGCTGTGTGAATTACACTTGAAGAATGCTCAGGTGTTAAGCTTAAACTGCCAATTCAACTAGTCAGCTCAAAAAGAGAAGTAGTTTCCTTTCCTCTTTTCTCCCCCTATTCCCAGTGGCGGAGAGGGAGCAATAAAACAGTTTGTAGGCTAATTAAGGTGACAATCCAAGGAGATTGGAGAGAAAGTTCTGACCTAGTCACTTAGGCAGTAGAGAAGTCTTTGCCTCTTTCCCATTCTGGCATATTTGGACAAGAAGGTTGCTGGGAACAAGAAGTGCTGGCTTTAAGAGGGGGGCATCCTTTTGTGGGAGGACATTCAGAAACAGCCATTCAAGAGAAATATGCCTTAGAGAACTGTCATACACCAGTCCCTGGTCTCATGAGACATGCTCTAGCTATTCTGGAAGAAGAGTAAACCTAAAATAAACATCAAGCCTGGAATGAATAAGACATTTCTACCTCTTCCTTTAACATCAGAAGGATGAGTTAGATCTAAAGATAAAGGATGCATTTATATCTATCTGATTATTTTTCTTTGCTCGGATGCTGTAGTTGTAGATCAACTGTACTCTTTTACTTTTGTATCTCTTGAATGTGTATATACTTAAAGTAAAATTTTCCTCCTTTAGAAATTGGAGTTGTTTGCATCTATGAGAAAAGCCTCATTTCTAGGCTCACAAGAATGAGGTATGAGAAGCAGGAGTACCTGCTTGGCAGAGAGCTTCTCTAACCAAGTTTTAAGCATTTCTCTGAACATGCATGTAAGGAGGCAACTGGACTGACAGACTCCTATTAGAAGCCTGTGGTGGCTGCAGCAAGAAAAGAGAAAAGGAACAGTGTGGGATAAAGGCTGGAGAGAGATGAACTTCCCATGGGGTCTAGCAACTACAGAACAGACCCAGCTGAGGAAATCCCTCATTTCACATGGTAAAAAAAAGGACATACTTAGACATCTTACCACAGCCCCATACAGCTATTCTGCACAGATTCTTTTTAAACCTGTTGCATTGAATTGACCAATTGACAGCACCCAATGAAAGACAAGAGTTACTTGGGAATTATTAATAATTAATAAATTTAAAAATAGAAAGCCCAACATAAATATTTATTTTGTGAAACAATCAAAAGGAAGAAAACAATACTTACACCGGAATAGAAAGGCTCACCAGACACACAGATCACGTCTTGTTCTTGAATTGTCAAAATATCTTTAGCTAAGTGCAGCCGCACTTTGAAAGGTTCCTGGTTACCATCCTGCAGCAAACAAATCCCTGTCTTTGTCTTCAAAGGAAGAACAGAAAAAAAAGATTGCCTTAGTTTTCAAACTGCATACTGATTGCTCAGTTTGTAGGATCAAAAGGATTTTTCTTTTTTGTTTTTAAGCTGGGCTAGTCAGTAAGGCTTTAACAGAGGCTGGTAGCACTCAACTAAATCTCCAGTTTATCAGGTGGAATCCCTACAGGTATCACCAACAAACAGAAACAGTGAAAGAATTCTGAGGCAAAACTGGTAAGCTGTAATATTTTAGTGGCTTAGAGACTTGATTCATGCAATGATGATCATCTAATACATATTTGGTTTTAGCAACACCAGGAGCAAAAGTCAACATAGGTATTTCAGCAACCAGTGTCTTAAAGTAAAAGGGAACAGCCTTGCACGTTACGGCAGCGTCGTTCAGCCCATCATTCAAACTTATATTAAGCACACAACCGTTATTAATTAAAAGTATTTCAATTACTCATGAGGCAGGCATTCAACTGAAATCACAACAGAGCACTGAAGTGGTATGAAGGATTGGTTTTATAATCCAATAGCTTTAACCCATCAAAAACATGTTGATTTTAAAGGTATTTCTGACCTTAGTTTATATTTGTGCACTGCTGAACTAATGCATGTCTACATCCTGCTGGGCAAAAACATCATCTGGAGGGAAGCTTTCCAAGACAGAGCATGAGGTATATCTTGACAATTCAAAATCAATGTGATACTGGCCACAGAGTAATGCCCTAGGGTTGCCAAACTCCAGGTGAAGCCTGCAGATTTCCTGGAATTACAAATGATCTCCAGATGGTAGAATCAGTTCCCCTGGAGAAGACAGCTGCTTTGGAGTGTGGGATCTACAGCATTATAATCCCACCAAACTCCCCCTCTTCCCTAAACCCTACCCTGTCCAAGCTCTACTCCCCAAACCTCTACGAATTTCCACAACTTGAAGCTGGCAATCCTATGTAAGCCTATTTTACAATATCACAGAGATTGTGTTCCTACTGATTTTACCTTTGTTTTGAAAAAGGGTACTTAGCTAATAAATTGACACTTTCCTTCCTTATACTCGAGATCATATATTTGTTAGACCTCAACAGGTACCTTTCATTTTTTACATATAGTTAACCCCCTATTAAGGCTCCACTGCTTCTTTCTATCAGTGAATCTTACATTTCTAGATTTGATATATTACTGCTAACCATTCATGCTTGACCATCATTTCAAATTTCTCTTCCCTGTTAGAGATGCTTAAACTCCCCTTACTTCTTATACATACAGCTTCAGATTAAATATAACTGGAGGAGGACCTGTCTCTTTTGACTCTTTCATAATCATAAACTTTCATGTCTAACAGTGAAAAGCACAGGAGTTGGACCATACAAACACAATGGAAAAGAGGAGTGTTTCTGCGTTTAGTATCACACCCCAAACCAAGCAGATTGTGATTCTATCCCCCATGCAAGGAGACTACTTACATTTTAAATCACCATGCATTTAGGAGGAGGATCTCTACTACTACTTTTTGTGATCAGCAATTTGTCACCACATGCCAAATTACAGAGAACAGGCTGTGCTGTGTGTTAACCTGAAAGCTTGTTTAAACCCACAACACAACAAGCTGGGCTAAAAGCTATGGTTTTATACATTGTGTATATTTTAATTTATGGGAGCAATGTACGAAATAATGAACCTACCAAATACTGAAATTCAGTAAACCAGCTGTAGCACTCAAGGTAATTAACTGGGGGGGAGGAACCTACCCATGTAACAGCTTGTATAATATATGAGTTTTAAGAGATAAGCAGAAATTTAAATTTGCAAACATATACAGTAGTCTCACTGCTACCCATTAACAAAGGATGCACTTACAGAGAAAACACCAGTTACAGTGAAAAGATCCTGTGCCTAGAGCCCAAGGCTACTCTGAGAAAACAACTACAGATAAGGAAATATTTACTCAGGTATGCTAAAGACCACCACACCACCAGCCAATTTATTAATGCCATCACCCTTTAGCCCCCTGTGGTATTATAAACTGGCTGTAAGTTGACAAGAAGAATGCATATGACCCAATAAAACATTGTCCTGAATCTGGCCAGCAGATAAGACCAAGATACTGACACAGATTTAGACTGGAAAGTTGCTTCTTTCTATGTACAATTTATGTAATAAAAGATTGTCAGTGCTTGTATCTTAGATACTGGGAAGGGAGAAGAGAGATATTTTAATTATTTTACAAATTCCCTCAGCCAAAGAAGGTAAGATATGGAAAAAATGCCTTCTGATACAAACCACCTAGGACCTCGTAACAGGAGCTGTGGACAAGCCTCAGTACCTCACAAATAATCTGAGGACTGCCTGAGGTAAGATTGTATTTTAAAAATATTAAATTTTTTATATAGTTGTTCTGCTTTACTTGACTGCACACTTGGTTGGTTACTCTATAAAATCTCCTGATAAGCTTTATGAAAAAAGCTGTGGGCAAGAATTAGATAGCACATTATATAGCAGACATAATTAGGCATCAGAATGAAATTAAAATATAAGCCAGTATTGTGACACATGTGGGCAGAGTTTATTTACACTATGAACTAGGAAACTAAGCATGAAAAAAATCTTTTTTTGTAATGAGTTCTGAGTGAGCCAGAATTCTTACTCACACTCCTGGCCTTACACACACAAACATACACATGCACAAGCATAGTCCATGTTCTAGTAACTCAATGCACTGGGTGGTGGGAGGGGCCTTGAGTGGTAACAGTTTCTTCCACAGATAGGGGCTGCCATCCCATTTGACGTGGAATATTAACCTTTAAAAAACATTTATTGGTGGGAAGAGTGAGCACTGTCTGTATACGACATTGATTGTTATATGAATTTGATGTGTACTGATCATGACCATTGCTATGGGAATTTGAATTGTGTAACATTGTTTGTGTACGAATTATTGATTACCATATGTTGATTGTCTACTGATATGTATATGTAATTATTCACATGCAATAAGGTTAAATTAACTGCATTTTGATAACTTTGAGTACACACGTTTCTTTTTCAGTATTATTCCCATTTATTCCTTCATGTGTAGGACAGTAAAACAGAAATCATTGATAGGAAGAGTGTTTCCTTTTATGTAACTATTAGTAGACACTCTTGGCTTGTCTTCATCGGAAAGCCACGAGACTGACAGTGTGACATCACTTTCAGCGAAAGCCTGGAAGTAACACGACACCTCTCTAGAAAGCATTGGAAACTTCATGATATAACTATAATGTTTTCAGTGATTACAAGAAAGGACTGACATTGCTCTTGGGTAAGTCAAGCCATTAGGGTCCACTAACAGTTACATAAAACACTATTCCCAATTATAGTTTTTTCTTTATAGTCTTTTTTGCAAAGCTTAGGGATGAGCAGGGGAGGGAAGGTGGCATGGTATAGACAGATCTCATCAAATCTCAGAAGCTAAGCAGGGTTGGTACTTAGGTGGGTGACCACAAAGGAAGGCTCTGCAGAGGAGGGCACTGGTAAATCACCTATGTTGCGTCCTTGCCTTGAAAACTTGGCTATAATTCAATTCACACACAGGGATGAGCAGATATCCCAAATTCCATTCCTTTATTATTCTAAAACTTTGTACTCCACTATATTTCACTGCTTCATTCTTATTAGCAAGAATAATTTCTAAAATTAATTCTAGAACAAGAACATGTGTAGCTTGTTGCAGTTTCTGGAAGTCATTTGCATTTGTTTTCCCCTCGCAATTTATCAACTCTAAATAGAACACTGTAGAAAAAAAAATATTACTGATGACATCATTTCAATATTGTTTTTATGCAGAGTTTTACGGGTTTATATGTATACTTTGGTTAGGGTTGCCAGCTGCCTGCCAACTGCAGGCAAATCCTGGCAATTTGCCCCTCTGCCCACCAGGAGTTTGGCGGGAGGAGGCAGGCCGCCTGGTGATCACTCAGTGCTGGCAGACAGGCCATGTCAGTTCCCAGCCCCATGTGTGAGGACATCACTTCCAGAAGTTACATTATAACATGAAGAATGTGTAATAAGAAGAAAATCTATAATTACACAACAAGCCACAAAGGTGCTATCATTTATTGATGAACTATCCTCAACTCTCAAATTGGAAATGATATTTTAGTAGAGGGATCTATATAGCCAGAGTTCTGCTAGTTACACATGCATACCCAGGGCTCAGAACTAAATTCAGGAGAAAGAAAATAATGACATATTCCTAATACATTTATTGCTTAAACTGAAAACAAGATCAGATAATTTGGAACTCCAAAATCCAGGGGCAAGTATTGCTGTGGAAAATGTCAGAAGCATTCTTAGCAAAGTATTTCTTTTAGATAGAGTTATTAAAAAATAAATAAGCCTTTCAGGCATTGGCCTGCCAAGTATATGCCCTCTTGATGCTAATACTCTATAGAATCCTGAACTCCCCTTTTTTACCCACAGCCTCTCCTATCTCTGTACAATAAACCTATGTTAAGTCTTAATCTCAGCCCCACTTCCATTTCCTTCTGGGCTTTCACTTCTTCAACTCTACATTTACTCATCCTGAAAGACAATATCTTGCAATTTTCTTCTAATATCCTTACTCATTCTCACTAATCCATTATTCTTGAAGTGTTGCTGAAACCACCTGTTTTGTTCCAATATTATGGTGTTAGTTTAATATATTGTAATACTAGCTTGATACCCGTGCTTTGCTACAGTATTTAACTACTTTAAATCCAGTTTGTATCGAGGTTCACATTGAACTGGCCCCTAGAAAGGTTGTGCACCATCTCCCCATGAACATTTCAAAACTCAGTTGCTATACTGACTTATATAAAATCTCTATTCAGGAGTCTTGTACCATCTTTCTTCAACTCTCTGCAGTTTCCTTGACATGATTTTTACCTAAGAACACAGAGTTCCACAGCTGACCAATCAGAGAGGGGGTGCAAGCAGGAAGGAGCCTGCCAGCAACACAGGAAAGCTAGGCCCTACAGGGAGATTGGCATCCCTAGTGAACTTTTACAGGAAGACTGGGAGGTGAATTTTACCTCAGGACACGTCCAATGACTCCCAATAACAACTGCATACTTTTTAGAATGTGGGGGATGAGGACCAATCAGGCCGCATATGCAAATGACCTCTGTGTTCCAACTATCTCTGGGGGGGAGGTGTGGAACGTGAGCCCCAATCAGCCCACATATGCAAATGACCTTGAAAAGCTGGCCCAATCAGGGAAGAGTGGCCAAGGTAGCAGGAGGCAGGGATGCAAGCAGGCAGCAGCCTGCCAGCTGAACGGGGAAGCTGTTTCCCTTTGGGAAAACACATTTGACCTCTTTTTACCCCCTTAGGAGGCGAATTTCTTAAAATCCCTTCTTAGTGGGTGTTTACATCATGAAAGGAATGTTCTCCCTAAATTTCATGTTTCTAGGTCCAGGGGTTTGGGCTGGGCATTGATGAGTCAGTCTGGACACTTGTCTTTATATATATAGATAACTCGTTTGAAAAGAACAGTCCACTCAAATGAAATATTTTATTACTATAGTAATATTAATGATTTTATTATGTATGTGTTTTTGTTTAATAACTTTTCATTTTTTCTTTCATCTTTCTTCCAATGGCAGAACCTGAGAAATGCAGGGAAACTTAGGATGTTCAAATACAAAGAAGGGAGATGTCATGGATGGGGCACAGGCATTATGTGCCTTTGGCACACTTATCACCCAGTACTCAACAGTGAAATAGAAGGAAATTTGATCAATGCCCACAAATAATTTTCACAATTCTTTTTGCTCATGTAGAAATTCTTAGAAACAGAGAGGGGAAATTAGAATGGTGAATTTGTGCTGAACTTATGTTTGTGAGATGTTCAGCTGTATCTGTGTATCTAAAGCAGAGTATATCTCCAGGAAAAAAAATCCACACAATGGTGTCTGGGACTAGCAACGGGATTTTTCTATAAACCTGATAAAAGCTTGCAGAAAAATCTGAAGGCCAAAAATGTACATTGGAGAGGGTTATTCCCAAAATAAGAACCTAAGGAAGGAAAAGAATGCTGTGTGAGAACTTGTGAGACTACATACTGAAAGTTTTGTGGCCACATTATGCTAGGAAACTCAAAAAACACTGCCAAGGCTTCCATGTCTTGGTTAATACCAACTGATGGGGGCGGGGGCATGGAAAATGAAAATGATAAAGATGGGCAGGGAGGTAGCAAACAAGCAGGAAAAAGAAAATGAAGGAGGCAAAGCAGAAGGGAGAGAAACAGAAAAAGAAGAGAGGAAAGAGGAAATAGTACAGGGAAGGGAATACAGAGGGGATAGGATCCCCCAGATGTCCTCATGGATCTCCTGCTTGTCATATGCAAAAAAGTTTAAAGAATAAAATTAGAGCAGAGGTTATCCCCCACCCTAAAACTATAATAGCAGTTTCTGTGAATATGCAGACAACAGAGGAAAAATGTGAATTTGGGGTTAATGTAGCAATCTCAAAAAGTGCCTGACAACTGAAGAGAATGAGCATTGGGTGGGGGGGTGGAGTGGGGAAAGAAGATGGAATAAAAGGAGAGTACAGGGAGGAGGAGACGGAGGAGAGAATGGGCTGGCAAGGGCAAGGAGGGGGCAGCTGGAAAGGATGGTATATTAAGTCAGGAGCTGACACAATGGGCATGCATTAGGAAGTGTGGGTTGGTGAGCTGACAGGTCGGACAAGTGGAAGGGAAAGAGCTAGAGATGGAGTAAAGGAACAGAGGGAAAACAGAGATGGAGACGGGGGAGGAGGGAGTCCAGCAAAGGGGAAGGGTTCTCCGTTGGGTATGTATAAAACAATCTTGATCTGCCCTGTTTGTTTTAGACTGGGAAGAAATTTTTCTCTTAGGTCAAGCTAGCTGACAACTGATTTGTCATCTTTGAAGCACAATTAATACACCTAGGTATTTCTTACTCAAAAATATAGAATACAATAACAACTATAGGTACTCCCCTCCCCCACCGCCAACGTACAAACTTTTGGCATTACCTCTTCACATGCAGTCCTGAAATCCATGTGCTATGGCACAGAAGAGGTATTTGTCTAAAAAAAGAGAAGGTTTTATTAGAACCATGTTACCAGCTATCAAACATTGAAAGTATTTGAAGGGGAAAAAATGGAAGACGAAGAAAATCTCCATTATTGTATGCATTGGTATGGCTTTGCGATCAGCAATGATTAAGATCTTAAGAATATATAAATGAATGGAGATCTTCCTAGCTTTGATGAAGTATGCTAAGCCAATTCATTAAGTATGATTGAAGAGCTGATCCTTTCAAGCACCTCCTAATACATTAAGCATTCCAATTACTTTTAATTATGACTAACCTTTTAATTAGAACTTTTCCCCCATCTTTTTATTTACTTTCTAACAGCAATGATGCCTGCAAAATAATTTTAGCATTAGCATTTATAAACTTCTTTCGTCTACCCAACTGACAAGTAATGTCCGCTTTTTTATCCTTAATTTTAAAGCCATATTAATTTTGTTAGATTCTGAAACTTTTATCCATATGCATTCTCCCTAAGCAACCATATGTTATTTATCAGAGATGTGTGCTCTTTTTGTCTGAACATGTTTAAGACCAAAATTTCACTGATTGCTGAATTGTGACATGTGCTAAAGTGCTGGTTTTCTTAACACTGAAATGATTTGTGAAACTGGCTTTTGCCCAAGTGCATTTACCTCCTTGAAGGTATACAGGCCAATATAGCAGGCATTTAGGTCAGCCTTCTTCACATATAGGGTAGTTCTGATAAAGCGGGGAAAGGTTATCAGGAGAGACCAAATATAACGACTAGCTTAGGTACAAGTATTTCTTGGTGGGGGGAGGGGAAAACAATACAAAAAGATGAATTCATTTTCAAGGCAGAGAAGTTAGAACTCCTTTAAATATGTTTTTTATAGCACTGAGTAAATCAGTTGGGATGCTTAGTTATCACAGAGAGATCAAAATTCTAATCTGCATCCAGAATCACTATACAAAATTCAAAACTACTACAACCTTAAATCCAAAATAAGTGAGGCCAGGATAGGGTTACTGTTTAAGTGGCTGCTTTGGGCACCAGGCTGACAGGAGGCAGCAACATGAGTTGAAATAATGAGGCAGAAACCTCTTGTATCTGTTGCCATCTTTGACTCATCCAAGACAGGCTGCAGAAGAATGTGCTTCTTGGATCCTGAGCGAGGGGCGCAGCACGGCAGGGGGTGGTGGGTGGCTGTAGTAACTGCAGTGGGGGCACCGGGGTTCTCATGAACAGGGCTGGGGAATGGTCCTTTTTGATGCAGCGTTAGAAACAAGCCATCCAGTTTGCTTTGTGCTTGCCACAAGCTGCACTCAGCATTTTTAATGCTCTGCTGTCCTGTTATTGCTGAGGGACCTGTTGAGCACATGGGATGCATCTTGACTGGGTCTGGCATGCTTATGGAAAGGTTCCTTTCAGATCCAGCTCCTGGCAGGCAACTTCTGAAGGCCTTCTGTCCTCTGAAGCATTCATCAGGCCTGTGCTGGGAGTGTGGGAGGCTGGATGAGCGTGAATATTTGGGGCGGGCCTCATTGCTTCTGTGAGCTCTCAGAAAGCCAGTTGCCTAGCAGCCTAGATTGATCAATCAATCAGTGGTTCCTTCTATCTATCCAGCACATTTTTTATCCCACCCGTCCTTCAAAGAGCTCAAGGCAACATACATTAGTCTCTCTTCCTCATTTTAACTTCATTATCCCTGTGAAAGGGTATGCTGATAGCATAAGGAGGGACAATCACCCAGATACTAAACCCAACACTCTAACCACTACTTAACTCTACTGCTCACTCCCCCCCCCCACACACACACACACTGGAACCACGTTGCAAAGGAAAGCAGAATCCAGGAGAATTCTCTCTGCTGTGCCATGAGTTTGCTAAGAAGCCTTGGGCAAGTCACTCTTTCTCAGTCTCTACTCTCACAGCCAACCAAGTAAAAGCAATGGCCATACCTTGGCTGGAGCAACAAAATATCTTCTGTTCTTAATCAGGCTCATTGCACTTAATCTGTACAGAGTCATTAAAATGAGTTCACCTGGATGATAGTCTAAAGAGATAAAAATCTAAACTCTACCACAACAACATAGCATAAAGGAGACTTACAGGTAATATGATAACATTGTTTCCTTTGTCTGTGTTGCTTACTTGGCTCCAAACAAAACACAGACCTTTTGATGTGCTGCCCTTGCTCTATGGAACGCCTTGCCTGAGGCAGTTCATCAGACCTCCCCCCACCCATGTACAAGGGCACTACAAGACGTACTCTTTTGCACGGATTTCTGCTGACTCCACTGCTGGTAGGATAAAGTGCTTTAAGCACCTCTTTGGAAATTTGTGCTCAATGAAATTTAGAGATTGCCGATCAAATTGTAATTGTTTTTAATAGTATTACTGCTATTTTTAATGTGAGCCACTTCAAGCTGCTCATGGAAAGGTATTATTTTTGTTCAATGAAATATGTAGAACCCCAGGATAAGTTGGCAGTGCGATTGTACGACAACATTTTGCCCCAGGCCCAGTAAACTTTATTACTTGGCAAATTTAGAGGGGTGGTGCTGTAAGCTCCTGACAATTTCTGGAAAAAGCAAGAGCAGCCATTACTTCCAATCTTATCAGTAATACTTGAAAATTTCCTCTTGTGAGGATCAGGAAAGGCTCTTCTTTCCCCCCTTAAAGTGAACCCAAATCATGATTTTTATAACAAACATGTATCCCATCACTGTATTGTGTAGTACACTCTGAATTTTTAATTAGGACTGCAGTGAGTTTGTTATGGGATGGGAATTGTGGAGGGTGGTGGATATGGGGGAGGAGGCTGGTGTGGAGCTGGGGATCCCAGTTCTCTGGGGATTAGGAAGACAGTGAGATGTGGTCTTGGAGGGGATGGGCACAGAGATATGGTAAGGCTCAGTGCCCTTCTAACCTATGTCCCATCTCGAGGCATGCTGGTAAAGTGCCTCCCCCCCCTCCAGCACTGTTGTTGTGTAATGCCAGGTCCATAAAGAATAAAATCAATTTGAAGCAGTGCCATGGTCAGACTACTTTGTCCTAAAGGTTCATCTGGGTGCACTAGCGCCTCCCCTTCACTGCGTAGGGAGTGAGCTAGTTTACGCTCGCCCATGGAGACTAACGAATCCAACTGGTTTCCAGAATGCTCTGTGGGATCTGATGCCCCATGATGAGCTGGTGGAGGATAGGCACATCTGCCTCTCCAAAGCCACTGACTAAATTGCCCCCTGTTGCCCTCTCCTCCCTCATGCCAGACTAGCCCTCTGGTATACAGAGGAGCTATGACAGATGAATCAGGAGCCGAGACAGCTTAAGTGAGTGTAGCAAGGGTGTTGGGATGAAGAGGCGAGATCATCTTGTAGAGTGTTTATGAAAGCCTATAAGATGGCTGTGAAGGAAGCGAAGAAGGATTTCTACACTGCCTCCATAGTGTCTGCAAGCTCATGCCCAGCAAAATTATTTCAAGTGGTTCAGTTACTGGTCTCCCTTTCTCAGGGTGATCACCAAATTAGAAATTTGAGTATTAGCTGTGAGACTTTTGGAAACTTTTTTGTGGATAAAACTTTGTCGCTTTGTCAGGACCTACCAGCCATAGTTGATACAGGGAGGTAACTGGAGACCCCTTGGCCATTTTCTGGTCCAATTTTAGATCACTTCAGCCTAGTCTCCCAGGAGGACATTGGTAGGATCCTGTGGCTGCTGAGATCCACCACATTCTCCCTAGACCCCTATCCTTTGTGGCTAGTAAAGGCCAATGCAGATGGGCTGAGGACCCCATTGGAAGCTACTGTCAACTTGTCTCTGAGCACTGGAGTTTTTCTGGGAGCATTAAGGAAGCCGTGGTGACATCTCATCTGAAAAAAAAAAACACCCTTCTTTAGACCCCAATGACCCATCCAGTTACCATCCAGTATAGAACCTCCTGTTCTTGGGGCAGGTGATTGAGTGGGTGGTGGTGGAACAGGAAGGATTCCTCTTTCCTGGACTCATTTCAGTCCGGTTTCCATCCAGGCTATGGGACAGAGATGGTGCTGGCCACCCTCACAAACAACCTTCGTAGACACCTGGATCAGGGTGGGTCAGCGCTGCTGGTGTTGTTAGATGTTTCGTCAGCGTTCGACACAATCAACTATGAATTGTTGACCAACCACCTCGCCGACATGGGGATATGGGGGGACTGCCTTACAGGGGCTTGTCTCATTTCTCCACGGTCAGGGACAGAGGGTGGCACTTGAGGAGGAGTTATCAGCATGCCGCCCATTGGCATGTGGTGTCCCGCAAGGGGTGATACTCTCCCCTTTGTTGTTTAATCTTTATATGCACCCCCTTGCCCAGCTGCCACAAAGTTTCAGACAGGGTTGGCACCAGCATGCAGATAACACCTAGTTGTATCTGTTGATGGATGGCCAGCCTGACTCTGCCCCAGAGGTGCTACTGAGCACTTTGGAAGCCATGTCTGGATGGGTGAGGGAGAGTCAACTGAAGTTGAATTCCTCAAAGATGGAGCTCCTGTACTTAGAGCATGGGCTGTTGGGTTTGGGGATCCAGCTCCCAACCTTTGATGGGGCACCACATGTGCCTATTCCAGCAGTCAGAAGCCTAGGGGTGATGCTGGATAGCTCCTTATCAATGGATGCCTAGGTCGTGGCAGTTGCTCGGTCGGCTTTTTTCCATCTTCGGCAGGTCGGGCAGCTCGCCCCCTACCTTTTGACCTGTGACCTAATGACAGTGATCCATGCAACTGTCAACTGCAGGTTGGACTACTGTTAAGTTGCTTTATGCAGGGCTTCCCTTGGGACTGATCTGGAAGTTACAGTGGGTCCAGAACTCTGCTGCACATGTCCTAACCAGTACTTCATATAGGGCACATATTACTCTCATCTTGCAGAAGTTACACTGGGTTACCATGGAGTTCCAGATCAGATTCAAGGTTTTAGTGTTGACTTATACAGCCCTTAGGGGACTGGGACCAGCATACCTGCGGGACCATCTCCTGCCATACGTACTCCGGAAAGTGCTTAGATCAGCTAATAAACACCTACTGGTGGTGCCTGGCCCCAGGGAGGCTTGACAGGCCTTGACCAGAGCCAGGGCCTTTTCAGACTCCAACCTGGCTTCTAGCTCCAACCTGGTGGAACTCTGTCTGTAGTTACTCGGCCTCACCAAGATCTTTTATCTTTACAGCAGGCCTGTAAGATGGAGATATTCCACCAAGCATATAGTTGAGGCTGGTCTTGTATCCATCTCGTGAGCCTCCCTACCAGTCTCCTGTCAGGGGAACGGGCTGTATAGTTGTCTGCCCCCCATAGAAGTCATGGTGTGACCTAAATGGCTGTCTCCTCTTTCCTCCCTTTTTCTTAAGAGTTCCCTCCCCCAAGCACTATTGTTAAGGGTGGTTGGTATGGACCACTATCTTGGATATCACATTTTATTGCACTCTATTGGATTTTACTGTATTTTATGATTGCTCAGTTTTCTTATGTTTTAATTATAATTGAAATAATATCCTGTCGTAACCCACATAAGAACATAAGAAAAGCCATGTTGGATCAGGCCAATGGCCCATCTAGTCCAACACTCTGTGTCATACAATAGCCCAAAACCAGGTGTCCTCAGGAGGTCTGCCAGTGGGGAAGGGATACTAGAAGCCCTCCCACTGATTGCCACCCCAAACACCAAAAATACAGAGCATCACTGCCCTAGACAGAGAGTTCCATCTATACCTTGTGGCTAATAGACACTGATGTACCTCTGCTCCATATGTTTATCCAGTCCCCTCTTGAAACTGTCTATGCTTGAAGCTGCCACCACCTCCTGAGGCAGTGTATTGCATGTGTTAATCACCCTTCGGGTGAAGAAGTACTTCCTTTTATCCATTCTAACCTGACTGCTCAGCAATTTCATTGAGTGCCCACAAGTTCTTGTATTGTGAGAAAAGGAGAAAAATACTTCTTTCTCTACCTTCTCTATCCCATGCATAATCTTATAAACCTCTATCATGTCACTCCTCAATTGTCGTTTCTCCAAGCTAAAGAGCCCCAAGCGCTTTAACCATTCTTCATAGGGGAAGTGTTCCATCCCTTTAATCATCCTAGTTGCCCTTTTTCTGCACTTTTTCCAGTGTAAGAATATCTTTTTTGAGGTATGGTGACCAGAATTGTACACAGTATTCCAAATGAGGCCCATACCATTGATTTACACAGGGGCCTTATGATACTAGCTGATATGTTTTCAATTTCCTTCCTAATAATCCCCAGCATAGTGTTGTTTTTTTAAATTGCCGTCACACACTGTATTGACATTTTCAGTGAGTTATCCACCACGACTCCAAGATCTCTCTCTTGGTCAGTGTCTGCCAGTTTGGACCCCATCGTTGTGTATTTATATTTGGGGGTTTTGGCCCCAATGTGCATTACTTTGCACTTGGCAACGTTGAGCCTCATTTGCCACGTTGACGCCCACTCGCCAGCCTCGACAGAACCCACCCTAAGCCCATTTGCAGGGAGGGCAGACTAAAAATGAAATGAAATGAAATTTCATAACTCCAGACTGTATGTGGTTGGGAGCAGCATAACCACCCAAAATGTCAGTTTCTGACACTCTTTAAAACACAGAATGTTCATGCTATTTGGGCCATAGCATCTAGGCTAAGTGTGCAATTCTCGTTAATTTATCTGGCAGTAAGGTGTGATAAGGTAGCAGAATCTATGAGTGTTGATGTCACCCTGATAGTATGGTACTCCTGCCTCATGGAACCTGCAAATGGATTTCATTTTAAAGTAAGAAAGATTTTAATCGATGGAAAAACACGAGTTTGTGAAGTTCTTTTGAGAGACAGGGAAATGATAGGTTGAACAGGTTCAGCATGTCTTTTGGAATTCTTTGTCTGGGGAAACCAATCATACCAGGACACCATTTTCTCTAAATAAAAATGATGTTTTGCTTTCCAGAAGGCAAAATAATGCCACTGATGTAAATATCAAGACGGTCAGGGGTCTTATAAGTGAACCCACTTAGCTACAGCAACAGTGTCTTCTACTGGATCATAAAAATTAGCATCATTTTTATAGAATATAGTTATGGGGAAAAGAAATATGACTTTTCTGAACTAAAGAACATTTACAATTTTTTTTCAAGTAGATTCTAAATGACATTATAACCAAAGGACTTGGACTAAGATATAAGATGCTTTCAAACAAGGTTTCTGCCTGTTTTACTGCCAAAATGCAGCAGGTTCTTTTAGTATCTTAGTCACAAATAGATTTGTTATCTAATACATTTTCCTTTTGTATGCTTTTGCAGAGAGGGGGTTCCTCTTTAGACACTGGGAGCTGGACTATATGGAACATCACCAAAAGCCTCTAGAAGTGTACATAACCATGGGGCATGAAGGAAGGCTACCACCAAAAACTTTCAAATGGAAAGGTACCCAAGGAGTCCAGATTCAACAGGGGTGCTGAGAATGAAAAAGCCTGGGAGTCAAGTGACACAAAAAACCTGATAGGAAAAACCCTGAGCACCAAAGTTAAGTGATGTCAGAGACAACAGAGGGCAACAACAGAGGATGTTATGAGAACATCTATTTTTGTCCCCTTGGGGAAAAGATAGGATCCTAAAATAACAGAACTGATATAAATATCATATCTTCATGCCTGATCAAGATAAAGGAATAAAAGGCAAAGAGCTGGATGGGTCTAATCTAGCAGCTAGGTTACCTGGGTTAAAGATCCAATGGAAGCACCTTCATGTCCTGAATCTCATTGAGGCCTCTGAATAAGCAATTGTGCCTAGAATAATTTACAGTACAATCCTAAGAAGAGTTACTCCAGACTGGAGTAACTCTGCTAAGGATTGCACTATCAGTAGCTTAACTTTAGATTAGAATGAGGAGGAGTGTGTGTATGGAGAAAAAAACAGAAATGTAAGTCTAATTCAGAAGTATTTCCTTTTATTCCTTTCCAGTTTCTTCCTATGCTTCTTCTTTAACTTGTTTTGCAAGTCATGGCTTATTAGGGATCAGACGCGGATAGTGTGATTCTATTGTGACAGCAAGCTTTCTGCCATTTTTAAGATAGCAGAATGTAAAGATAAGCTGCTGAACTGAGGTACAATCTATTTTGCATTCCTGTTTGGCACAGAAGGCTCTTAGAATGTTCCCTAGAACAAAAATGAGTTGGAAAGCTACCACATGTTTCACTAAGGTCAGGGGGTTCCTGACTCTTGTTGTGATTTTAAAGTTAAGTAAGTTTTGGAGTAGGTGGCTTTGGAAGACCCATGGCCAGAAGATTAAAACATGCCTACAATCACTTCTTGGAAATCTTGCCAGTTACCTTTTCCCATTTATTCTTGCATCATTTTGTTAGCCATGTATGAAACTGCATGGAATGGTGGATTTGATTCTGTCAACTACAACAACAGTGTGCTTTTATACTGCCCTTCTGGACAGATTAGTGCCCACTCAGAGCAGTGAACAAAGTCAGTGTTATTATCCCCACAATAAAGCTGGGGATCTGGGGCTGAGAGAAGAGGCTTACTCAAGGCAACCTGCTGAGTTCATGTGGCAGAAATGGGAGTCAAACGAGCAGACTGCTGATTCACAACCCAACCACTTAACCACTATGCTGCAGAAGTTCTTGGTCATGGAGGGATGGTTTTGGTTGTGCCTTATGAGATGAATTTGACTTGGATTCTTGAAAAAGCATACATAAATTTAAGCTGGACCAAAGGGAGGAAGAATAGGCTATTGTTCTGTTTCCATTACATAAATGTTTCCCTATAGGGTCCTGACTCCTGACTGGTGAGCAATGTCCCATTAAAATGTTTTCATCTGAACCAAATTTCACCTCTGGTGGCTTCTGGATAGCATTAGTAACAGTGGGAAGTGATGTGCTGTTAACTAGAACTCTCAATCCCTTAGAACTGGGCCAACCATTCTAATAAATCATTCTTAGTCTCTTCCTGTCTTCTGACTGACAGGAACTCATAGGTTCAAGATTAGCAAACTCATTTAACCCATCTCAGCTGGAATATACAAATAAAACAACATATGATAGACAGATGGGCAATCAAACCTGACACCACCTTGATAGAGCAATGATTTATTCAATACTGCAAAAAACATTTTTGAGTGCATCATTAAAGAATTCATGTTCTAAAGGGAAATCAATGGCAACAATTCTAATAGTAAGCTAACAACAGACAGAACCATTCTACTTCATTTCACACAACACAGATATCAACTGAGCTATCTTCTGTGGGTCTGGCAATGAAGAATAAATAAATCATCCCTATGATTTGGAAGGGACAGATTTAAAGAAATAGTTTTATGATAAAGCTTTTTAATATGGTTAATCAAGTAATGATTGACAGGGATGATGGGAAAAAGCTAATGCCTTTGGAATAGTCATCAAGAAATGCATGCATATATTTATTTTAATATTTCATTATGATAACTGAAGGGAAAATAATCTGAAGGGCAATGCAAGCAACTCCATCCTAAGTAACAAAAAGAACACATTATTTGCCTGTTGCATTAAAATTCAGCTTCATTTGGGGCTAAGTTACTTGAAAGACCCTTCTTCTACACTATCCAGCTGCCAGGTAAGACTCTCACTATCTGTGCTTTCCTTGCAGAGGCGAGGTGAGTGGAAGAAACATCTCCTTCCATATGCCCCTGAGTGCCAACTATGCTATTCAGGAAGACATCTGCTGGCAATCCCACCTCTTAGGGTGGCCCATATGCCACCAGCCAGAGCCAGGGCATTTTCCACCATGGCTCCTGCTCTGTGGAATAGGTGCCCTGAAGAGGTGAGGGGAGACCTCACCTTGGAGACCTTCAGGAGGTGCTGCAAGGCTTTCCTGGTTGCAAGGGCTTTTGAGGGGGTTTAAATGGCAGGCATTTAAGTGGAGGCAGAGGAAGAGATTTGGAGGCTGCTATTTTATTTTTTGTTTTAACGATAAATATTTTAATCTAGTGTTGTAAGCAGCCTTAAACCATGAGGAAAGGTGGGGTAAAAATGCTTTTAAATAAATGATCAAATCAGAGTATCCTGGCTAGAGATGGGCATGATCCAAAAAAAATTGCCGATCCAGCTGATCATGGATCGGCGCTGGTGACGATCCGGTCTAAACGATCCACACCGAACATCTCCCGTTCCCAATCCGTGGATCGTGGATCATGGATCGTAGAGGCCAAAGCGGGGCGTGCTGCTATTCCCAACTATGTGGGAAGCTGGGTGTTGGCAGCGGCCCCCGGGCCCGGCGGGCACAGGGAGATGGCGACGAGCCGCCTCCCCTCAGGGGGCAGGGGGTCTGGCCACTCGCCGGCAGCACCCCCCATGTGCCTGCCCGCCAGGCCAAAAAGGAGAGCGCTGGCGAGAAAAGAATGGTGGGTGATGCCAGCGGCATCTGTGTTTGTGTTTGGCCGTCTGTGTTTGGCCGTCAGAGCTGCCTATCATGGTTTGCAGGGATGAGATTGGATGAGTGCCCATGGCTACAGAACACCCCCTTCCCCCTCCCTCCCCTGGCTGTCTTCTCCCAACTGGTGACTGCTTTGCTGCTCCTTGGTTGGAAGGAAGCCTTGCTGATCAAGGAAAGCTAGGCTTCCATTCGGGTTTCCAAGGCGACAGAAGGAGGGGAAACAGCTCGGGCATTCCCCTGGCTCCGTTGCCCTGGGAATAGATTACTGGCGGTTGAGTGTCTGGCTTCCCGATCCGAGCATGATCCAGCCCCGATCCAGCCCCCCTCCCGATTGCTGGATCGTTGGCAGTGGCAGATCATGATCCGCTGAGTCACGATCGCACGATCGCCATTATCGTGGGTTTTTTTGGATCGTAATGCGGATTGTGCCCATCTCTAATCCTGGCCTTCAGTAACTATATCGATATGATTTGGCCACAAAATGTTGCTTCTGTGTTGCTGTTTGCATGCTCTTTGTTATATACACTACCTAACAGTTGCATCCTGGCCTACCCATCTCCAAGTCACATCTTCTGTGAGTGCATCAGGGTCCAATATTCAGTGCCTCACTGGTTTCCAAGCACCCAAACAAAATTATCTTTTTTGTCCATGCACCATCTGCTTGCCCTACGGGAGACATTTTTCCACAATGTGATTGTTTGTGTTTGTTCTCTCTCAGTCTCTTAGGCTGTGTGTTCCCTGAGAGCTCCCCAAGCTCCCTGTCTGACACATGATGAATTGCCCAACAGTCCCTGCCTCTTAGATCCAAAGACCCCTTTGTACATCTTCTTTATCCTGGTTACTTGGTCCCAGGAGTGGTAGATAGGTAAAGGTAACCCTGTGCAAGCACCAAGTCATTACTGATCCATGGGGGGACATCACACCATGACGTTTTCTTGGCAGATTTCTGTCCCAGAGTGGTTTGCTATTGCCTTCCCCAGGTAGATAGATATCCTTCTACTTTCTCTCCTCAAATTGAATGTCTGTTTTCTCATTCTCCCCCTCTCATATTTCCCCTTTCTCTCTCCTACAAATGCAGGTAAACTTGCTCACGCTTTCTGTGGTTGCTACTATCATCTTCTCTCCATCCCCCAACTACCTTGATGCTTTATATAATTCCCCCTAAACCAAATTACTAATTTTGCCCCTATTGAGTCTGTCTTTATCCCTTCAAGCTTTACAGTAGTGCCTCATCACCCAACCAAAGATCCCTATTAGTGACATATGGGTCATTACTCTAAATTGGCATTTATAGAGCTGCAAGCTCTTGGGAAGGTTTTGTTCAGGCTTGAACAAGAGTTAAAATCAGGGGCATCAGCTCTATAGTTTAGAGACTGAAAGAAACTATAGGACCATATTTACACAGCCACAGAGAACAAGAACTGACAACACTTACCTCATAGATATTTTTTATTGAACCAAATACATGATACAAAGGATCTAAATACTATGGCTTCTCTGGTGCTAGTGCAGTATAGTAGTTAGACTGATCTATGAATCACGAATCATGTCTAAATGTTACCTCTGCTATCAACTCATTACAGAGCCGTAGGCAAGCCATTGCCTTTTTTGCCTTGTGTCCCAATTTATGGGAGAAAGATAATACTGACTAGTTTTAATACTATAATACGATAATAAACATGCTGATAGTGCAATCCTAAACAGAGTTACTGCTCGAAGCCCATTTATTTATTCATTTAAAATATTGATACCCCATCTTATTTCTTCAAATTCCAGATGACTAACAAAGAAGCAAAAGCTTCAAGATTACAAGTACAGAGCTTCAGCAATAGGATAAGAACAATCCATAACTAGCACTTACAATTAAATGCAATCCACAAAATGCACAATTAAATACAATCTACACAATTACCAATAGAGAGTTTAAAATGCAGTCAAATCTGCCAAAACAGCTCACCTTCTACCACCCTGTAGAATAAAACCATATTATACACCTTCCTGAATGCAGCAAGCAATGGTACCCTCCACACCCACTCTTGTAGGCCATTCCAGAGGACTGGATCTACCGCAAAGAAAGCATAGAGAAAGCAACCTAACTTTTGCTAGTGGGCAATCCTAGGAAGGAGTACTGACAAGAAAATGCTGTCTGAGGAGCATAACCGGCACACAAGACTATACTGGGAGATACAGTTCAGGAGGCATGATGGTCCCAGGCCATGAAGGGCTTAATTGAGCCCAGATGTAAACAAATAACCAATGAAGTCACCACAGCTCTAGAATAGTATGTTCCATTTGATTGGCCGTAAACAGGAACCTCACAGCAGTTATATGCTCACTGTTAGTCACTAATCTTACTATCATTGACCAGCTTCCTATGCTTCTTCCTGTAAAAGCCTAGCATAAATAACTAATCATGAATTTGCATGTCTTTGATTCTGAATTCTTTTCAAATGTTCTTTTAAAAAAAATTGTGAGAAAACTCAGATTATTTCCCAATATTGTTTTCTGTCTTGCTGGTACTTGTATGCTAATGGCATCTAACCCATATGTCACAATGCAGCTTGATTTCCTGCATATTTTGTTTGCAATATGAAGAGAATTCCATGCACAAGTTATCTTCTATTTTCAAGCCATGAAGCAAGGCAAAAGAAGAAAGAAGAAGGAAGGTGAGGAAGACATGATTATTCCTCTCCACTAAGTTGGGAGCTGTATCATTCCTTGTTCACATTTTAATTCTCCTTATTTGTATTCCCCCTGCCCCACCCCATGGTTTACAGGGAGCTGGAGAAATTTTATTCTTGCTTCTTCTTTATTATTTTTTAAGTAGTTGATTGAATCCTTTGTAGATCATTGTCCCTGCACTATAGGTTTTTTTTCCTCCTGCTGGAGATAAAAGTGGCCAGGCATTCTGAATCCTCCAACTCGCATCCAACTGCAAAGTATACTGCCATTATTCTATCCTAACTCTATCTGCAGAAACAGTCTATATGTTTCTTTCTCCCACCTTAAAAAAGGAAAGACAAGTGTCCAAAGCATCACCCAATGAATAGTAACTTTCTCAGTGTTTACTTTTAGAAGAAACAGGCACCCCTGATAACACCAGAAAATAATGTGGTTAGACAGTCCCTATGACAACCTAAGATTTACCTTTCATAAAGTATCAACAGAATTCCAAGATCTCCACATTCTTGCCCTCCATCAAAGAATCCCCTTAAAACAGAAAGGCTAGCTTTCACTGAGCAGAGGCGGTTACTATGACTCTGTTCCTCTGTTCAGCTTGGATGTGTGCAGTGTTCAGGGAGAGTTGAGGCCATAGGTAGACAGGTCTACCTCACTTATCAAGAATAGGATAACAGGATGCTGGCATAGTGATCACAGCACACATCATTGATTGCTTCTCATATTAAGTAGGGCTGGTTCATAGAACTAGGAATTAAGATTAAACACTGAACTTCAAGTTCTTGATATTGGTAACTGTTTTGCACTTCAGTGTAAACAACAAAAACAAAACAAAAAAAAGCTCCTATGGAACTCCATATAGACTCCATTTGGGGAACTGCCAGTTAGTCTGTATTTTAAAATGTCTGAGGATACACAGATTCATGTACATTAAAAAAAATCAGTAAGAGTATTTTAAATTCAGGTGGTACAGTTGTCATCATTGAGAGACTATAGCTATGAAAGAAGAATCCAACAAAACATTTTAGTGATACATCCAGTTATTAATAAAATTCATTCTTTAAAAATTGAATTGCAATTATTAGATAAACTTTAAAAATGTTTAACGTATTTTAAATTGGCTAAAACAAGATTAATATTTACTTGTCATTCATGATTCATTTCAATTGCCTCTCTTCTTTATCAATGGGCCCTATTAAGAACTTACAGTTGAATCACTGCATTTGTTCAGTCAGAATCAATGTGCATGTGAGTTAATGCTGCTATTATCCTGAATTCCTGATTGAGCATTGTTCATAATAAATATGTAGCATATGCACTGTAATGAACCATGTCTCCCTTTATCCATTTTTGATGCAGTGCTATTTAAACATCCAAAAGCAGGGCAAACTAACAGAATTGCACAGATACTCTAAATGCACTCAATGCCATGACATACAAGGGGAAACCAGTACTATTTGCTAAGGCATCTTTCAGTGCAGAGAACTCATGGGAGATATGTGTAAAATTCAGAGACATACCCTTGTCCAAACAGACGGTGCCCTCCAAAAGTGCTAATGCTTAGAGTTCTACACTTCATCTGGCAAGTTTGGCCCAGCCAAGAGCACTAAAGATTTGGGATGGTCTTTTAAACATCTCTCATTGATTCTGGGGGGAAAAAAACCTCTTTATCTATAGTGACTGGCTATGGCTAAGTATTTATAGGAGGCAAGGAGTAACTTGAAAAAGAGCATAACATTATTTGTAAAGGAAGGTTAGATCCTGTCTCAGCTAGAGTGATTGGAAAAGATTGCCTAAGGACAAACTTTCCTCAATAACCTCTCCCAATAGGTAGCAGTTCCCTGAAACCAAGACAGTACAATTTATAAGAGCTGTTGTTGAAGTGTTGAGATGTTGCTCAGATAAGGCTATTTTGGTCAGAATCAAATCTTTAAAATCTTTAAAAAGCTGGTCAACCACCTCAACTGAGCTGTGTTTAAAAGAGCTAGTTTTTACTGAGCAGTGTAAGCATAATATTCCACCATGTCGTGTATAATGGGTAGTTTTGTTAGAGGGGGCTTATCTTGCTGCAAGGGACCAGTTATTCAAGGAGGGGCAGTACAAAAATTCAGTTAGTTTGGACCATCTCTTTGGAACATTCACTTACCTGTGCTAGGAAGACAGGGTTAAATATTTCAAGAAGGGAAATGACAAATTCCATGAAAAATGCTGACAGTATAGGTAGAACTCAAAAAAAGCAAACTGTTAACATAAAGTGACTTTAAATGGGCTATGAGTCATGACTAGACAATGCACATCATAAAATGACCTTCGTTTTGTTCTGTATGAATGTAGTCTTCCCAATATTGATTGCACAACATGCAATAATTCATAGAGTCCCACCTTTGTGAGCCTATTTTGGGTGGAAAGGCAGCATATAAATGTAAATGTAAATATAAATAAAATCATTTGGTTATAGATAGTGCCCTGACCTAGATAGGCCAGGAGAGCCTGATCTTGTCAGATCTCAGAAGCTAAACAGTGTCAGCCTTGGTTAGTAATTGGATGGGAGACCTCCAATGAAGACCAGGGTTGCAGAGGCAGGCAATGGCAAACCACCTCTGTTAGTCTCTTGCCATGAAAACCCCACCAGGGGTCACCATAAGTCAACTCTGACTTGACGGCCAGATTTCATTTCATTTCATAGACAGTACACTTACTTGAAAATAAAGCACTTATATATTACTGAAAAGGTAGGAGCCAGTGTAGTATAGTGGTTAGAGTGGTAGAGTAGCATCTGGTAAACATGAGTTAAAATCATGAAAAAACATGAAACCTGCTGGATCTGTCATTATTGCTCATTTATTTGGGAGTCCTGGCAGCGGCAACTCCAACTGACATACATAGGGTCAGATTATCATTCTTGTTATTTGTCTAAATGGAAGTGTTTATCCATAAGTGGTGAGGATGCGAGCCTCAGAATGAGGAAACAACATTATAGGTCAAAAACACTCTGAAATATACGAGTACACAGTTTTGGATATTTTCACATGGGTAAATGATTACTCTATTATTTTTTTAAAAAATATAACTATAAAAGGACTGATAATATATTAAGCCATAACAATCATCCATGCATTTTAATTCCTGTCTAGCATATCTAAAACAAGTATATTCTATCATTTGTGTACCTGAAGGCCTATGCCTTATGTTAAATGTGCATATTCTTCTTCCAAAAGGATGTAAATGGTCAAACTTAATTTTTCTTGATATGATAGATGCAGAAAGAGGTACAACTTAAAGAACAGAATATCCACTTCTATTGCTTGAAGCCATCTCTTGTCAAACTTAATAAGGGCAAATGTCAGCATTATACAGAAGGTCTGTGACATATTAAATTAGTCCAGGCAATGACCATATGTATTACATTATAAACCTACACGTTAATGTCAGAAACAAATAAAATTGAACAAGTTACAAATGTCAAAATATTCTCCATAAAAATTGAAACATAAGTCCAGTGGATGCATATACAGCACTGTTACAAAACTGTCAGCCTTCAAGATCTGAAGAGCCTGTCAACAAAGGGAAGATTCAGACAATAAACTGGGCTAGGAGCAACTGTGCAACAGAACAAAATGCAAGTCTATTTTTAGCAGTTGCTGACATTTGTATAGTCCAGGGAACTGACAAGCTGCACTGCCATTATTGCAAGCAACAACAGTAGCATCAGGGAGCATGAGGACAACAACCATAGAAGCATGGGAGCATCAGGAGCATGAGAGGACAACAACAAAGCAGAGAAGTTACACTACATTTTATCCTAAAAATATCCTAAACACAAAGCACCCTCATTCTGCAGAAAAGGTTTATTATACTTGTAGGCAAATCAGAGCTACCAGACCTACAGACTGCACAATCCTAAATAGAGTTACATTCTTCTAAGTCTATGGTACAACTCTGTTTCAGACCTCACTGCTAGTTTAATTAGCAGCTAACAAGATAAACTATGTTTATTTCAAGTCTTAGAATCTTAAAATAAACTGGAGCATTTCTCCCGTTCGTGCATACATCAGCCCCACTGAGGTTAACCTACTCAATCCCCAACTTAACATGTCACAAGCAGGGTGCATGCAATGTTGACAGGACAAATATCTTCAGACAGAGATCAAATACAAGCAGCTGCTAGAGTTACTGCCAAACACATCCACAAGAAAATTACCTTGCTTCAAATCAGACTTTAACCACAGTCCCCTCAAAAGAAATCTATTAGGGAATCAATGCTATCAAAACCTAATCACAGCTTATAAAAAAAGAGGACTTCAACCAAACACATTTTAAAAAAACACTATTCTTCTTAGAAAGGTCAATCTCATATTTAGGTCAGAATGGGTGTGACACTGGGAAAACTGTGAATGACATTTCCCAGTTTTTAAATTGTAATAGAAGTCAGGAGTTGCTGCAATGGTAATTGAAGGATGTAGTGCAGGGACTTCTTCACGTGGTTCACTGATCGTCAGCCTCCAGGCTGTTTTAAGGCTTGAAAAGGGAGTAACCTCTCTTTCCTGCCATTCGTCAACTGCTGGCATAGCAATAATATCAGGAGATTGTTCTAATATTTACATGTGGTGAGTATGCAGCTATAAATCATCAGTTGTGCAGAATTGAGACAGTTTCCCTCGAGGAAACAGCCTACCACAGGAATATCGTATCGTATCCCCCCTTCCATTTTAATGACTTTTTCCCCATTGAGGACATAATTTTCCCAATAAAAATTATCCCTAGGGCTACGTAAAATAAGGTTATGCAGTGTAATAAAAGTGTACTAGATGATTTTTTAAAAAACTCTCACGCTTTCATTTTAGCCATGGTAGATCACATTAGGGGTATGCAGTTTGGTTCAGAATGTGGATTAAAACATTGAATTTTGGCTGATTCAGTAAAATCTGGGCACTCCGAATCAAAAAATCAGGTATCTTGCATTTTTGCCAAATTAAAAAAAATGCAGTAAAATTCAGCCATTGTTTTCTATGGGAAAATCACTCTGAGAGATATCCGGTGGGCTGGAGGGGTCATATTTCTATGACATTTCACCAAATTTGATAGGAACCTACTGCTAAACACCCCACAAGTCTCATGAAGATTGGACCCTGGCAGCCAATTTTGTGAGCCCCCAAAGAAGGTGCCCACACCCATTCTCCATTATTCCCTATGGGGAAAATATCTGGGAGCTATTTGGGGGCTGAACCAGTGTCATCCACAACAGCTAGACCCTGGGTTCAGCTAGTGGGGAAACATCACAGAACCAAGCAGTACCCAACCATAAGCACAAGACATTCCCTTGTTTTAGTTTGCTTCTGTTGGGCTAAGTTGCAACGGTGTTCCTTGCTTCAGTTTGGTTTGATGGAATAGATGTGATTCTCTGAAGTGCTGTTGGTCCCCTTCTTACACTTTGGTTTGGGGGGGATTCCATTCCTGTGCTTCAGTTGATTCTACTGGGCTTTCTCTGGGATGAGCTCAGCTTGGATTTGGAAATATGCCTTGGCCATGGCAGCCTTGCCCCAGTGTGTTTCTGCAATGGGAGTTAGCTATGACTTTTCCCTGTAGGAAAAAATGGAGTAGCTAGGGGCACTTTGTTCAGTGGGGTCACAGAATGGGTCCCCAGGGTCTAATCTTCCTGAACCTTGGGTAGTCATTAAAGGACAGTCAGGAGTAGGTCCCCTAAAAATTTTGTGGAGTTGGCAGGAAAAAATGACATCCCTAGCCCCCGGATAGGTTCGATATTTTTCCCATAGGGAATAATGGAAAGTGGGTGGGGGCACCTTCTTTGGGGTCCATAAAATTGAAAACAATGGCTGTATATTTCGGAAATACCCAACCAAATTAGGGACTTGAATCAGAATTTGGGAAATTCCAATTTTTTTCTCAGACTTGGTAATCAGATTTACTGATTTTGGGGGGCAGGTGCACACCCCTAGATCATACAGCTCTGTATACAAAATGGCAGGCACTAAAGTTGTTCCCTTTCATTGTGGCAATCCTTCAAGTGTAACCTGTTGCTTTTGGGAAAAATATTTAGAGCAAGGTAGAATAGCATAAAAATAAAACTAACCAAGCAACAAAATAAAAAGAATAAAAACATGCAAACCAACAGAAGATCCTGCAGAAGATAGGTAATTCAACAAAGGTCACTTGAAATTCTACTATGCTCCTGAGCCCTGCAAGCACAACGCAAAGCAAACTTCCTTGGGAGAAAGTTCCATGAAGCCAACACCAAAAAGCCTTTGTTCAAAGCCCTCCCTCCATATTTTTGACAGAGAGAGAATACTGATTATATCTTCTGTCATCATCTCAGTATACTGGTGGGAAAATGTGTAACAAAATAATGCTAGAGATATTCTGCTCTCAAGCCCTGAGCGGGGGGGTTTATTAAGAAAAAATTATAAAATAATGTTAGAACAAAATGACATCTAACAGAAAACAGACTGTTAATACTTTTTAGGCAGGAAAAGGGAAGGTAATTTAATAGTCAAATGAATCCACAAATTCATTAACAAATGACAAGATATATCCCATTTTCTTCTTGTCTTAAAGACAACTCTTTCTTTAATCACAAGATATAACATTGCTTCAGTCCACATTTCAGCATGTAGCCTAACTGCTGCATCTCTCTTTTGAGAAGTTCCTGAAAAAGGTTTCGCATGGAGGAATGTTAAGTTCCACTGAACTTTCCAGTGCAAAATCTGATTGTTAATTTTCAACCAAAATGTTATGAACAATCAGACATACCAGCTCTTGGCTGCTTATGTCTCCAGCACCTAGTTGAGTCTGATAACCTCCGTTTCTTTAGAGGTGTCTACTAGCTGTCCAATTTTGTTTTTTGAAAACGATACATACGTCTACCTTTGCCATAGAGTACACATCCGCCCTGCCTTTTTTTTCTTTTTAAATTGCAAACTGCTAGCCATTCACAAAGAGTCCTTTCCCCTTCCAAACACAAGACTACCAGCACTGGAGTAGTTCTAGAAAAATTCTTTACGCACACAAAGGTCTATAACCAACCTACAGGCTGTTCTTGGACCAAAGATATACTGTCATAATAAAACTGTAACATACCACTTGAAGACTTGATAGAGCAGAGCTGAGAGAAAAACTTGTAGCCATCCAAAAACACGCTCAGTCATGATGGTTCTTGATCTTTTAGGGTCAACCTGAAAAGAACAGAAAGGAAAGAATGTGTCTGTTAAACATACAGAATTTTTTTTGAAAAATCCTGGGAGAAACCTTGGATGATTCTCATATTACAAAATAATCAAACAACTTTCAACATCCGCAGAGAAAAAATAGGCCTAACATTTCCTTTATTAAATGCAGAGCAGCAATATCTAAGTGGAATTTACACTACTATTACTTCTAATTTTTATTATTAGAGCTGGCATAAAGTTAGTAAAAATATATGATTAATAATTCTATAGTGCCTAGAAGGAGAGATGGGCACAAAACAGAACACGAACAAAAAAGAACCACGAACCGGTGTGGTTCGTGGTTCTGGAACCAGCGGTTTGTGGATGCTCCTTTACAAAAACTTCTGAACTGGTATACTGGTTCATTTTACAGCCCGGAAAATCCACAACAACCATCTGGTTCATTTTGTTTGTTCTAAAAAGCAATGCCCCTTTCCATGCCACTGTAAAGCAGCATGGAAAGGTGCATTTAAACCCGCCAATCAGCTGCTTGTCAGGGAGATCCCTGACAAGTAGCTGATCATTTAAACAGCGGGGCTTGGCTTTGCAGCAGCACAGAAAGGGTCATTTAAACCCTACGTACGAACCACGAACTGGTTTGCGAACTTGCCCCAGTTCAGGGAAGTTCATGGTTCATGAAAACGCACGAAGCAGGAACCACATGGTTCAGTTTTTTTATGGTTCATGCCCACCCCTACCTAGAAGAGATATGGTACAAAAGGAGAAATGAAGTCATTCCTGCCTATAGCCTTAAAATATTTTAGAGTTGGAGAGAAAGAAGGGGGGGGAGAACAGAAGGGCAGGTGGCTGAGGTGAGAGAGCAGGAAAATAATAATTTGCATTTTGCTTATATAAAGGAATTTAGAGTATTTTTCTTTTTGTGTTTCTTTTATCCATTCTTTTTTCAAAACGAAGTTTGAGACAGAAATAGACCATCTGCTTTTTTCAAAGGCATTTGAGAATTTTATTAGGTCATATGCAAACACCCCATCAGCCACAGAAGACACATTACCCATGTACGTCCCATAGCATCTGCTCTGAGAAGCAACATTCAGGAATTAACAGGTTTTCTAATTGTGTGCAACTCACAAAATAAGAGGAGAGGGGGGGAAACCTCCAATACAAAGCAGAAATAGGAAAAGTGGTAGAACTCAAGCAGGTTAGTGGATCTAATCCTGGGTCCAGTTCTAACCATGTGCTTATGTGCTTATATACCACTCTTCTGGACAGATTCTGATGAATTCTAACAAAAGGGGACAATTACCAAGAAACCATAAAATAAGTGGACCTGCCAAAATTCTCTGATATTCCAGATCAGACTTACCAAAGGAAGGCAAAAATAAAGTTATTCATCTTGGCAATGCTATTCTGGCTGCTCATTGTGCTAACTATAGCCTGTTTTGCTTTTCTTCACCTTGCCCACCAACATGAAAGGATGTGATGAAAAAAGGGGACGTTGAATATCCTGGGACAGAGGGACTTCATACTTCCACAGAGGTTTTAACAGCAGTTAGAATAGAGGTGATAGTTGAGAGGCTTGTAGGAAGGAAATGGGCAGGTGTCTGTGACCCTACCATCTACAGTCAAATAATGACAGAAGATTAGAAATAAGAACACTTAACTACAGAAAAAGGGTACCAGTTTGTTTTCAGGGGGACAAAAAAGGATTGTGTGACCTTCCCAAATCACACTTGCCTTTTAAATAAATATGTATCCTGTTTAAATATGCCTTCCTTTAAACAATGGAGACATTCCCAGTAATGATCTTAAAAAATGTTCCTGTTATGTCACTACCAACAGAGGATGCTGCCTCATATACTGAAGAGTAATCCTACTGCTTTTTAATAAAAATGTAAAGCTTGGTGTTTAAATATGAAACAAAGAATTTTATATACTACTACTTCCTCAATATATTTATATAGCCTGTTATACTGTTGCTATGATTAATCTTCCCTCTTTTCTTTCTACCATTTCTTTTGTTCACATTCTCAGAAACCTCATAAAACTACTCAGATGAAAGAAAACTTGAATTCTTCTGGGAACTTGCTATGTAAAATATTATTAAACACAGAATTAAGGATGAAGCTCCACATTTCTTTCCGGGATAAAAGGAAGAAGCGGAGATACCACATTTTCATCTTCTAATCTACTCCATGGCAGGACCCATATATTTTCTGCTTAATGTCATTAAAATCTGGTAGGCCCTACAAATGTCTTAACTCCCTTATATTGAATCAGATCATTGGTCCACTTAGCTCATTACTGTCTACTGACTGGCAGCCAGGGCTGCCAGCACCCTGGCCAGGGTGGGGGGGAGAGATATCCCCCCAAGCAGCTGTTTCCTGCTGCCATTCAGAATGATGGCAGGAAAAATAAACTTTAAAAATGGCAATTGGCTGATGTCATGCCACTCTAGGAATTGGCAATTCCTAGATAGAAATGATGTCACTTTCAGGTTTTCCATGGAAGTGACACTAGTCCTTGCTAGGAATAGCCCCAAACTCTGTGGTTTTACCATAGAGTTTCTGCCCTTTCCTACAGAGTTATGACATCACTTCTGGCTTTAATCAGAAATAACATCACACCGACACATGCCCCTCCATATTCCCCCAAGTCTCCTACTGGCAGACCCCCATATAATAGAATTTACTGGATCTGTGTACATGACAGTTTTACTGTGCTATCCTAAGTAGAGTTACCCCACTCTATAAGCCCATTGATTTCAATGGGTTTAGACTGGAGTATCTCTGCTTAGGATTGCACTGTTAAGATACCTAAAAATGAAGTATAAAAATGTTGCATTGAAAAGAAGCTAACACTTGGAGTTTTTTATTCTTCTGTGTTTTTTTACGAGATCAACATCTTAGTCCTCATAGTCTTTCTTTCCTCACTCTACTTCTTCCCCTTTTCCTTACTCCCCAATGATCCAGATTTGCTAGTTTTTGCTTTTATGTCTTTGTATTTTTGATATTATTCTTATTCCTCCAGTAGAAATCCAAAGGTAAAATCAGAGTGTTTGCCAACCTCTTGGCTCTCAGACATTTGCCTCATGAATTATAAACAAAATCATAGAATGTAATTGCTTTCCCTCACCACAACTGATTAGCCGGGCAAATGTCTGAGAGCCAAGTGGTTGGCAAACACTCTGATTTTACCGAGTTTTTATTTATTTGTTTGTGGTCAACAACTATTAAGAGTCACTCATATATATTTACAACAGTACCAAATAAAATGGGAACTACATAAAATTCCAGCATATAAAATGTGAGGTATAATAAATTCATAATACAATTTAAAATACATGTTAAGATCAATAAAATCATTGAGATTATGTCAAAAGGAAGGAAGAAGTAGATCTCTCTGTATAACTTTGTTGCTTGCTGCGGACCTTTATCACATGAACACAAAACTTGGCTATCATAACAACAACAACAACAACAACAACATTCAGTTTATATACCGCCCTTCAGGACAACTTAATGCCTACTCAGAGCAGTTTAAAAAGTATGTCATTATTATCCCCACAACAAAACACCCTGTGAGGTAGGTGGGGCTGAGAGAGCTCCAGAGAACTGTGACTAGCCCAGCCTGGAGATACTTGAGTTTTCATCTATTAAAAGTTTCTTCAAGCAGGCCTGTTGGTCTATCAAAGAGGAGAGAAATAATCTTCTTAACAGAGATTCAAACCCATAGGCATGCCATGAACCAAGCTGGCATGACAAGAATGAGGATTGGATAGATATTTGCAAGAGCTTTTCATATGGCACAGTGTTTGTGATGTTTTATCACATACCTATTTCATATGGGTGGGGTTGTGGCTCAGTGGTAGAGCTCAGTAGTACTTGTCATGCAAAAGGTCCATGGTTCAATCTTCAACATGTCCTGTTAGAAAGGTCAGGTGAAAAAGTCTCTGGAGAGATGCTGCCACTCAGAAAGACAATACTGAACATGAGGGACCACTGGTTTGATTCATGGAAGCTTCATGTATTCATACTTCAAGTCACAGAAACTGGATGTTAGAAGTAGGATAAACTGGAGGGGTATGCATATGCGGCAAAACAATCATGATATGCTAAACTCTGTATGATACCATTCAGCTCAGATTTTAATGTGTGGATGGATTCTATCCCACCCTCCACCCCCAACCCCGACCCTTTAAACTCTGGATAGCAGAAAATAGCCACCTTGTATTTTCTAATGATATTTTATATACTTTGTTAGCAAACTTCCAAGTCAGGAGAGGGAACAAGCCTAGAAGGAGGGCGGGGCGGGGAAAGGTAACCCTATATAAAGTGGCTAGGAAGAGCTATGAGGTGGTGGGTGTGAGTAAGGAGTGATGGTGTGGAGTGGAAGCAGAGCAGTGCGAGATCAAAGGCAAGGAGGAGAGTGGATGGAGGAGGAGGAGATGGCATAGGCCAAAGAGGGTGAGTGGCACAGGTCGAGCAGGCCAGCGAGTGGACTGAGAGGGAGTCTGGGTGATGTATACCGCCCCTCCTTCCACAGAACAGGGTCCTGCAGAATCCCTGGCCCCCCTTTGATGTCAGGAGCAGACCGCCCAGCGCCACCCAGCGGCGGCCGCTGCAAGCCCTGACACTCACGCACCATGGCCCCCGCCGAGTTCTCCACTGAGAGGGACACGCCCGCCGTGCAGCAGCCAACTACGCAGCCCACCGACAAGGCCCAGAGATCGAATGTGTCCTCCATTGAGGTGGCTCTTCCCTGGCGTGGCTCTCTTCCCACCTCCTCCCCCTCCCCTCCTCCTCCACCACCTGCCCCTCGTCGGTGAACAATTCCTTCGACGCCCAATGGTGCACCATGATGGCATGGAGAACCATGGGGCGAAGTGCTGAAGCAGCAGTTGGAAGCCCACGCCCTCCATGACCGATAGGGAGAAGCCTTGCAGGGCAATCGTCTGAGCCACCACACGAACGCCCACCTCCTGAGCCCTTGACCTCACCCTTTTCAGTGGAGCCACCACCAACCCTGATGGAACAACTTCCCCCAGGGCGGCCTGCCTGAACCTTCCGCTCCCACCAGCGGCACCCTTGAGGCAAGGCTTCTTGCTCGGGTTGCATTCTGGAGACCCTCCCATCGATCCCAGATCAGACGAGCTGGTGGCCCTCGGTCTCCCCTTGACGAATGTTACGCTGGCTGAGGACGGAGACCACAGGCTCGGGTGGTGCCTCTGTAGGTTCCGAGTCAGGGCCATTGATGACAGGTGCTTCGGGTCATTGCCCCTGTGCACCAGGCCCTCACACACACAGCACCGCACCATGCGGGGGTTATTACCAAGGGCCCAAAAGTGTCTCCAAACATTGAGGTTGAACCATGGCCCACTAACGGTTCCAGGGGTGGGAGGACGAAGGGTTGCTGCTGGATGTGCCACAGAGCTGGAAATGGAAGATGGAGTGATGGGTGGACTGCAGGCAGGGACAGCACCACCAGTAGTTTGGGAAGGGGACAGGCTGGAGGTTTCCTCGAACCCCAACCATTCCTCCAAAGATCCCTCAGCCTCCTCCTCCCCAAAATTTTTCAGGAGTTCCTCTTCCGCCGCCGGCAAGACCTCTTCGGCCTCCTCCACAGCCGCAACTGGTGATTTTGGGGGAGTGGGAGTCTCTGCTGCTCCAGAGTCCTGCACAGCACTGTTTCCTGTGTTGCTACCGGGACAATCTCTGCACTTCCCCCCATGACCACTCTTGTCCCCCACCTGAAGCCTCATCATACCAGCAAACAACAATTGAGAAGAACAGAGATGACACTGTGAACCCTCAGCCGAGATGCCCACCTAGCCCAACACTCCCACAGACCTGAACAGATCAGGCACTAATGTGAGCCCTCAGCCGAGGTACCCACCGAGCTTGGCCCCAGGGCCTGGCAGCAGCCCTGGCACCAGAGGAAGGGAGGGAGGGACTAGAGCCCTAGCCCACTACTCCCACAGACCTGACCTGATCAGGCACTGATCAATAATCAATGTGACCCCTCAGCCAAGGTGCCCACTGAGCTTGGCCCCAGAGCCAGGAAGCAGCCCTGGAACCAGAGGAAATACTTGTATTTCTAGGAATTTCTAGTGGCTTGTAGCAACATTCAGATCACATCTGTCAGACAGGTGTGGTTTTTAGAATAATATTGGAGCTTACTACAGAGACTTTTTGTCAGGCAGGCAGGCAAGCCAGCCTGCCTGCCTGCCTGCCATACCTCTAAACGTATTTCTACTGGGGGGGATGGGTAGTGGGGTGGCTTTTCTCCTTCACTGTATCTTGCTTTGCTTGGGCGGAGTGGTGTTATCAGTGCAGCTGGAGTGGCGTGGGAACAGACCTTGGGAATTTCAGCTCTGCATCTCTTTCAGGACTTTGCACCAACTTTAACTGACTCTTGTTTGGACTGGGGGGAGGGGACTGCAGGTATGACCTCTCAGGGAAGACGTGGCTTTGGTACTCCAGGCAATTACTCTGTACTCGTGCACTACTTGTATCATTATCTAATAAAGACCTTTAACTCATACAACCATGTTTGATGATGTGGAGAGTCTGACAGAATCCTCTAGCCAGGCCTGACACTTTTGTGTCCTTCTTCCCTTCTTAATCTGTAGCTCAGAGACATGTTGAAAATCTACTACTCAAGAGGTTCTGATCCTGACTCAAGCTTTGGAAGATCTCAGTTTAAAAAACTGGCTCCTTAAATGGTTTCCTCCCACGAACAATATCCAGAGGAGTTAGCTGTGTTAGTCTGTAGTTGCAAAATAGTAAAGAGTCCACTAACACCTTTAAGACTAACCAACTTTATTGCAGCATAAGCTTACAAGAACCACAGCTCTCTTTGTCAGATGCATGCACCTCCCTAACAAGTTTCCTTTGTCTTTACCCAGCCAGGAGGGGCACTCCAACAACATTTCAAAAGGGAGAGATTACTTGCTATCACTGTCAGGAGGAAGGCCACATACAATCTTTGGTTGGTTTTAATGGTTTTTAAATATAATTGTATTATTTTTATTTAAATTTGTTAGCCACCTTGGTGGCCCTTGTGCAGGCAGAAAGACAGGATACAAATTTTATAAAATAGAAAAAGAAATACTCAATTATATTGGTTAAAAATAGCTCCAGTCCTAATTAATTGCCAAGCAAAAAGTTGTAGAATGTTTCTAGAAAACAGGATTGCACTTACCTGTAACTGTTGTTCATGAAGGTATTCTGTGCAGGCACACATGAGACTGCACGTGCACAGGCCTGCCTACTGGATGGATTTTACAGCTTTTTTTCTCCTCTAGAGGGGGCACTCTCCTCCCAGAGTACCTGCAAGGCGATTTCCCACCAAAGACCCCTGAGCTCTGGGAGAGTGCGCCCCCTGACCCTCAGTTTCCCCATGTGAGAAGTGAAGGGTATATAGCGGGGCAGGAGGGAGGGAATGTGTGCCTGTACAGAAGACCTCAATGAACAACAGTTACAAGTAAGTGCAACCCTGTTTTCATTGTTGGTCTTCTGGGTAGTCCCACGTGGGAGTTTAGCAAGCCATTTATCAGGAGGGTCTTCAGTGAAACAATGCTTGCCAAACTGTTTATTACGATGAATATCCAGCGCATAGTGCTTTACAACAGCATCAGTGGATGCCCTATTGCAACTTGCATATCTCATGAAATGGAGCACCTTAAGGAGCGCTGTTGATGTTGCTTGAAACCTGGTGGTAAGTGTATGACTCTCTAAAGGGCAAGACATGGCATTTACATAACATAAATTGAAGATTTATATCAGTCAACTCACAAGAGTGCAAACATTGTACTTTTTTCATTCTTAGGTCCTGTTTATCAAATGAACAGTTGGGTACCTGTTCTAACTGTGCTTTATTATCTAAATAGGATGAAAAAAGGCCTTCTGATAGGGTATGAAGCGCTCTTTTGTTCTCCAAAGTTGATGATAGGAAGAGGACGAGCAGTATCGTCTCTTGTATCATGAGGAATTGGAAACCCTTTTGTAAGAAACTCATGGCTTGGCCTGAGGAGTATTTTCTCCTGATATATTTCAAGGATGGCTGGTCCATTCTCAGAGCGGCTAGCTCACTCACTGTTTAGCTGGTGTAATCACCACTAGAAGTTATCTTGCAAGGCAACATTCTCAATGGACATTTGACTGAAGGCTCGAAAAGGTTTCTCCATCTGTTAGCTAGTACCAACTGTAGTGGCCACTGTGGTACTGTTGAAGTGACTGGTGGACATGTTACTCAATTCCTACAGGGACAGTGGACATGTAATGTGAAAATACAGTTTCCTATCTGCTGTGGAGTGGGAGGCGGAAAATAGCCACCCTGTGAACTTAACAGAGGAGCTGGATAAACCTTCTCTTTTTGGAAATCACAAGGTTTTCTAATACAATAGCAAGGGCGCAGGTATAAGGATTATCTCCTATAGCTCCTGCCCAAGGTTTAAACCTAGGCCATTTCCTGGCAACACAGGTTTGCACTGAGTGTAAGTTCTGTTACCTCATCAGGCAGGTCAACTAATAAAGAATTAGTCTTGTTTGTTGCACATTGGGTGCATTTTTGGGTTTTGTTTTTTTTAAGGGGCTCTATCAGCCATGAGCAAGTTAATTTACTCTCTTTCTCCTTCCATCCCTCTACAGAAGGAGATCAGCAACTCATGAAAAGAGGAGAAGCTCTCACTAGTGATCCTAATTGGTCAGCGGCAAAGAAAGAACTGAGGGTCGAGGGGGCGCGCTCCCCCAGATCACAGGCATCTTTGGCAGGAAATCACCGCACAGGTGCTCTGGGAGGAGAGTGCCCCCTCTAGAGGAGAAAAAAGCTATACAATCTGTCTGGTCGGCAGACCGGTGCATACAAAGTCCCATGTGGGACTGCACAGAAGACCAACAATGAACAGGAAGTGAAAATATCAGTGTGCATGTGTGTATCCTCTTATCCAAGCCTGCTCAGGAAATTCCTCTGCCATAGATTTTTAACAGACGTGAAAAAAATGTTCTCTGCCCTTTCAGGTTTGTAATAAGAGAGAAAATGTCCTGTTCACTTAGCCTTGAATTTTAGCAAGCAGTGTTATAGGACAACTATACTGTAACACTAAACTGCTGTCTCTCAAAAATAGGTAAACAAGAAGCTGCTCATGTGACTACAGAATTTCTTGTAGATCCTCAGTTTGTAAATGAATTTACTCACTCAAGGCCTTTGCTAAGAAAATGAAGATAAGCCTTCAGAGATTGACTTGAAACACTTCAAGGAACACATAAGCCAAAGACCAAACAGAACAGGAACATTTTGGATCCCTTCCTAAAAGCAACCGATTAGCATCAACCTCAGCCATAAGGTGGACATCCTCCAAAGCTTTGGAAATATCTATAAATGCCTACTTTTTGTAGCCCAGGTTTTTATCTTCCATGCTGATAAAAGATGCAGCAGGATCTAATTTGGTCAGCATAACAAGTGTGGGGCTGATATAAGGAGAGCAAACCCATGATATCGGTCCTAGCCCATCAAAGGCTGTAAAGGTTAAGAACAGAATTTGGAATTGATACCACACTGGCAGTCAGTGCTTCTGTCCAAGAAGTTATAGACTCAATTAAGGTAGTTGGTAAAAGCCCACTTCTGAACACCACAGCCTCTATGTGCTAAGGAACAGTGTGAGGTCCAGAAGCATCCCAAAGAGGGAGATTGCAATCCCATCACAGCCAGTGCCAGAGCATGACCTTCTAACTCCACCTCCAATATCACTGGATTCATCTTCAACCTGTTTGACCTTATCTCACCACTGTCTCCAAGCACAATGGCAGCACCCAGATGCTTGTGTGTGTGCGTGTGTGTGTGTGTGTGTGTGTGTGTGAGAGAGAGAGAGCACTTGGCATCATCAGAATACCAACAGCATCTCATTCCAGAGCTATAATGGAGATGTTAAATAGCAATCATACAAAATAGCAGCAAAGGCAACTCTATTTGATATCTTCCAACTCTATAACAATAGGCTCCAAGTCCCTGGGAATGCTGTGTTCAGCTTGGCTTACATGGCTTTGTCCAGCAGCATCTCTCTCTCATGCTCATTAACACCAAACTAGCTCCATCTGGCTTTCCAAAACCAGTTACCACATGCTCGTGTGTATTTTGCTGCCAACCAGATCCCCTTTGTTGCTGGGAACTGTCCTTGTGCCCCAGTCACTTCCTCCTAAGTGGCTAATTAACGTCCAGATGCACCTGCTCCCACAGCTGATTGCCCTGAGCAACAGGATGCTGGTAACTTAAATGCTGCCCTACCGCTAGGCTGACTAAATGGTAGCAACAGCTTGTCTTACACTGATATGCCTGAACACCAGATTGAAGGAAACACTCACATGTGTTCATGTGATGGTTCATTATGCTGAGTTCTCATTTACAAGTGAGACGATTCATGTGAATAATCTTTAGTTACGTATTACACATAATCCCTTGATATTAGTACAAATGTACTATTCATTTTTTCAGTTATAAAGTAAAATAAGATAGTTTGTTTTTTTAAAGAAACAGAGATCCTGGGATATGAACAGGGACATTTCATTGATGAAAAAGATTATCAAATAAAAACCCAAGGGTGGAAGCTCAAGTCAATTTTCTGCAAATCATCAAATCTCTTTGAATTATAAAATTACTACAGAGGCCAAGTAGACATTATTAGATATTCCATTATGAAAATGGAATGTCTAATAAGCCAATACTGGTGATAGGCTGTCTTTGTTGGAAAGTTTATTTACCATATTTTTTTATTTTGAATTTCTGCTGGACTAAATAATCCCTATAAGATGAGAAGTACAGCAAATAAATCTAAGAGATTTTTTTAAAGGTTAAGAGCACAAGTTTATAAACTAAAATCTCACCTCTGCCACAAATTTACTAAATGCCTTTAGGCAAGACACTATTTAACAAGCACTGGATGTACAACATGAGACAACACCTTACCAAGATCTTTTTAGCACTTAGAAAAATAATTTTATAACCCAAATAATATTCTTACTGCACAGTACTGAATGATACCTTGGAAGAAAACAAGAAATAAACAGCATGTATACAGATGGAGGGCTTACAGCATCAGCTCTGGAAACATCAGATCCTTCCCTGGAAGTGAGTGTGAACACTTTAATGGAAAGAAACCTGAGCCAAAATCTTCCAAGTCCCTCCCCACAGTGATCACACTAGATTCCTTTGAGGAGCTAGCACCTGCACCACTCAGATCCCCACCAATCCCTGAACTCTGCTTACCACTGAAAGCAATATACACAGTAATAATAACTTTTGGAAAATGCTAGACTTCAAGTCAGGGATTTACCATTGTAAAATCCACCACTGCAGCACAAAGTGGGGAGTAAGTACCTAACTTCTTCCCTTAGAAAACTTATGTAGGGCAAGTGGTGAGGATAGTAATAATATCTACATGTGGATAGTTTCAGGTGGGTAGTCATATTGGACTGCAGTAGAAGAGCAAGATTTGAGTCCAGTAGTACCTTAAATACAAACAAGGTTTCCTGGCTTTTGAGAGTCAAACTTCCATTTATTGGATACAAGTAGGTCTGATATCCTTGAGCTAGAATGCAAATGTATCATTATATGTAAACAGTGCTTTTTTTCTGGGGGGGGACACAGGGGTACACGTACCCCTAAACATTTTGTGAATCTAACGGGAGAAAGTAAATTTTTTAAAATGTTGGAATTCCTGCTAAACCAACTCCAAACGTATTATGGATATTTATGTGTTTTGTTGAGTTTTATGTAGCGTATGTTGGCAACAAAGATGTTTAGTTATATTTAAACTCACTAGGAGCGCTGTTCGTCTTACAAAAAATGGAACATCTTTGAGCATCGAACATGCCACCGAGATCGCTGGCATAATCAACAAGTCTTCTCTAATCCACTTGGAGCTCTGATAATTGGAATCTAGCACAGTGATTGGTCAGTCTTGTTGCTACCCCTGATGGCGGCGACCAATTGTGTATTTGTGTATGTTTTGCACAAAGAGTTTGTCTATACCAAAACTCTTTGGTTGTTCACACGTGTCACTATAGAGGGGCTTGGTTGGCATATTGATACCCATAATTCTCATCACTGACAGTTTTCTGATGTCATTTCCTTTCATGGTGTTTCCTGAGTTTCAGATAGAAGCGAGTGTTTAATCTGTGAAGTTATTGTGAGCTCTGTAAGATGAGGTAATGCATGTTCTTGGTAATTTTGTCCATTGACTGCATTTATTTTTTCCAATTTGAACTATAAATGGTGATTTTCTTGAGTCAAACGAAAAGTACCCCTAAACATTTTTTTAAGAAAAAAAGCACTGTAATGTAAATATCCACATGTGGGTATTTTCTGTGGAAACAGAGGGCCAAGCTACAAGTGACGAATGACACAGGTTGGACACTTGTCAACTTCCCTCAAATTTTGATGGGAAATGTAGGCATCCTGGTCTTGCAGCTTGGCTCTCTGACTGCTGTCCAATGGACTTTTCAACTGTCACTTGTCCAATATTCCGCCAAGCTGCCTACATTTCCCATCAAAACTTTAGGGAAGCTGACAAGTGTCCAACCTGTGTCAATCGTCACTTGTAGTTTGGCCCTTAGTTTCACAGACACAGTTACAAAAAGAGAGAACAAATTAGATTAATATCAGATATAAGACTGTTATCTAATTAATACAACAGTCATACACAGCTATTTGTTGCTAAACTGCATTAAGAATACAGAGTTGCAATAATAATTCTTTGTATCACTTCCAAAAACCAGGACTACTTCCAAATATCCTTACATACAAATATCAACAGCTTATCCGCAAAAAGCATATTTCATGCAGTTAAGTAAATGGTAGTTACAATACAAAGTTCTCTCCTTTATCTCCACCTACACTTCAAAAAGATCCAATTGTTTGCTATAATTTAGGAATATTTATTTCTCATTTGCACAAATAAGGAACAGAGTATTCCAGGAAGAGAGAGACAGCAGATTGTTACAAAGAAGTTGGTGGCTTGGTGCCTTGAATCACTAAATAGGCAAATCAGCATCCAGGGCCAGGATTCCTGGACCTGCATATCATCTGTCATTGTATTTGTATCAGGAATTGTTAAGATTTTGCATAGAGATGCATGTTTCAGTGCTGCTACTTTGAAAACAGCTGTGTCATCAGACAGCAATGACTTTGTGTTAGGCTCTAAATTTGGTAAAGAATGGACCTGATGAGTCCATGGAAGATTCTTTTTATTTATATTTCTCACCAAATGTGCTTAAAAGAAGAGCAAGATGGTATACTTGTATCTGGGTTTTTTTCTGGGAAGCTTCTAGATGGGGAGCTATCTAAATATAAGATATCCCTGCTATGTAAAATGCAAGGTGTTTGACGAGATGAATTACTGGCTTCCTTTCAGTCCTGTGATAATGTAATTAAATGTTGCACTGGGGTAAGACTGAACCTACACCAATCTATCTGCATCAGATTGTATAGTATCTCTCAAGTATTAAACAGTGAGCAAGGAGAAACACAATGGAAACTTTTCAAAAGATACACTCTGGGCAGTATACAAAGAATTACAGTGTTCTACTCAGGGCTTGCCTGCTTTCCCCTTCCTGTTGCATCTCCCATGCTCTCCCCTCAAAAAGCCACTTCTGCAAGTCAGTTCCTTGGGAACAGTGTGAAACGTGACACAGTAGAAGGTGGAGGGGAAAACTTCACTGGAGGAATTTGCGCAAGCAGAGGTTTGGATCCTTTTAAGAAATCCAGCCTGTTGTTTCTTGTTAGAAAAGGAAAGAAGAAAACATTCTCTTCAGCCCATCAAAGCTGTGAATAGATTCTTCTGATCTCCAACACAAAAGGAAATAACAAAATAGCACTAGGCAAGACAAAATCCATTTATCAGGCAAGCAGTTCCCTTTATAACAGCAGAAGAGAAACTAATATGCCACTTGAACTGTGCAGTACTGAAAACTGACACATATTTCTCTATGTAATAACATCTGACCAGAAGCCTTCAGAAGTTGCTGAAGGGATTCTAAACAACTGTCTCCTTGATGGCAGAGAAAATTGTGATTCCCCTCCCCCTTCCAAAGTTTGGTGAGAAATTGATGGCTATGATACTGTCTGTTCCATGCAAGATACCTCTACATAGAGGCTGGCAAACCTATGCAATTCTACATATGAAATGGAACAGACTATTAAACAGTGAAAGCCAAATAAAATTCCATAGGACCTTCTAACTTTTGTTCTAACTAGACATGGGCATGATCCCAAAAAAAATACCAATCAAGCTGTTCGTGGATCTGCGCTGGTGACAACTCCAGATCACCAATTCACTCCGATTAAGTCCCGTTTCCGATCTGGGATCTGGGATAGGAGGGGTACCCCCCCCACACACACACACACTTAGAGCAGATGGGGAAAGAAGTTTTTAACCCAGCGACGAGCTGCCTCCCCTCAGGGAGGGGACGTTTTCACACACACACACACACACACACTTAGAGCAGGGGGGAGTTTTTAACCCAGTGACGAGTCGCATCCCCTCAGGGAGGGGACGTTTTCTCTCTCTCTCTCTCTCTCTCTCACACACACACACACACACACACACACACAAACACACACACTTAGAGCAGAGAGGGGGAAGTTTTTAACCCGTCCCTGCCTCTCCAAATAGAGAGAGGCCATCAACAAGTTTCAGCCAGCTTTTTTAAAAAAGCAGGGATAGAATCCATTCCTCCCCACCTGATTTTAAAAGCAAGCAGCCAGGCTTCCAAAAGCATATTTTAAACAGGAAGAAAGTAAAACCAGGATCCACACGGATCCTCGCGGATCCTATGGTTTTTTAAATAGGAAAAACACAAACGAAACATCAAATCACATATCAGCTTCTTGCAAAAAGCAGGCACTGGGCTGAGAAGCCAGGAGGAGAGAGATACCTCTTTTCAGTGTTAACTCTTTCAACGCACTGCATGAACTCAGGAGAGGAGCGCAAAACAGCTTCTGCTGATAGCTGCACTCAAAGTTTTCTCTCTCTCTCCTCTCCCAATCACTTTGCTTATATTTTTCTCAGGAAGCCACCTTTTCACTCACAACTGTTTGCTTTTCCTTGCTAGGGGAGATATTATCAAGTTTCAAACAGAGCTCAGGCATTTCCCTGCCTCCGTTGCCAGGGGAATAGATTGTTGGCGCCTGAATGTCTAGCTTTCCGATCCTATCACGATCGCCCCAGTCCAGCCCCCTCCCGACTGCTGGATCGTTTGCCGTGGAAGACAACGATCCACCAGGTCACGATTGGGAGATTGCCATTATCGTGGGGTTTTTTTATCGTAATGCAGATTGTGCCCATCTCTAGTTCTAATCACTTCTATTATTAACTGCACTTATAATATCACCATTCTAGGAACAAGCTCCCTCAATCTCACTGCATGTAAGAAGTAAACACTCATGCTCCTACAAAGATAACTAGCCCACCCTTGCTCTTATCACAGATCAACATGTGTTTCCTAATGGTAGTTACTCAAACTTTCAAGGATATGAAGAAAGAGTCACTGATCTTCTTTCACAGCACTATAGTAACATTTTTTTATCCTTGGGAACTGTGGGGGCCAGCACAAATCTATGCCAACTATATTTGGAATTCACTGGTAAGGAACAGAGACTGACAATTTCCCTGGCAAGCAGAGCAGAGCCATCTGGTTGTGTAATCAAATTGCCAGGCTGGGCATATGGCTGAGCTTCAGGAGCAGCAGCAAAAATCACTGCTTTCTCTACTGCCACAAAACCAAGCCACATGATCAGACTGTATAGAAATAATTATGAAAAGGAACCAGACTATTTTTCATTAAGAATTGCCCAGCTAGAATTTGAGTATACTGTAGACCACTGTAACCAATCGTGATGTAGAGATCCAGCCCATATTCATTCACAGCTTCTGGTATCTCTGAACTTGATGATTCCATTGCGAGGTCTGCCCTCTATGTATCTCTCAAATCTAAAACCCACAGAGAATATTATGGTATGTCATTTAGTTACATGTACTTGCTACCTTGTAATAAGGTTCAACCTTTAAAAAATAGAAGGCTTAAGTATTGAGATGAAAGTAAGGACAGTAAAGTGGGGGCTACAGGAACTGCAGGCACAGCACATTTCTGCCTGGACCCTCACTAGTGCAGCAGTTCTGGGTGCTGAGTGTTTCATCAGCCAACAGCCTGCTACAGAATGAGTCTGCAGGGACTGACGCAGAACAGTCTTAGTTGTTGTAGATTTTCCGGGCTGTATGGCTGTAGTCTTGGCATTGTAATTCCTGATGTTTTGCCAGCAGCTGTGATTGGCATCTTCAAAATACTCTACATCTTACAATAGCCCTGCAGATAAGATTAGCATATCAACCACTAATCCATATGCAAAAGAACCTCCTCAGGATACAGTGAAGCTTCCCCCCCCCCCCATTAGCATTCCACACCTTGGGAAACTCTTACAGGATGACTCAGCCCAAACCCACCTTCCTGAGTAGATATAAATTACCTGCTAACATCTTCTCCACACATTGACACTGAGAGATCTCTGTCTTTCGGTGCTATACCTCTGAAGATACCAGTAACAGCTGCTGGCGAAACATCAGGAATTACAATGTGAAAAGCATGGCCATACAGCATGGAAAATCTACAACAACTAACATTCTCTGACTGTGAAAGCCTTCGACAATATATAGAACAGTCTTGCCTGTTCTGAGAAGAAGTCAAATAATCAGGATCCACCCTGTTTACCTACACAGAGTGATGCCTCTACAAATCTCCTATAGAAGGAGTGGCACGTTTCTACCTAGACCCTCATCAACATAGCACTTCTGAGTCTGCATCAGCCAGTGGCCAATGTCAATGCCTGTAAGGGCATGGCCTGCCTGAGCTCCATCAGGAGGGGCCTCATGACTGGGACTGGCTTGAATCTATGTCCATTTGCATCACGAGGAGAGTAGGAGGCCAATCATGAGTAGAATGTTGCATGAAATAGGAAATACAGGGTTGCACTTACCTGTAACTGTTGTTCATTGAGGTCTTCTGTGCAGGCACACATGGGACTGTGCATGTGCAGGCCTGCCAATCGGAAGTTTTTCGCAGCTTTTTTGTCCACTAGAGGGCACCCTCACCTCCCAGAGCGCATGCATGGTTGTTTTCCCGCTGAAACAGCTCCTTAGGGAGGTGCAGGGCCTCTGACACTCAGTTCCTCTTTTGCTGCCATATTCTCCAGGAAAGTACGAAGAGAATTAGTGGGGAAGGAAGGATAGTATGTGCACCTGCACAGAAGACCTCAATGAACAACAGTTACAGCTAAGTGCAACCCCGTTTTTAATTTTCAGTCTTCTGTGCAGTCCCACATGGGAGTTTAACAAGCTATTTACCTGGATGGTGCAGCTTGCTCTTCAGAGGAAAAGAGACTGCAGTATTGCTGTGTCCATCGCTGCCTCTTTCCTGTCCAGGACATCCAACGCATAGTGTTTAGTGAAGGTGTCCACCGACAACCATGTCACAACCTTACAGATGTCCTGAAGTGACACTTCTCTTAGCCACACTGCTGAAAATGCTTTTGACTTAGTGGAATGTATGTGAACCTCTAGAGGACAAGGTAAGTCAGCATTTTGGTAACACAGTTTTATCGCCTGTACCACCTGTCTGGTGATGGTTTGTGCACTTGCCTTCTTTCCCTTATTAGGAACTGCAAAGCAAACTAAATAGTTTTATGTCTATTCAAAAAGATCTTGTGTGATCAAGGTAGAATAAGATCTCCTGTCCCATATCCAAGGCATGCAGTGTTCTTTCTGCTTCTCCTGACTGGGTCTGAAAAAAGACAGGTAATACTATCTCTTGTGACACATGGAACTTTGATGCCACTTTGGGTAAAAAATCCAGACTAAGTCTCAACATCACTTTATCCAGATGAATTTTCAGAAAGAGAGGGTCCATGCATAGGGTCACAAGTTCACTGACCCTCCTGGCAGATGCAATTGCCACTAGTAAAGCTATCTTCAAAGATAATAACAGCAAATTACAGATGGCCAGTGGCTCAAATGGTTTGGTCATGAACTTAGCTGAGACTAGTTGTAGGGACCATTGGGGCATGGCTTTCCTGGATGGCAGGAACATGTTGTTCAGATTTCTCATAAATAACTTCAAACTATAATGCGAAAATATCATTTTACTGTCAATTGGCATATGGAAGGCTGATATGGCAGCTAGATACACTTTTATTGAGGAGTTTTATAGTCCTTTCTCTTTTACTTGCAGTAGGAACTCTAAGACCCTGGCAAGTGAAGTCAATTGCATTTATATCCTTCCTTGCTGTCCAGGCAGCAATTTTTTCCCATTTCAGTTCATATGAATATTTGGTAGATAACCATCTGGCGTTTAGAATCACCTGAGCCACTCTATCAGGGAGTAGTCACATGGGGTTATTAGCCGTGCTGTCAGTCTGAGTTTGCGTACACTGTGGAGTAGATATGGGCACGATCGGAATTATGGACTGAAAATTGCCCCGATTTTGGCGTTTGCGCCATCGGGACCGGGCTGATCGGTTCCGTCCACGGCTCCCGGTTCAGCGCTCGGGTGGGGCGCTCTATCGGTTCTATCAATCCATACACTCATATATCTAATGCAGACAAAAAACTCCTGTACAGAATATTCTATAAAAAACCCCTAAGGTACAGAAACCCCAAGGACACTACACTCTATATCATTATTTTATAGCAAGACAGAAATTCTAGAGTATTCCATTGTGTCTTCTAGCCAGGAAGAAATTCCATAAAGTGTCACTCATTGCTTCAAAAGACCATTCAGTAATACAACGCCTCTCATGAATTCAATAATTATAGGGGACCACAGACCCCCCACTAGGTTTCTTTTTCAGTGTTGTTCCTTTAAATCAAGGTATGTACTCCATGGGCTATAAATATGGTAAAAGCCTTCCAACAATTAGTTCTTCTGTTGTTCTAAATGCAGATCTCTCCAAGAATCTTCAGTTGTAACCCTTTCTCCAAGGAGATCAGCCACTCACAGTCCTAACTGCAGCCAGCTAAATGGCAGCTTTCGTCAGGAAAGCTTCCTCAGGAACCGGTGGCTTGTTAGATGAAAATAACCAAGGACATTTCACAAAATATATTCATAACAAATTTTCTCTATAATTACAACCTTGTCTTATTTAACAATAGAAGTAGCAGGTCAGAATTAGACATGGGCACGATCGGAATTACGGACTGAAAATTGCCCCGATTTTGGCATTTGCGCCATCAGGACTGGGCTGATCGGTTCCGTCCATGGCTCCCGGTTCAGCGCTCGGGTGGGGCGCTCTATCGGGTCTCGATCGGATCGATCGGTTTACATTTGGGATTGCAGTCTGCAGACAGTCTGGCACCAGCCATCTGTTCCCGAGGGAACGGAGCCCCGTGAAAACGGAGCCTGGGGAATGCCGGAGCTGTTTGCCCTCCTTCTGTCGCCCTGGAAACGCGAATGGAAGCCTAGCTTTCCTTGATCAGCAGGGCTTCCTTCCAACCACGGAGCAGCCAGAAAAGCGCGTGCCCGTCTTGTCCATTTGGGAGAAGAGAGGGGAGGGCGGGGGAAGGGGGTGTTCTTCTGTAGCCATGGGCACTTGAATCTCATCCCTGCAAAGCCTGAGAGGCAGCTCTTACAGCCAAACACAGCCCTCCTGCGTAGCAGACCCAGGCTTTATAAATAGCCATGTGCTGTGCAACAAAGTTTCACTTTCTGCTCGCGGGTGGAGTGGGACAGAGGCGAGCTCTCGCTTGCCGCTTTTGGAGAGAGAAAGTGCAAGAGAGAGAGAAAGGGAGCTTTAGCTTTGGGCTTCAGCGGATAGGGAATTAGGGAGTAGGGAGCTATCTTCTCTGGTTCCCCCCCCCCGTGACAGTACCGGCACACTCCCGTGGGGACAGACCCCCCGCCCCCTGAGGGGAGGCGGCTCACCACCACCTCCACGAGCCTGCCAGGCCTGGCGGCCGCCATCCTCACCCACCATTCCTTTAGCACTGGAAACCATGGGGCACCCTCCCGCATCGGCCTTCCTGATTCCCGATTCTGTATCGGAAATGGGACTTGATCGGTGAGGTTCAGGTACCTGGGTTCGGTGCTGCCGCGGAATCGTGATCAGCTAAATCGGGATTATTTTTTGGATCGTACCCATGTCTAGTCAGAATTACATACCTTGTTGTAGGTTCATTTAGGTAAACCCAAGGAGTGACATCGTGGGAAAAACCACGTGTCCCTCCAGGTGTGGTTAATTCCTGTAAATAAGCCTATCTATCACAGAAGCCAAATAATTTAAAGTGCACTGACATATTTATCTCTAATCACTCAAAAAACACTGTAACGAAAGTTCAGTGTTCAAACCATTAGGTTTTAGAGTTTTCAAGGAAAAAATCCACTCTGCCTCCCGTTTTAGAAGCTCTCTGTTGATGTTAGTAGAGGCGGCTGGCCGTACCACACCAAGCACAGCTACCCTCATATCTGTGGCCACGGGATGTGCCTCCAAGTAATGTCCAGTTAGAGGTGCCTCCAAGACTTCAGTTCTAATCTTCGATATGTGCTCTAGAATCCTCACCTTAAGTGGTCTTATTGTATTGCCCACGTAAAGTCTTTTGCATGGGCAAATGAGGAGATAAATGACTGCCGGGGTTTGGCAGGTAGCGAAGTGGTTAATATAAATCTTCCTGTTCATGCCCGGTATCTCAAGCTCTCTGCCCTGAATCATAGATGGGCAGAGCGAACAGTGCCCACATCTATAATTGCCTTTAGGCATATTTGTACCCACAGTTCTACGGATCATATCAGAGTGGGTAACCATCTCTTTAAGGTTCTTAGTGCGCCTCAGACTGACACACGGAGGACTTTCGCATCCTGCAATCTCTTTTACAAAATGCCAGTGCCTGTGAACTGTGTTTTGCAAGCTACATATTGAGATACATCCCTTCGGATACTGGGCCACCAAAACTGTCTTTGTATTAAATGTAAGGTTTTTAGGTACCCGAAGTGGCCAGCAGTCCGAGCATCGTGACATTGTTGTAGCACCAGCCTTCTCAAACTAGCAGCGATATATAGCTGATTTCCCTTAAACCATTCTCCAGCCGCTGTTTGTGTCATTTTTCCTGTGGGCGCTTGTTCCCCCTCCTTTTCCACTTCGCTTTTCACTTTAGCTCTCCACCCCTTTTGGTTATCTGACTGTTTGGTTGCCTGGCTACGAGTGGTAACCACTCCCCCCAATTGGGTGGGGGGAAATACTGTGTCAATAGTCTCCCCCTTCTTGCTGTGGTGTTGGGGCATGCACGAAAGGGCATCCGCCAGGAAATTAGATTTGCCCAGTAAGAAATTCAGAGTGAAATCAAACTTAGAAAAGAATTCCCCCCAGCGGTGTTGCTTAGAGTTAAGGCGTCAGGGCGTTCTGAGCGCTTCTAAGTGTTTGTGATCAGTTCAGACCTGAAAGGGATGTCATGCCCCCTCCAACCAATGGCACCAAGAATCAAGGGCAATTTTAACTGCAAACGCTTCCTTTTCCCACACACTCCAATTCTTTTCTGCTTCTGTAAATTTTCTGGACAAATACGCACAGGGCCATACCTGACCATCTTCCCCTTTTTACATGAGGACGCCACCAATGGCAGAGTTGCTGGCATCTACTTGTACTATGAATGCTTTATTTTCATCGGGGTGTTGTAGAACCGGCTTGGTAGTAAACCGATCCTTCAGCGTTTCGAATGCTAGATGACAACTTGGACTCCACCGGAGTTGGGCCGTAGGTTTGGCTGTTTGCTCCCCCCTCCCTTTTGTCTTGAGTAATTCAGTAAGAGGGAGAGCTATCTGGGAAAAGCCTTCAATGAACTGTCTGTAAAAATTAGCAAAGCCCAGGAACGATTGTAATTGTTTGCGTGTGGTGGGCACTTGCTGCTCTTGCACTGCCTTGGTCTTTGCTAGGTCCATTTTTAGTCCTTGTCCTGAAATGCGGTAGCCAAAATAGTCCAATTCTTTTTTTGTGAAATTCATATTTGGACAGTTTGATTGGAAGCTTGTGATGCATCAGGATGGCCAGGACTTTCCGGACTAATTTTACATGTGCTTCTTTAGTTTCTGAATAAATAAGCACGTCATCAAGGTAAACAACAACTCCTTTGTACAAAAATTCATGTAGGACCTCATTTATCATTGACATGTAAACCGAAGGGGCCCCAGATAGGCCAAATGGCATGACCAAATATTCATATTGGCCTAAGGGAGTATTGAACGCGGTTTTCCATTCACCCCCCTCCCTTATTCTAACATGAAAATATGCATCTTTGAGATCCAATTTTGAGAAAATCTTACCCAGCGCCACTACACTTAACAGGTCACAGATTAACGGGATCGGATAGGCATTGGTCATAGACACAGCATTGATGCCTCGAAAGTCTGTACACAGTCTGAGCCCCCCATCCTTTTACTTCACGAACAACACAGGGGCTGCATGTGGGGAGCTAGCCGGGCAAATGAATTCTCTCTCCAGATTCTTGTCAATGAATTTCCTGAGTTCTTGTCTCTCTGCTGGACTCATGGAATATAATTTTCCTTTGGGGAGATTCTCTCCTGGGATTAATTTAGTAGCACAGTCTGTGTTCCGGTGCAGCGGCAGGCTATCCACCTTCTCCTTACTAAAGGCTTGAGCCAGGTCTTGATACTCTGAAGGGATTAAATTTAGCTCTTCAGCGGTTAACAGAGCGACCTCTGAATTTGTGGGGGCTACTGCACCCCATTCTGCCTTCCAACAGTGTTTTTGGCAATATTCCGGATCAAATACTATCATTCCTTTGTCCCAGTTGATGTAGGGGTTGTGATCCCACAACCACCTACTGCCTAAGATGAGTGGGTATTTGGCTGTTTGGCTTACAATAAATGGACGCACTACCCAATGTTTGCCCATGCCTGTGGAAACTTGCTCTGTTTCTAGAACCGCTGGGTTCATATTAGATCCGTCCATTTGTTCAAAAATAATTGGGACTTTTAGTTCATGCGTTTCTAATTCCAGTCCGTTTACTAGTGCTGGTGCTATAATATCCCGGGAGCATCCTGAATCAATTAAGGCTTGGACTCGAATGTGGGTCCCCCTCTTAGGATTTACTAGCATAATGGGAACGAATAATATGGCCCCTCTTTCTCTCACCTCCTCCGGGGTGGTCTTCTCCTCGATCTGCCGTTTGGGCCTCCTCATGACAGATCAATCTCGTTTCCCAATGGCGGGCTGAGCTCATCTGCCTCTGAGCTCTCAGCTTCGAACTCCATGCACACTTCTTTCGCCTCTAAACTGGTTTCTGACCGCCCCTTCTTAGGTAAACCCCGGCCCCTGCTGGATCATGGGGCTGGAGTGGGATGTGCCGGGGGTGCCGGCACCTGCACCCAAAGAGGGCATTGGGCTGCAAAATGCCCACTGTTTCCGCATTGCAGGCATAGTCCTTGTCGCCATCTCGTCTCACGGGCTCCTCTCGCAGCGGGAGCACCCCGTCCTCCCCGCTGACTTGGCGGGACTCTTCGGGTCCCCGTGGCCTGTTGTTGCTCCACCATTCAAACAACTTGGGTGCAATTCTCCACTTCACAAGCCAGTTGTATCCACCCCAGCAGCGCTGGTGGATCATCTTGCATTAGCGCTCTGTCCAGTAACCTAGGGTTCATCCTATTCTGAAAAAGTACAATTTTGTTTCCTTCCTCTTGATATGGGCACTTGGATGCCAGCTGATGGAACTTGGCTGCATAATCTCTCACTGACTGGGATCCTTGCCGCAAGGGTTGCAGTTCCATGCGGGCCCGTTCCCCTTCTAGAGGGTCTTCGTATTGGGCTCTGAGCGCGGCAATAAAGGCTTGCAGACTTCCCAACTCTGGGCCCCCCGTATAGTAGAGGGTTACATACCACTCAGCTGCTATGCCTTCCAGGTGGGCCGCAAGATGCATCACTCGGCTTTCTTCATTGGGGAATAGGTAACCCCATTGATTGAAGAACTGCAGGGCTTGTACGACAAAGAACCCCAACTTGCGAGGGTCACCATCAAAAGTAGCTTCCAGCTTAATCCATCCCATCGGTAGTTCACCCTCACCGGCTCCTCCCAAGTCAACCGGTTGGGCAGGTGGTTGTTGCAGCACAGGAGGTATACCTTGGGGACGCAGTTGAACCAGCGCAGGTCTCAGAAGTCTGGGTCTTGGTAGCGCTCCTGGAGCAACCAGACGCAGCTGAGGTGGAGGTGGAACAGGGAGTCTCCCTGGTGGCCCAACTCCCCCTGGTCCCAGTTGCGGCGGTGGCACCGGCCCTCGAGGTTGAGGTACTGCTGCCGCAGGATTAGCAGGCCCTGGTCCCGTAGGGGCTGCTCCTCTGATGGTAGGAGCTGGGGGGAGCCCCGATGGAGGGACTCCTGGTGCTGGTCCCTGGGGTGCTACCCCTCCTTGCGTACCATTTCCGGCGGGTGAGACTCCTCCCAGTTGCGGTGGCAACGGGAGCGGTGGGCCTTGCGCGGGTGGGGTGGCCGATCTGGCATTGCCCCTAGCCGCCAACTCAAGCAACTAGTGTAGTCCCGCTGGGGCCTGGGCACCGGTGTGTCCTGCACCTTCCTCCCCTTGGACTAGCAACACAATCAAATAGGTGGCTTGTGCTAAATCTGCTTGCATCGCCTCCATTTGTGCTTCTAAGGCTTGGCAACGGTTCTCCTCCTCTATGTTGAAGTCTGGCTGCGTCTCTTCCTCTCCGGGCTGCTGGAGCAAGCTCTCCTCCCAAGCTCTCTGCTGGCAGTCGGCTCTCTCCACCGCTTCCTCCGTGGCTTGGGCTCCTTGCAACTGGGCTTGGGGACCAGATGTCACAGTTGCCCCCGAAGGGACTTGGTCCGACATCTCAGTCGTGCTAGCCACCCAACCCTTTGCAATTCCAGTCAGTGCTAGAACTCCGTACTGTAGCACTTGGGCCTGCCCCTGCAGAGCGGCCAAACGTCCCTGTCTTTCAGGAACTTCCACATCACTCTCCCAAGTTCCGACCGAACTGACATCCGCATAGTCCCAGCTCAAGGGACGTCTGGGGTATTATGCCCTTCCCCCAAGCAAAGCAGTGCATGTCCTTCGGTTTTCGTCATTTTGGTGTTGCATTGAGTGTAACATTTGAAAAGGGCTTTCTCAGCCATTCTAACTCACGAAGATCTTTGAAGAAGACAGTGAATAATCCTTCTGATCTCTGTGCATGAATGGTACAGAACCTCTCTGACCAGCAGCAAAAGAGAAAATGAGGGTCAGAGGGTACTGTGCCTACCTAAAGGGCTGTTTCAGTGGGAAAACAGCTGTGCATGCACTCTGGGAGGCAAGAGCACCCTTAGTAAACAAAAAAGCTACAAAAAACTTCCAATTGGCAGGCCTGCATGTGCACAGTCCCATGTGGGACTGCACAGAAGACTGAAAATGAACTAACAATTAATTAGAACCTGCATGTAGTCATTTTTTAAGAATGAAGTGGGTTTCATTGTCTTAAAGTCTCTAAAGTTAAAAAGCTCTGACATTTATGGTATTTTGGGAGTTTACTACTGTTTATAATTTCTGCCAAATCCTGATTGATGGATTTATTAAGAATGGCTGAGGAAATTTTATTTTAAAAACCTAAACTAAAAATGGGTCCACAGTCTACGGTTGATGACATATCAGCATTATGATGGAGTGGAAACAGACATTGATTCTGACCTTATATATAGTTGCAACTCCTAGAAATGAATTCGGACATTGTTTTGAAATTTGCATTACTGATTAAAGGAGACATCAGTATGCTTGGGAATCCATACCTTTTTGATTAACATGAAATATGATGAATTGGATGAACAGAAATATGGTGAACAGAAATGGCAGGCATTTACTCACTGACCCACTGACTTAATTACTGATTTAATGAGAACATATTGTATTGTTAGGAGTTTATATTACAGGGGGTATCTATATTGTTCTTTCATAAAATTGTGATCTGTTTTTCTCTGCTAAGAGATAGATATTATAGAGTTATTCTATGATAGCTTTTGGCAGAACCTGTTTCTCTTTTACTGCAATCCTATGATTTCAATGAGCTTAGAATATAGTAACTATGCATAGGACTGCACTGTTTGTTAATTTTTGCCTTGGTACTTGAAAAAGTTCATCATTTTTACACGAGTAGAAAATAGAAATTTTATTATATAATTAAGATGCCTAAAGTAGTAGTTATGTTTCTCCAGAGAGTATACCTTCAGAAACTACTGGGATAATAGCTGAAAATATACATATGTTAGCTAATCAATTCCAGATATTTGATACGTGTTTCTCTCAGAAACTAAAGGATTCTAGGATTGAAATTGAAGTAAGATTCATTTGCTTGATAGGAAGCTGCAGTTAAACAAAAATAGATGGAAAATTTTGAAGAGTATGAAAGAAGTGAAAGACTTAAAAATAACTGTTGATACATTGGGAAAGAAAGTTCAAATTTTTGAACCTAACAGTAAATACATATAATATGAATGCTGAGGGGAATGAGGAAAAAGTACTAGAATTAGAAGAAAAGTATGAGGAACTTGACAAGAAAGGATGTAAAAGCAGTATTACAATTAGAAGACTGAAGGAAAAATCTAAAGGTGAGAACAAAAAACAGTATTTAGAAGAATTTTTGAATGCATTCTTGGCTCAGATTAGCCAGAAGTAGTAAGAATTGACAGAGCATTTTCAGTGAACTCTAAAATAATCTAACAAAGAAAAATCTACAGAGAAAAAATGGCTCATTTTGACAATTACAGAACAAGGGAAACTCTGGTAGAGGCCTTACATACGGAACCACTAAAAATCAATGGTGAAATAATTCAAATTTTTCCAAATGTATCTCCACTAACATTACAAAAATGAAGAAATCTGAAATTTATTACCATATGTCTTAGGACAGGGAAACAATTCAAGTTGCATTTCAAATATAAGAGGAAGAATTGTTCAGGGGAAACTGCTAAGGATGGAGAAGAACTCGTTTACTGACATTACAAGTTTCGTAACGAAATTAGGTTTTTAAGATTAATATCAGGACTTAGAACAACAAAATGAGCAAGAATATTAAAATCAAACTCTTTTCACTGAATGTTAATAGCCTTAATGAACTTCACAAAAGGAGAAAAACTTTTACGTTTGCTAAAAGAAAGACCAGGTATAGACATTACAAGAGAGACACACAAAAATCATGAGTCTCACTATACATCATGCTGCTGCCAAGTATAAGTCAAAGTATATTAGGTGTTCTGTAATGAAAAATGGAGTTTAACATTGGGTTATGAAGTTAATTAAAGGTCTCTTCTCCTGTCTACAGGATTATCTTTCCTATTAGTTGTACCTTAAGGGAAAATACCATCAAAAGGTTACACCATTGAAACTTTTCTCCAGAGAAGCTGACAATATAAAAAGGGGACAGCAATCATGGCACCTTTTTCTACATGTGGTGGAAATGCAGATGAGTTGAAAAGTTTTGGAAAATGGTTGCTATATTGTTGCTCCATGATATTAGGCATAAGGATATACCATAGAGTTGCAAGTCCCTAGGCAACCCCCCACTCTCAACCTCCACCCCCACCCCTCTTACTTGGCAAGTGGGGGGAAATGTGTCTCCCAGGCATGTTCCCTGGCACCACAGTGTGCTCCCAGGTAGTGCAGTGCGCTCCCACATACTGCAGCAGACCAATTCCAGCCCAACTCAGGCTGAATTTGGCCAGATTTGGCCCCAATTGGTGCTCCTGGGGCGGTACGTTGCCCGCACGATGACATCACATCCCAGAAGTGACATCATCTCATGGGCCAGGAGCATGGTGCTCTGCACGTGCATGAGGAAGAAGGTGAAAAGTAGGTGCCAGGCCTCCGACCTCTTGCCCAAGGAGTCAGGGGACCTGGCAACTCTAATATACCGTCACTAGAATTATGCCTGCTAAACTATACCACACTTATTCTGAGACAGTTTTGTGTGATTGTACTGCATGTAGTGACAGCAGCTGGATTAGCATTGGCCAAACTGTGGAAAATGAAGAAAATCCCCAGTAGGAAAGCAGCTTTATAAAAAAAAAATTTAAAAAAGGAATAACTTTGCAAATAAATGAGGATGTGACTAAATTAGATTTACATTGGAAAGAAGTCTTGTACCATATGGTGTAAACTATGGTAGAGGCCCAAATGTATTGGAAGACCTGGAAGACCTGGAAGACCAAAAAAACTGACCGTCTTCAATAATGATAAAATTACTGTCACTGTTTTTCATTAACTCTTGCCTATGTATCTATTTTGATATATTTTTTTAATATTTTAAATTTTATTTGAAAAAAGGAAAATTAAAACAAGTGTCACATAAATAAAAATATGACAACAATAGTGAGAAATCTACACCTAAGCATTCATAAAAGGTTTCCAAATATCTAAAAATTCCATCCACAATTGTCTGTATGGCATTGAAATAGTGATAAAGTTGTAAGGTCCTCAGTCTAATGAATTATGAGAGGCCAGCATTTGTATCTACAATGCTGGCCTCCCATGATTAGTATTTTCGCTTCAGTTAAGAACACAGAGGGCCCATTTCACTGACCACTGGTTAGGTTCAAGGATAAAGGGAGATAGTTTAAAAGTACATAAATATCTTCAAAATCAGTAGGTATTCTAATAGGAAATTAATATGAGTAGTAACTTCACCCCCAAAAGAAAACTGGACATGCCCAAAGCCTTTGCTTAAGAGACATGTTCTCTGATTTACAGCACCAACAATCAGACCATACTTAGTCCTTTACTAAAAAGCTGCTGTGGTGTCCAATATACCCTGAACATAAATTTTTGCTGAATAAGTTACAGCTTGAGATCCACAGAAACAACAGGTACAGAATTTAAGGTCTTATCCTCTTGCTTTGGCAAGATTGGACAATTTGTTCCTATGTCCTTTCCATTTGTTCCTATATTTTGAGAATATATGCTATGTTGTTACACTATTATCATTTTTTATGTTTGTATTCGCTTATGTTTATATTTGCAATATTTTTTTAAAAAAAAGGTAAATAAAGTAGATGTCAATTGTATAAACGTCCGTTCACTGTGAATTATTCCTAGCTTCTATTTTAAATTGCCATTTCGCTCATCCCTCTGAAATGGCTTCCCTCAGCAGTTGCTCAGTCTACTCTACACCCCTCTCTACACCCTCAGTCTACTCTACACCAACTCTCCACCCTTCCAGAACTGCCTCTTACAGAAACCATTCCATCTAGTCATTGTAGAGTAATTATATCAATAGATTCAATACCTGAATTTGCTTGGTTTTCTCTCCCTTTCCTCCCCATTTACTATTTGTGTTACTGTGACTTAGGTATTATTTTCCATTGTAAACCACCTTGGATACAGTGGGATAAAGTTGTCATGTAAAGGTATCAAATAAAGGCAACAGACAGAGCATGTTTCATGCAGACATCTTCAAAATTTCCCAGGAGGTGAAGTCATCGCATAGGCCTAGAAGCGTGCGTGCACTTTGCACCGTTTGGGGCCCAAATTGTGAAGCACAAGAGTACTCCCAATGCAGTGTAATGATGTCACTCCCAGGAGTGATGTTGTCACACTTCCCAGAAGTGTGCCCTGGAGGCCTGTTCCTTTGCATTTCTCACCCACCAGCCAGGTGAGTAGTGGCGGGGTGTAGCGGGTGGGAGTAGGCGATGCTCCATCCCCACAGGAGGAACAGCAACCCTATTAGTTGCATTGAGAGGAGGGCAATGTCTTTGCTGCAATGGGATTGGGTTTAGGCTAGAAAAAAAATTTATATAACATTTTATTGGGTGAGTATAATTTGCAATTACACATTTTCCATCAAAACCCTTATTTCTAATACCCCCACCCTTTCCCTCCCCCTCTTTATCTAGGACTTCCAACAGTTTTCCAACCCTCTGTTAAAATCTATTACCTACTTCTCTATTATTTTATTGCATATCCTAATATAGTATTATACTAATTAATATGTTAATAATTTCAGTATAGCTTAATCTCAATCTAATAATAACATTTATAGTATATCTTTCTTCTTCTCTAGTAAAGATCTATATCTCTTCCAATCTGCAAAATTAATAATTTTCTAACAACCATAGTTCCCCCTTTACGTCCCACTTTTTCTCTAAATACTGTTTTAGTCTCCCCCAGTCATTAAAAAATTCTTCTGGATTCTGATCTCTCAACTTTCTTGTCATTTTGTCCATTTCTGCCATGTGTAACAATTTTTGTATCCAATTTTCAATCGATGGTACTTCTTGTGTTTTCCACTTCTGTGCATACAAAATTCTTGTCGCTGTTGTCATATAAAATAATAGTTGCGTAGGGATTTCTTCCATATTCAAGTTCAGCAGCAACAGTTCTGGGTTCTTTTTTATTGAAAATTGTAAAATTTCATTAATAACTTCTAAAATACCTCCCCAGAACTGCTTAGCTACCTCACAGGTCCACCACATATGATACAATGATCCTTCATGGTTATTACACTTCCAACATTTATCTGACATTTTGGAATTCCCATATGCTATTTTCTTCGGCGTTAAGTACCATCTGTATATCATCTTATATACATTCTCTCTAATATTGGTACAGGTTGAAATCTTCAACATATTTTTCCACAGGTATTCCCACGATTCCATCATTATATCTCTGTTGCAATTAATGGCCCACTGCACCATCTGAACTTTAACAGTTTCGTCCTCTGTATACCACTTTAACAATATCTTGTAAACTTTAGATATCATTTTCTTGCCTTCTTGGAGTATATTTTCTTCCAGTTCTGAATTTTTCGATTTGAATCCCCATTTTAGACGATCCGAATCATATAAATCTTTAATCTATCTATATTGAAACCATCCATAGTGAGAAGATAATTCTTCTTCTGTTTTAATCTTTGTCATATTTTGCTCCATTTTCAATATCTCTTTATATGGCAGACACTGTTCTTTATTATATATAGTTCTCGGATCGATAACTTCAAATGGTACCACCCACATGGGGATTCCTTCACCTATTTATATTTTTTCCAGATTGTAAAGAGGCTTCATCTAATGTAATGGTGCAGAAACATAGAGTCTGCTTTTAATTTGTCCTGCCACAGATATGCATGCCAACCAAACAATTTTTTGTATCCTTCAAGAGTCAAGAGCTTGCAATTTTCCAACAACATCCAATCTCTTAACCACACCAAACATACTGCTTCATGGTATAATCTGATATTTGGTAGTTGCAATCTTCCTCTATCTTTAGCATCACATAAAACTTTCATCTTCACTCGAGGTTTCTTGCCAGCCCATACAAAGTCTGAAATTTTCCTTTGCCATTTTTCAAATTGTTTATTATCTCTTATTATCGGTATTGTTTGCAACAAAAACATGATCCGTGGTAGCACATTCATCTTAATTGCTGCTATTCTTCCCAGCCATGACTGATTTAATTTGTTCCATTTTATTAGATCTCTATCTATTTGCTGCCATCGCTTTTCATAGTTGTTCTTAAATAAGTCAATATTTTTTGCAGTAAGTTCTACTCCTAAATACTTTACTTTATGTGTTACTTCACAGTTGGTAATTTCCATTAATTCTTGTTGTCTTTGTTTCATCATGTTCTTGCATAGTATCTTTGATTTCCTTTTGTTAACAAAGAATCCAGCTAAATCACCGAATTCTTTTATCTTGTCCAAAAGTCTCGGCATATTTTGAATTGGGTCTTCTACAATAACCATTACATCATCTGCAAAAGCTCTGACTTTATAGGTAAATTCCTTGATTCTTATACCTTTTATAGCATCATCTTCTCGTATCTGCATCAGTAAGATTTCCAGAATCATAATAAACAACAGTGGAGATAGTGGGCAACCTTGTCTTGTACCTTTCCTTATTTCTAATTTTTTAGTTAATTCATCATTTACTACAATTGCTGCACATTGGTCTTTATATATCGCTCTCACCGCTTGGATGAATTCTTTTCCCATTTGTAACTTTTCCATTGTGGCGAACATAAAATTCCACTTTAAGTTGTCAAAAGCCTTCTCTGCGTCAACAAAAAAGAAACCAACTTCTTTCTCACAATGTCTATCATAATATTCAATTGCATTTATTACAGTTCTTAAATTGTCTTTAATCTGTCTGTTTGGCAAAAATCCTGCTTGCTCTTCTGCAATGAATTCAACCAACCATTTTTTCCGCCAATACTTTCGCAAATATTTTATAATCATTGTTTAGCAACGAGATTGGTCAATAGTTTTTAACATTACATAAGTACTGATCTTCTTTTGGAATCAATGATATATTTGCCTCATTCCAAGTTTCAGGAATCTTTTGCCCTTTTAAGATCTCATTCATCACTATTTTCAGGAAATAGTGCCTCTTTTATCTCCATCTCTGTTACTTCAGCATTCAATCTTTCCTTCCATTTTTCTGATAGCTTGGGTAGATTGATTTTGCTAGAAAATTTGAATCTGATTGGAAGATTTGAATTTTAGAGAAGTAGAAGGTAGAGAGAACAAAGGCCAGGCTGGCTAATGTCCTGGCCTCATTTATGATTAATTTTTCAGGCAGATTCCTGGATGGTTCTACAAGGTCAATTATTGCCCAGCAAACTCTGATCTTTAACATGACCTGAATTTTGCTGACCCTCAGTAAGCCAAAGAATAGCACTATAATCAAGAGAGTGTCCAGGCCCCAGGAGAGCTTGGCTACATTCCTATCAGTGAGTCAGCTTTTCTGTTTCTGCACCCTGATATCAATGTCTCAGTTTGAGATCAAATATGGTGATGATCAGAAAATATGGCTTGTGCACCAGGGTTTCTTTTAGGGTCACAACTGAGTGCACGTGCACACGCGCACACACTTGCTGGAATCAAGAGCTACTGAATTCAGGCTAAGCAGGATGGCTTAGTCCTGTGGCCTCTGAGAGTCATAGGACTAATTTCTGAGTACAATTTGGGATAACTTGGTTTGCAGGGAAATAATCAGAGGGTTGGGGGTGCTTACTGGAATGAGGAAGAGGATGCCTTTATTATTGTTAGAGACATGAGAGAGAGAGAGAGAGAGAGAGAGAGAGAGAGAGGAGAAGGGGTGTGAACAGGAAATGCTTCACCAAAGCTGGTTAGACCTCTGCTGGAACCATATTAAAACATTTGTACTATTAAAACTACCAAATTTACTATTAAGCTCTTATCAAAGAATTATCAGGTGTGCCTGCACAACTAATCAAAAATATACAAGTAATTCTGATTAAAAACACACAATAGAAAATCACACAGAGAAAATCTTTAAGCAAAAAAATGTCTGGTTAAGGAAGCAAGTCAAACCAGCCAGGTTAGAATAAAAAGTCCTTTCAGAACACAAGAGACTGGTACAGAGACAGCACTACAGAACTGAAGGTATGACACTGAGTCATTCCTGGTGCAGCCACGTTTGGGAACAATACGAAGATTTGAGTCAAGGACTCAGCTGTCACAGGGCACTTAATATCCACATTACATTAATGGTCAGTGATTGCATACCAGGTACAAGATAATACATGGAGAGGAAGAGGCTTTGCTTTCCAACCTGTGGGGCTTATTAGTCCTGCTTTGCACCTTGCTCTTCCCAGTTTCTCCTGCAAAAAGGCCTTTTCTTTAAAAGTTGTCACTGCTGCAAGGTTATTGCTGTTGCTCACAGTATCATTGTTGCAAGATCCATCTAGAGAAACAAAACATGGAGATTGCTCCCCGTGTTGTGTGTGCCTTGTGAGGACTGAAGCTTGCTCAGTGTTTCACACGCAGCACATATATTCAGACTGTGAGTGGGGGGGGGGGAGTGTTGCCGGTAAAAATAGGGGGGGCATGTGCTGACAACGTGTGTAGCTCCAGATTTACAAGAACTGACATAAAATTATATTGCTCCTGTTTACAGCACAACAAAATACCAGCAGACAAAAAAAACCCATGTTAAATCTCAGACTTCACAAACATGGATGGAACTGCCAATGTCCTTCCCACCTTTAATAAAAAGAAAAGTAAGTTTATTTTACTCATCTGCTTTACTTCCCCTCCATAAAGCTGCTTACTTACACAAAATTACAATCAAAATCCCAAATGTTAGTCTTCCAAAACAGTAAAGATGGCAACTCTATCCATACATGGAACTATATGAATGCAACCCAGAAGGGAAAAAAATCACTTTATACAACAGGAAGAAAATCAAAGGTACAAGATCGCAAGGCAAAACCCATTTTTTCTTGCAACAAAGTGATCACAGTCATGATAAAAATACTGAAGACTGCAATCCCCAAGAAATAAATGATTTTATTATAATGCCAAAATATATTACAATTCATGAGGGACAGTGTTAGTCATAGGATATTGAAATCTGAACAGTTGAGAGGGAAGCAGAATATCCATTTGGCTGAGGGAATGCATTTCGTACAGAAACTGTGATGAAAGAGGTTTTGTACAGAGAAGCTAGGAAGCACAAATGCAAGAGTGGGGGAAAGTTGCTCCTTAGGGCCAGCGGGGTCCTCGAGCTTCAAAAGTAAGAAGAATGACGGCCAGGAAACCAAAGCCAAAAGGAACGGATCCAAGACAACTACATGGTTATGCTGTGACTGTTGCACAGAGCCTGAGGCAGATGGAGCTGTTTGCTGATGAGTGGAGGGCATGGCGAAAGGCAAGGAGAGCTGAATTTCATGTAGTGATTCCAAACAAACAACTGGATCATTGCCTGGCTGCTTCTAATAGCTCAGTAAAGACAGCCATTGTAATCAACGCCTAAACACCTTTAAACATATCAAGCAAATTTAAAATCTTTCTAGACAAAGACCATTTTTAGAGATAGCAAGAAAGAAAAAAACAAACACCCAATTCTATCATGAAAATGGTCGGTCTTTGCAGACTTTTCTTACAATTTAGCCTAGATTTACTGATGAGGGGGTATTTTATATATTGGGTCGGGTCCTAGTTTCCATCAATGGGAGGGCATTTTTTTTGCCAATTTCCCCCCTGCTGCTGAAGACCTGTGACTCCTCCAGCATTCTATTCCCGGGGTGAGGGCAGAATTTCCCTCAGGAACAACATTTTACAGACCATTTTGGTCTGTAGCAAAAAGGGAAATTTCAGGAAGTCCCATTCTGCAGATGGAAAACCTCTCCCTCAGGCTCTCTTCCACTGCGACATTGTGGTGGCCAGTGGGCAAGTCTTCACCATGTCCTCCCACAAGACATTTAAGATCAGTTTCTTGCTAAGAAGCAGAAACAGAACCAGCCCATCCTGCAATGGATCCATATAAAACCTGGCAATAATATCAGATACAACTACAAAAGGAGGCACTGGAGAAGGACCAAGCCAGGTCTTAAACAGAAGCCACTACAGCTCTTATGACATGTCTTGTCCTGCATCAAGACCTCAGATGGCCCCTTGCTACCATCTGCCAAAGCCCTGTTTTCAAAGCTGGCTCACACTGTGCTAGGGTTGCCAGGCCCCCTCAACCTCCTGGCGGGGGACAGGGCCCTGGCACTTACCTTTTGGGAGAGGGAGTGAGCGCGCGCAGAATGTGTGCACACGCAACCCCACAGGTGCGATGACATCACTTCAGGAGTGATGTCATTGCGCGGCCCCTGGGCAAGCCTGTTTTTGGGCACTGCGGAGTGCTCCTACGTTCCACAGCGCTGGAAACGGGCCATTCTGCAGCAGATTGGGCCCGTTTTTGAGGCCTTGTGGAGCGCAGGAGTGTTCCTGCACTCCGCAGTGCCTCAAAATGGGCCCGATCCATGGCAGAACGGGTCCGTTTTGGGTGCTGCGGCGCACAGGAGTGTTTGTGCGCTCCACAGCTGCTCAAAAATGGGCCCAATCCATGCCGAAATGGACCCATTTGGGGCACTGCGGAGCACAGGAGCATTCCTTTGTTCCAGAGCACCTCAAAACGGGCCAGATCTGTGCCAAAATGGACCTGTTTTGGGCGCTCCTGAGCACCTCAAAATGGCCCAATCCACACCAAAATGGGTCTGTTTTGGGCGCTGCAAAGCGCAGGAGCACTCCCACGCTCCACAGCAGCCTCGATCTGAGCAAAAACGGGCCCGATCCCAGTGGCTGCAGCGTGCTGCGCTGCAGGGGAGCATGTAAGGAAGGTGTGTGCCCCCCCCACACTGCTCAGGAAAGGGGTGGTGGTGTGTGGGGAGCAGCGGGTCCCACTGGGGGTCTGGGATCCCTACACTGTGCATATCTTCTTTTGTAAACCTTTATTTTCACAAAGGGTGTTTTGAAAAAATTAAAACTGAGTAATGGGGAGGGGGGGGAAGAAAACCCTTTTCTCAGCAGAGATTCAACTGTGACCACAAAGGGGCACTCACCAACTGCTCAGAAACTTTTGTTTCTCAGTTCTCCATTGATTTCTTCCCTCTTGTCGTTTGTTAGCTTCAAATTAGAAAACCACTCCATTTTTTCCCTCTGAAGAAATAAGAGGCCATCTACTAACAAGGCTTGCCAGTGAGCCACTTGGAAAGAATTATTTGCTTTCAATCTATCCATTTTACTTAATAAAAATTAATCTTTCTAGAACCAACAGTCTCTTGCTTTTATGGGAAAATACCACATACATTTGCAATTAATGTATACTATGACCAGGCCCCAAAAACCAAGAGTTGGAGGTGCATGTAGGATTAGCCATCTATTCGTATCTCTCCATGCTTCTGGAGTAATATAAGTACAAACCCAAAGTCTATTATTAATGTGAAATTCTGAAATGCATACATTTTATCACTTCCATGAGGACTGAGGTGAGGCATCAACTTTTATTCATTCTTGTTTGTATTCTGTTGATTGTTCTGATTTTTTTCATTGTCTTTGTATTTCACTGTATGATCTGCATGTAATTTTTTATTATGAGCTTCTGTAAGTACTACCAAAAAATAAGACTCACATTTTAAATAAGTTCAGTTAGATTTCTTAAATAGCTTTAAACTAGAGATGCCAGGCCCCCTCAACCTCCCAGTGGGAGATTCTTACCTGGTTCTGGGGAAGTGCGCATGCACCACCACAAGCATGATGACATCATTTCCGGGAAGTGACATCAACATGCAGCTCATGGGTGCATGACCACACTCCGCAGGGGCCCCAAATGTACCTGTTTTGGCCCAGATTGGGCTCATTTTGGGCCCATTTTGTGCTCCAAAGCGGCCCGAAACAGTCCCGATCCAGGCAAAAATGGGCACGTTTCGGGCCACTGCAGAGTGTAGGAGCACTCCCGTGCTCTGCAGCAGCTCAAAATGGGCCCAATCTGCACCAAAACAGGTCTGAAACAAGCCCAACCTGGGCCGTAATGGGCACGTTTTGGGCCCCTGCGGAGGGCAGGAGCACTCCTGTGCTCTGCAGCAGCCCCAATCCTGGCCAAAACAGGCCCTGTCCAGGTGGCAGCAGTGCACAGGAGCACGCAGCGCTGCAGGGGAGCTCGCAAAGAAGGCATGCCCCCCCCATTGGCCAGGTAAGCAGGGGTGGGGTGTGAGTGGCGGGGGCAGGGGCAGGGAATCCCCTGCCCCCAGTAGAGGTCTGGCATCTCTATTTTAAACATCATGCAGAAAAGAGCTATATTTGTGGCTGACAAGACAGAATAGTCAATCCCAGGGGAGATACTGGAGCCTATAGATGTGGCAGAGTTTTTCTTTGTGAAGTCGGGGCAGTCCTACAGAAAGAGACCACAGGTGAGATCTTCTATGAAACTCCTTGAATGCTGGCTCCTTCAATCACAGCCACATAGAGTGTCTGACTAGCATGAGGTGTGTCCTGCTCCTATCTGTATTTTAATCTCATTTTGTATGGAGTCTCTGTATTTAAAATTTTATTTTATATATGCCAATAAAAGCTTGCTTGACTGACTGGCATGAGGTGTGAAGGTACAGCCAACAAAAATGAAGGGGCACTACTATGGCTTACACTAGCAGTAGATGCTTTGAGGCAAGGAGTGCTACTCAGCTTGTTACTCAATCATGAATTTGAGCAATGGGACCTCCCACAATTTAAGTGGCTATGACGGGGAGGAGGTCTCTGAAAGAAAATTAACCCTTTCCTTCCCCCCTTGAGATAATGATAATGAATCGTTTCAGGAATGTGAACGCTTCAGGCTGTGAATGCTCAAAGAAACATATTAACTACCTCTCAATAAAAGGAGCTTATAGGCAAAAAAAGGAGAAATCGCCAGTGGAATGTGTAACAAGTTTAGTCCTAATAGTGACACAAGCAAAAGAAAAGAAAAGCATACACACATCAGGTTACCTAAACATTTCCTAGCATCATTTAAATACATTGTGGCTGATGTTTTAAATGCCAGGACCCAGCTTTTCTTCTCACTCTGCCAGTGTAGAAAGTATTTTGCTAGGGCTGGCAAGCAGTAGGAGATGGGCAACGGTTAGCTGATGGTGATGGCATGATACTACTTTCTGGAAAACGTAGAAGTGATATCATGACATTTTAGGAATCATTGGAAATTTTCTGGGAAAACCACAGAGCTTCTCGTGATTCCTAGAGAGAACTGATGCCATTTCTTGGTTTTCAGCATTAGTGGGAAAAGACAAAAAGCCAGTGGCTGAGGAGCTCTTTTTATAGATCACTGCATTAGATTCAATTTATCTGATTGCCTTATTTTCATTATGACCCATGGAGACTCATTCCCTCAAAGTCAGTGGAGTTCCTCGGCTCAATCTAGAGGTGTTGTGGATAATTCAGAAGTGGTTCTTGCTAGCTGGCTTTTGTGTTCAGCAGGGCTTGCCAGATTTTTAGGCATCAGTGCCGCTATCCCAAATGGTCCATTCATTTATCCATTAAGCCTTCCTGCCAGCTACAACTGCATCAGCCAGTTTGGTGTAGTGGTTAAGAACGTGGGACTCTAATTTGGTGAACCGGGTTTGATTCCGCACTCCTCCACTTGAAGCCAGCTGGGTGACCTTGGGCTAGTCACAGTTCTCTGGAGCTCTCTCAGCTCCACCCACCTCACAGGGTGCTTTGTTGTGGGGATAATAATAACATACTTTGTAAAGCACTCTGAGTATTAAGTCATCCTGAAGGGAGGTATATAAATCTAATGTTGTTGTTGTTATAATTCTGAGAAACGATTCCACTGAAAACATGGGATATAGGTTTTAGTGAGGGAGATGTATCCTATTACCACAATGTTCCTAGTGCACTAATGTTTGAATATCACTTTCTCAGCTCCACCTATAGCTCTAATATCCCCAATTACTATTCCATCAATTATTTCACAGATAGAAACTTAGTCTGGGTATCAATCAAGATGGGTAGCTGTGTTAATCTGCCTGTAGCAGTAGAAAAGAGCAAGAGTCCAGTAGCACCTATAAGACTTCCAAAATTTGTGGTAGGATATGAGCTTTCGTGACAGCTCACTTCTTCAGATAGATATCTAATATCTGAAGAAGTGAGCTGTGACTAGAGGTGGGCACGATCCAAAAAAAAAATACCGAACAAGCTGATCGTGGATTGGCGCCGGCGACGATCCCGAATTAATAATCCACACCGATCATCTCCCGTTCCAGATCTGTGGATCGGGGATCGGGGAGGCAAAAGCGGAGGGGCGCCCCGCTGTTCCCAGTGATACAGGAACGGTGGCTGATGCCAGCAGCATCTGTGTTTGTGTTTGGCCATCTGTGTTTGGCCGTCAGAGCTGCCTATCAGGGTTTGCAGGGATGAGATTGGAGTGCCCATGGCTACAGAACACCCCCTTTCCCCTCCCTCCCCTGGCTGTCTTCTCCCAACTGGTGACTGCTTTGCTGCTCCATGGTTGGAAGGAAGCCCTGCTGATCAAGGCAAGCTGGGCTTCCATTTGGGTTTCCAGGGCAACAGAAGGAGCGCAGACAGAGTTCAGGCATTCCCCCGGCTCCATTGCCAGGGGAATTGATTGCTGGCGCCAGAGTGTCTGGCTTCCCAATCCGAGCATGATCGCCCCGATCAAGCCCCGATCTAGCCCCCCCTCCCAACCGCTGGATCGGTGGCCGTGGCTGAGCATGATCCGCCGGGTCCTGATCACACGATCACCATTATTGTGGGGTTTTTTCAATCGTAATGTGGATCGTGCCCATCTCTAGCTGTGACTCACAAAAATTCATACCCTATCACAAATTTTGTTAGTCTTATAGGTGCTACTGGACTCTTGCTCTTTTCTCTAACTTAGTCTGGTCTTACTACTTCCACCAAAAGTCAGTTGACTGTTTTATCTTCAGATACATAGATCCCCAGTGACTTTCCCTCTTTCAGCCTGAACATACTAGCATCGTCCTGTTTGATTATGGTCATCCATCATTGGTCATCCAAAGGATAATCCTTCTGGTCACTTGGTTATCCCCTCCCTCCCTCTCTCGTAATACTAGAACCCGATGAAGTTGACAGGCACTAATGCAGGACAGACTAAAAGAAATACTTATTTACTCAATAAGTAGTTTTAGTGCTTGAGGAGGTTACTCAGGGGTACTGAGGTACAAAATTGTCATAGGGCCCACAATCACTTAATGAAGGCACATATTATGAGAATGCAACTATATCAAATTAAGTGACTGCAGATAATTAGAGTTATACAACAAGGATGAACAAGGACTTGCATGGGGCATCTCTTTTTCTCCATTTCTACTATTTCCTCTTTCCCTTCTCTGAAAGCCCCATAGCTTCTCCCTTTTTCTTTCTTTCTTCTCTCCATCCCAACAACCTGTCAACCTTTATCTGACCCCTGTCCACAGATTTTCCTCCTTCCCTCCCACTGACAGCCAGAAAGGCTCTGGCCAACTTGTGCAGTACCAGCCACTGGGCCCAACTGTGCTCTGGGGTACTTGCAAAGACTTGGGGGGCACCTTACTTTCCTTTTATCTCCCTCCCCACATTATCTTTTTTCTTTCTGTCCTCCTGGCAGCTCTCCATATCTTCTCCCCTTTACCTGCTTTCTTCTCTCCTTCCCACCCACCCATGTACCTTTTATCACTTACCCATGTTCAGCCATTTTATTTATTTATACCCCATCTTTCTTCAAAATTGGAACCCAAACCAGATTGGGTGTTCCTTATTATTATTGCATTCCTTTTTTATTATTATAAACTTTATTGAAACATTTTCCATTTTATCTTCACAATAACTCTGTGAGGTAGGTTAGGCTGAGAATGTGTGACTGGCCCAAGGTTGAGCCTCCATGACAGGGTGGTAATTTGTTGTGGACCACCCTGAGTTATATGAGAAGATGAGTCATCATCATCAGAGGAGGACAAACTGCCCATCTTGTAAGACTCCTCCTGCAAGACGGATTTCTCAGCCAGCACTGGCTCCAGCCCGAGCCAGCTTGGAGGCCCGAGCATAGACTCACCTGCAGTTAGACCCATCACAGTCTCCTGAAAGACCCCAGAAGCAGAGAAGGCAAAAGGTCAGGGCAGTGTCATGTCTGACCCCCATTCATGGCATCCATCCCAAGGCTATCACTGACCTGATGTTCTAAATCAATGTTCTAAATCAATGTACCTTGATATCATATTGATAATGCCATGAATTAATGTTTCATGCTGTATCCTGATGTCATATGGCCAATGCCCTAACTGTTTCTTTCACAGGCTTATTGCAGGTGCTTATCTAACTGACTGTAGAAACTTTCACTGCTCATAACCTTGTATACTACTCACTCCTGTACATTGCTATATCTTGTTTTCTCAGTGACTCAACTTGATAGTACAAATATGTGAGGCATTCTCACACCAAGTTCACGCAAAAAGTCCTATTTACTGTTGGGAGGGAAGAAGGAGCAAACGTGTGTGTTAAGAGGAAGGATTTTTCCACATATCACTATTCTGGTCAATTTTGCTCTTACTGCTTAGATGCTTACCTTGCTTCTGAGTATTCCTATGGATATATATATGGAAATGATTTGAATTCTGAATAAAACTATTTAACCAAGAGTCTGGACTTCTTGTTGCAATGGTACAGCCAGGGATCTGTCTGCCATATCCTGTCATCCATAGCCTGACAGGCAAATGCTTGGACCAGATGCAGGAGTATATGCTTGGAAGCTCGAGGTCTTCCTCCTGCTGAGGAAGTTTCAGGAGAGATCACTAAGGCACCACAGGATCTGGGCCCCAATACTCAACCTCACTTGTAGGAAAAACTCCCTATATAAAGCTACATTGTGGCTGGAGCTAGTGTGAGATTGCTTTGTATATAATTTTGCAGGCTAGTTTAACTAGCTGATCAACCTGCTTGTTGATAATTTCTAGAAACCTTGTTGCCTGACTCTTGGACTGCCTTTTAGATTCACTTTTGGATTATATCATCTGATTGTAGACTGTGGCTTTGCACTGTGACATGAGAACCACAGATGCTAGAGCTTCTGTACTAATGGGGCTTGTCTCTCATCTGGGGAGCAGGACAGGATTTGAACCTGAGTCTCCCAGATACTAGTCTGAAACTTTAACCACTATACCACATTGGCTTTTGTGAAGTGATTGCTCTTGAACAGTTGTGAGTTAGGTGGGCCCGGGTGAGTCATACAACACATGGAGGTTGCTGCTGGGATGGACTCTGATGAATCCTCTGTTAAAGGCCAAACAGCCCTAGAAAGGGCCCTGTCCCCTCCTCCTACCTTTCACTGACAGAAACCAAGGCTTGAATGCTGGTGATACTATTGTGGTGATGCTTCTGTTATTTGGGGGGTTAACCCCTTGTTGTTGTGGCAGAGATTGTTTTGTTTTAGATTTCAGATTTTTCTGCAAACCTGGGGCCTTGTTCAGGTTTGTAGAAAAATCTGTCTTGTCTATTCATGGCTCCAATCTCTGGATTTAGATGTACACAGCTTGGGCTATATTGAGGTTCAGATATATTGATTTTACCTCACATTATCATATAATTAAGTAAATTGTAAATTGGTATTGTGCCCTCGAGGCAGGGATGCCATATTGGTTTCAGACATCCATATTTCATTTAATTTTATACTTCAAAATAGACCACCCAATTTGTCAGGAAGAATTCTGGGTTGGATTTTATTTTTGTATTTATTGCAAAGGAATTGGCACTGACATATTGAAGAGTGATTCCACCCACAACTCAACAGGCTAGCACAGAGTTCTCATCCCCCTTAGCAAGCAACATGGGAAATTAGCTAGCAGAGCATCAACCATATTTAAGCTTTCCATGTGTCTTAGTCCATGAATAATTCCTCTGCCTTTAAGCCACACGATTCCTGAGACAAGCAACCAACTGAAAACTTCAAATTCAAACACAAGAATTGCCATATTGGATAAAACTACTAGTTTATTTATTCGGAATTCTGTTACTAAGAACAAACTGAATCTAAAGCCTTCAAACATAAATCTAGTCTGCTATCCCTTAACCTACACTGCATCCAAGCAAATAAGTAAAATTAATTGTTAAAGTTAATTGATTAATAGTCCTCTTCCTCCTGTTTCTCAAGGATACACACATTCATGGAACTTGGTTCATCAAATAAATTTCACATTCACATTCTAAGCTTTTCCCACACAAAAGTTTATCATGATTAGCCGATATCCATATCACTCCATTAACAGACTCTTTTGAAAGCATCCAGGATCATCCAGCTTAAACTGAATTGTGTATGTTACAGTGAAAAACAGCATCAAAATTGCTGAGATTCTCCTGCTAAGGTGACAATATTTGGCTTATCTGATACAAATAGCAATCACAAGAGAGTATCAACAATTTTCAAGTTTAGACTTTCACAGGAACATAAATCCAGTGAAGGGGGGGGGCATTTTCACTGATGCAGCCCTCCTGCAGAGATCCAACAGCCTCATGCTGTTCCTATGGGTCCCTTGTAACAGACAGACGGACAGAAAAACAGAATTTGGCGTAAACGTGCCATTTATGTTACATTATATCCTAACTGGAACCTATCCAAATTAGGATACAGGTTATGTAACCTTCATTTCCAAATCCAGTGTTTAGTTTCTGTCTTTAAGGAAAGACCAAGGAGTTTGAGATGCTCCTACCGGACAGGTCATAAAGACAGATGTTAAGCAAGAAAGACTAGTATTCCTCCATTTGTACGATGAAGATGGTGGGGAACTGTAAATTCTTCTAGACTGGCTCCTTCCAGGCTGGATGCCTAGAAAATTTCTGTGAACTTAAAAGGGTTCAACTCTGAAGAGGGCTGTACTGATACTAGGTTTAGAAAAATAAGATAAATACTTTAAACTCGGAACTTTGGAAGAAAAATACTTATACTTGAATTAAAGTATGCAATACATACCACATGCCAAAAGATATTTATATTTATCTTGCTTTCTTTTCAGCATGCTTGTTATGAATTTTAAATATATCTCAAAAGGGTCCGAGCCTGTACTAATCTGTTAGTTATGCCTTATCTGTTTATATGGTTTTCGGATCAAATGCTAGACATGAAATATCAAACAGCCTTGGATGAAATTTTGGGGGAGTAGGGGGATTTCTAATCAGTCCCTCTTAACTTACCCTTCCTAAGTAGCAAAGAATATTTACCAGGACTTTAAAAACATAGCACAAAATTCTCTGATATCTTTGTTTCAGCAAACCCAAACTCTAGAAATCTTTCCAGATCTTTAGGTTTTTTTAAAATCTTTCCAAAGTAGTTTCAGGCTCCTGAGGAATCCTTCAAATTCATTCCATTGGTGGCATCTTACATGCTCAGGCTTGCCAGGGGCCCCAATGGCCAAAGCAGGGTACAAGGGAATGGAGTGCGGGGGCAATGCGGCACTTACCTGACCTTATTTGCCAGCGCCGCAGGTGCACTGAAGCCCAGTTCAATCAAAACTACTTACAAACATATGTTTTTTTTTTTACTGAACTGGGCTTCAGCACACCCTGTAGCTCCCCCATAGCACTAGAAAATGATGTCATTTTCTGATGTGACGGGGGAGTGTGGGAGTGTACACATGCACTTCTCCCCCACCTATGCCTTTCCCCCTTGATGCCCCGGTGAGTGGGGCCGAAGGGTGGTAGGTGAGGGCAGGGGATCCTCCACACAAGGCAGCATGCTTCCTACTCTGCTTGAACTGAGAGCCAAACTACAAGTGACGTCTTACACAGGTTGGACACTAGTCGGCTTCCCTCAAGTTTCCTCCCCAAGGTGGAGGAAGCTACAAAGGGTTTGGCCATACTAGACTTGATATTAACCAACAGGGAAGAATTGGTAGATGAGATGAAGGTGGTGGGGACCTTAGGGGGAAGTGACCATGTCCTTCTTGAATTCCAGTTGCTGTGGGGAGCCAAGGAAGTTCGTAGCCAGACTCGTAGGTTAGATTTTCGTAGGGCCAACTTCAATGAACTCAGAGGCTTGATGAGAGTCATTCCATGGGGGAGTGTGCTGGAAGGAAAAGGAGCGAGTGAAGGGTGGGCCATTCTCAAACACGAGCTTTTGCAAGCTCAAGCCTTCACTATCTCAGCAAGACGGAAACATGGTAAGGGCTCCAAGAAACTGATGTGGATGCACAGAGAGCTCCAGAATAAGCTAAGGGAGAAAAAGGAAATGTTCAGGAAATGGAGAGAAGGACAGACCTCTAAAAAGGAGTATATGAGGGTTACTATGTACTGCAGATCAGCCATCAGAGAGGCCAAAGCTCAGTATGAGCTGGGTCTGGCCAGGAGGGCTCGCTACAACAAGAAAAACTTCTACAGATATGTGAGAAGCAAACGCAAGGTAAAAGAGGCAATTGGACCACTGTTGGGAGTAGATGGAGAAACTCTGATGCAGGACAGAGAAAAAGCAGACAGGCTTAATGACTTTTTTGCCTCTGTTTTCTCCCTGAAGAACTCAGGCACATCTAGAGATAGTAGAAAATGTGGCAGGACACCTGAGTGGCTAATTGACATTGACAGAGGGGTAGTGGAGAGGCATCTGGCTGCACTGGATGAATACAAATCCCCTGGGCCGGATGGGGTGCACCCAAGAGTGCTGAAAGAACTTTCCAGAGAACTTGCAGAACCCCTGTCCATCATCTTCAAGGCCTCCTGGAGGACTGGGGATGTGCCACAAGATTGGAGAAGAGCGAATGTTATCCCAATCTTTAAGAAAGGGAGGAAGGATGACCCGGGAAACTACAGGCCAGTCAGTCTGACTTCTGTTGCTGGGAAGATATTAGAACAGATTTTAAAGGGATCAATCTGTAAGCATCTGAAGGACCGCTCAGTGATCCGGGGAAGTCAGCATGGTTTTGTTCCTAAAAGATCCTGCCAGACCAACCTGGTTTCCTTCTTTGATCGAGTGACCAGCTTACTGGATCGGGGGAACTCTGTTAACGTGATTTATCTGGATTTCAGTAAAGCTTTTGATAAGGTCCCCCATGACATTCTGATGGGCAAACTGGAAGACTATAGGACAGTTCGGTGGATAGGGAACTGGTTGGAGGACCGCACTCAAAGAGTGGTGGTCAACAGCGTTTCATCAGATTGGAGGGAGGTGTCCAGTGGGGTGCCGCAGGGCTCGGTTTTGGGCCCGGTACTTTTCAATATTTTTATCAATGATCTGGATGAAGGAGTGGAAGGGCTGCTCATTAAATTTGCTGATGATACCAAATTGGGAGGGGTAGAAACACCCAAGAAGATAGAATTAAAATTCAACAAGACCTGAATACTCTGGAGAAGTGGGTAGCTGTGAATAGGATGCAATTCAACAAAGACAAGTGCACAGTATTACATCTGGGCCACAAAAATGAGAACCACAAATACTGGATGGGGGATACACTTCTGGGCAGTAGTATATGTGAAAGGGATCTTGGGGTAAGAGTGGACTGTAAACTGAATATGAGCAGTCAGTGTGATGCGGTGGCAAAAAAGGCTAATTCAATCCTGGGTTGTATCAAAGGGGCCATAGCATCAAAATCGCAGGAGGTCATAGCCCCTCTCTATACTGCCTTGGTCAGGCCACACCTGGAGTATTGTGTGCAGTTCTGGAGGCCTCACTTCAAAAAGGATGTGGACAAAATTGAGAGGGTGCAGAGGAGAGCGACGAGGATGATCAGGGGTCTGGAGACTGAGCCCTACGAGGAAAGGCTGAGGGCCTTGGGAATGTTTAGTTTGGAGAAGAGGAGGTTGAGGGGGGACATGATTGCTCTCTTTAAATATTTGAAAGGCTGTCATTTGGAGGAGGGCAAAGAGCTGTTCCAGTTGGCAGCAGAGGGTAGGACACGAAGCAATGGGCTAAAACTACATGCACAAAGGTACCGACTGGATATTCACCGTCAGAGTAGTTCAAAAGTGGAATCAGCTGCCTAGGGAGGTGGTGAGCTCCCCCTCACTGGCAGCTTTCAAGAAGAGGCTGGATGAATACTTGTCAGAGATGCTTTAGGCTGATCCTGCACTGGGCAGGGGGTTGGACTAGATGGTCTGTATGGCCCCTTCCAACTCTATGATTCTATGATTCTATGAAGTTTTGATGGGAAATGTAGGCATCCTGGTCTTGCAGCTGTAATGGAGAGCCAAGCTGTAAAACCAGGGCGCCTACATTTCCCATCAAAACTTGAGGGAAGCCGACTAGTGTCCAACCTGTGTAAGACGTCACTTGTAGTTTGGCTCTGAGTTCCATTTTCTATGAAACGCTGGGACAGGCGGGGCGGGGGGGTAGCTTTCCTTTATATTTTAATTTTGGTTGTGTGATTCCAGCATCCCTGTTGATTTACTGGCTTGATCATCATCTCAATGAGCTTTCAGTATTACCAGGCTTTTTATTTTGTCCAGTTCACATGCTTACTTTATAATATGACATAACTGAATTTTGAAAGAAAGAGCTGAGGGATGACGCTAACTCCATTAAAGGGAATTTGGATTTCACTATAATGACCAGAATGAAAAAGATGTGTTCATCTGGAGAAAGTGACAAAGGAAGCATTAAGAAGGTAATGCAAAAGACAGCAGAGTCTCAAAAGACCACAGATTGAAGGTAGCCAGGTACGAGTCGTCTTTTCTTACATTTCCTGCCAAATGACTTGGAAAGAATCACAGTTCACTCACTCTGCTGATGCCTGTTGCACTTAGTTACAGTTCTTCTGATTTCAAATGGCAGTACATAAAGAGAGATGATAGGTGCCAATTGTAAAGAGATAATTTGTGATTTAATTAGTGACTCCTTGTGAATTTCTGGATCATTTCAAAACAAGAAACTTCGGTGTCAATTGAGAGAATATATTGGAATAAAAGCCCCTCCAAACAAGACAGAAACAAATAAGAAAACGTTTGGTTTAGCATATTACTCATTTGTACAACCATTTTGTGAAGTCACAGGGACTCTCTGGGGATGACATAGAAAACCATACAAATGTTCTTAAGACACTATTTTAAAAATCAGAGAATGAAGAGAAGCTGAACTCCAATGCAAGAAAGGAATAGGTGAAAGGACAGAAATTGCTTATCTTCAAAGACAGGAGGACATGATACTTACAAAAAGGCAGAGCTCCTGATAACGCACTGCAACTTTAGCAAAAAAAATAAGGGGGGGGGGTTGTTGATGGTAAACTGGAGATAAGGGCTAATCTTTAGAAAACGGACCTTTGGACACTTACCGTGAAGGGTCCTTCTCCTCTGAGGAAAGGAGAACATCTTGGGTGATTCCCACCATCCAATCAGGGAGGCAGGAACTAACTTTCTTCCTCTTCCTGTCTAGCCTGTGGGACCACCCTCTCTTCAGTTCAGGTGACTCCACAAAGCAGTAACATTGAATTTATCATTCAGCAACTGTCAATACTGAGAGAAAAAACACCTGTTGCATTAACATGTACTGTAAATAAAGCTTAACCCGGAGGAGGTAGAAGAATGAGGCAGCAGGGTAGAGAAGGACGGAGACCCAGGGAGGGCAAGATGTCCTCCTTTCCTCAGAGGAGAAGGACCCTTCACGGTAAGTGTCCAAAGGTCCGTTCTCCCTCTGAGGCGGAGGACATCTTGGGTGCTCCCAAAGCAGTTTCCAGTTTCTGGGTGGGATGTGGTCTTTGTCCATGATCATGCACTGCAGTACTTTTCTACTGCAGTTAGTGTCCGCCGAATCATATAGATTTGATTTGTAGCATCTTAAAAAGGTCAAGACCGACAACCCTGTTGCTGCCTTGCAGACTTCTTCTACAGAAGTGTTCCTGTGTAATTCTGCACTGGTAGTAGCACTCTTCAAGAGTGAGCTGGCATTCCACAAGGAACCTCTATGAAGAGAGGTTTTTTTTTTAAAGGAGTTTCAATAGTGTATGTTTTGCTATTGGCACCTACCACTGCTGAAGACATTTTCTTCCTCAAATTGAGGGGAGATATATTTAAGAACAGTAAGACTGACTTTCTAATTTGTACTGTTTGGAGCAGATAGGCCTTGAGCCTCCTTCTGACATCTAGGTTGTGTCAGAGCCTCTCCTAGTATATTTAGGGTACAGCTAGAAAAAATGGTGGCCTTATCTCTTGCAAACTATGCAGTTTGGAATACGCTTTTGGAAGACAGTACGGGGCATCACCTTACCATTGGGAAAGATACAGAGTTCAGGTCTGACTAAATCTTCTGATAGATGCGAACATAATAAGGAAGATAGTCTTCATTCTCAGCCTTCTCAGGGGAACATCCTTGATCAGTTCAAATGGATGTTTGGTCAGGGCTGTGTAAAACGTCTACTGAGTGAGGGCTTCCCAAAGAGAGTTGTAAATTCTGAGCATCTGACAAAGAGAACTGTGATTCCCAAAAGCCCACGCTACAACAAAGCTGGCTAGTCCCAAAGGTACCACTGGGCTCTTTTTGAAATTCTGAGCATAAACTGTTTTCTGAATGCTAGGAGAGTGTTGGCCACCTCTCAGGAATATCCCCATCTTAGGAAGGTGTTCCTTTCTATTTCCACATGGTTAAGTAGACTAAGTCTAAATGAGAGAGCCAAATCTGTCCCTGCTGTAACTTGACCGGAGAGGTCAGTAGGATGAGAGGTGGAAATATCACCATCTGTTGGAGGGTGAAAAGGCATGGTGTTACTGGTAAGGGTAGTAATACATAGAGGAGGCCTAATGGCCACTGCAATGTCAGGGCATCTGCTTGTTGGTACAACAAATCTTGTCATGTACCCTGGTAGTTGATGGCTGTGTTGGGACGCACACAGGTCCATGAGGTGTTGCGAAGTGCAATGTTATGAGATGTTTCTTGAGGAACTATTCCCCTGTTGTCCCCTCAGCCAGTCTGCCTGGGCATTGGATATGTCTTTGATGCGTACAGTTCTGATCAAAGCTAGGTGACCATCCTCCCAGGTAAGTATCCTTGCTGCCACCTTGTGTCGCCTCGAGGTCTTGATTCCCCCGTTTGTTTATATATGTTTTGTCTGCAACCTTGTCCATACAGATCTCTGAATTGGAACAGGGCCAGACAAATTGCTCACCTTTCTAAGTCATTGATAGGAAGACATGTCTAACCTGATTCTTACTCCTGTAAATATTTGTTGTTCTTGAGGAGTCATGAATCTTTTGCTTTGCATTGGGTTGGTGACCTTGGCTCAGATGGGTTTTGATCTGAAGTGGTATCTGAATGGGAAGATCTGTCTTCTCCATGATCTGTTGTTAATGAGATCTAAGAAAGGTCTGAAGTGGTCTTGCCTATAGATGACCCCAAAGGTACTGCATTGTAGATGGCCACTAGCAAACCTATAATTTTCAGTAGTGTTGTGAGAAGGGCTGTCAGAATTGGTACATGGAGGTATGTTTCTGTGAGATCTGTAGATATTATGTGTTCTTCTGATTGATTGGTCACTGCGACTGAGTGTAGAGTCTCCATTCAGAAGTGATGCAATTTGATAAACTTGTTCAAAAACCTTGAGGCTAATAACACCCTCCAGTCCCTATTCTTTTTAGGGACTGAGAAGAAGATTGAGTAGACCCTTATCTGGTGGACAGCTTTCAAAATTTTATGGAATTGCCTTGTGAGACTATTTGTAAGGCCTGCCTGCCTATCAACCTAAGACCAATGGGAAAACAATTATTTATCAATCATATATCACATATACATAATCATTATTTTAATATAGCATATTACAATATTGCAGCCAATTTTTATCTTCGTTTTACAAGTTTCAGCATATAATTTATATTACATATATCATTCAAGAATCCTCCCCAGGAGGATCAAGGGGTGCAGCGGCAACTGTACCCCTTGATCCTCCTTGCCGCTGCACCCCTTGATCCTCCTGGGGAGGATTCTTGAATGATATATGTAATATAAATTATATGCTGAAACTTGTAAAATGAAGATAAAAATTGGCTGCAATATTGTAATATGCTATATTAAAATAATGATTATGTATATGTGATATATGATTGATAAATAATTGTTTTCCCGTTGGTCTTAGGACCTATATTTCTGGAAGTGTTACATCGGGAAAAGCCAGTTTATTCCACGATTGCCTATCAACCTAGGCTTGATGGTAAAGAGCAGTTGGTCTCTCACAGGGGCAGCTAGCAAGTCCTGTCTTAGAGATCTGGGAGAGGTTGGACTGAAAGGACTGGTTTATCCAAGGCCATGTAGCAAGTTCATGGCAGCATTGAGATTTGAACCTGCAGAGTACTGCATCACTGCTCAGTTACTTAACCACTATACTACAAGTGGGGTCTTGAAAGGACCCCCCTTATTAAAGGGCTGCCTAGATTAACCCTAGGATGGCCATTTGGAATCTTGTCTGGACCTTAGTAGCGTGTGTTGTGAATAAAAAGCTGAGGGCCAATGGATCGCCTCTCAGAATGAGAGTTTCTGGCAACACATTCTTCTGTCCTAGGTCTCAATCTAGATCTTTCCCAGGGCATCCCCAAATAGCTTGTCTCTCTGAAAGAGGTAATCCAGGACGATATTTTTAGAGTGTGAATCTGCTGGCCATGCTCTTAGTCAAGCGTGCCAGCTTGCAACTGCTGTCCAGACCATAATCCGGGAAGAAAAAGGTAAATGTATCCAGGATGACATCTGTCTTGAGGGTATTGGCCCATACATTTCTGTTTGCCCTTTCAATGGGGGCAGCTATTGTTGTACAGGAGGAGTTGGATCAGTTTCCAGATCCATACTCCTGATACTCTTGAGGCAATTGAGACAATAACTGTAGTCTTAATAACCATGGTCACGGCCTCGTACACTCTTGTTAGCATGGCCTCTCTCCTCTTGACTAAGTGGTCTCTGACTGATCCTTACCCATCTTCTGGCCAGAGCCCAGATGACTGAAGTGTAGCCACTGGAGTTTCCATTGCAGGACCTGCAACAACTCATAGCAAAAAAAGGTAGTGAGTATAGTTTGTTTCGTTTTGTTTTGGGACCAAGTTTGGGGATTATTAATTAGCGTATGGTTTAGACCACCCAGCCTTGAACCCTCTCCCCAAATATTCTGGAAATGGGAGGACCTTTTCTGAAGAACCTTCACAAGGAACAGACTCTTATTACCCTGGGCTGGATTTGGTATTCCCAGTCTAAGGTTCCCACTCCTCCAAGCGTAATTTCTACAACTCTAAGGCTGAGAATGTCTTAGATAGTAAATACTGGTAGACCTCAGATTCAGACAGCTGGGCTGACTGTTCTGGTAGGGATATTTCCTCCTCTTCCACATTGGAAGGAATTCATCCTTCTCCTTGTCATTACAGACTCTATCTGAGGGCGATCTCCCTGCTCCGTGGGGATCGCCGACTGATAAACATTACAAACTACCTTATTCTGACTCAGACCATCAGTCAGTGTTATCTCCTCAGACTGGCAGCAGGTCACCAGGGTCTCAGGAAGAGGTTTTTCCCCTCATCTACCTGATCTTTTAAACCAGAGTTAATGGGGAATGGATCCTTTGCATACAAAGCAGAAGCTCTTCCACAGAGCTACAGCCTTACTCATGTAGGGAGGAGGAGGTAGACCCACACCACTATTTCCTCCCTCTTGGTTAGTCTTAAGAGTTAAAAGGTCCAAAGACACCAGCAAATTTGCACCCTTTATACATTACCCATCTGACAGGGAAAGGCAGGGCTAAACCCTGTTGTAAAGGCAGGGCTAAATCCAAAGGGGAAAGGCCTGCTGTAAAATCTCCAGCCAGGAATTGGCATGGGCCCATTCACATGGTACCAGGGGTTAAGGAGATTCCTGGAATCTTTATAGGGACAAGGTGCTTCTGACTGGCAAAGTAACAGGATGGCTGACAGGATTGCAGGGGACAGGCTATTGTCAGGGTGACTCACGGTTTCCTCAGGCCCATCACGGCTGGAGCTTTGCACGGTGCCTCTTTGTTCCAGATGATCTTCTCCCGCAGGGAGAATGGCAACCGCGCCTTCAGGTTTGCACAGGAAAGATTCTGCCTCTTCAGCGTTTCCCGCCGAAATGGAGCTCCGCCAATCAGCGTCGCCCTCAGCCAGCTGGATGGGGCGCACTACCTTTTCTACCTTCGGGTTTTCACGAGAAAGATTCTGCCACTGAAGTGTTTCCCGCTGAAATGGAGCTCCACCGATCAGCGTCGCCCTCAGCCACCTGGATGGGGTGCGCTGCCTTTTCTGCCTTCAGGTTTGCACGAGAAAGATCCTGCCACTGCAGCGTTTCCCGCCGAAATGGAGCTCCGCCGATCAGCGTCGCCCTCAGCCAGCTGGATGGGGCGCGCTGCCTTTTCTGCCTCCCGGTGATCAAGATGGGGCCGTTTAGGAGGCTTAGGTTCAGCCTGAGGCTTCTTCTTGCCAGGGGGCCGCGCAACCCTTGGAGGATTGCCAGCGCCGGCCGGTTGCATTTCTGCCGTTGGCAGGACGGTTCTATGTGAGCAACCTGCTGTCGGTTCTAAGAAGCTGTCTTCTGAGTCTGAAGACTCCCTAGATGCCATGTCTCCTTTTGTCTTTTTCCCCTCAAAAGAGGGAAAAAGAAAGTGAAAGTAAGAAGACAAAGGATAGGAGGCACAGTAAAAAAGTGCAGTCAATAGTAGAAAGAATTAGGAAATAGAAAAGATTAAGGCACTGTAAAAGAAATCTAGCAGAAGCTAAGCAGAATAGATAGATTAAGAGTTAAGAATGGAATGTAGGTAGCAGAGCTAGCCTAGCATAGAACTGCTCTCCCTGGAGGCAGGAAAGAACTGAACTGAAGACAGGGTGGTCCCACAGGCTAGACAGGAAGAGGAAGAAAGTTAGGTCCTGCCTCCCTGATTGGATGCTGGGAATCACCCAAGATGTCCTCCGCCTCAGAGGGAGAAGGAATTGGGCCTTAGGCATTCAGTCTCCCCACCCACAATTCTACAGATCCGAAGAGCTATAACATGTAGAAAAAGTAAGCAATACGCCCCTTGTGAATTGCTGTTGCTACTTCACCAAGAACATGAATGCCCTTTGGGCAAGGGGATCCTTCTTTGTGCTTCACTATAAGATTTCCAGAGAAAAACTGTACTGCTTTTTGAGAGCTCTAATTTTTACTCAAATGTTATCTTGAAGACATGCAACTACGGTTAACTACCAACTGACTTATTTTCAACAACTGCTTTTAGATGAACACTTGAGACAACTAAAAAAAATACAGCTTTCAAAAAAATCTGTTTTCTGAAAGCTGCTGAGCTTTTTCTATAAAAGCCATTTTTAAAAAATCTGTGGAACAATATATGTCCTCTTGCTTAGCAGCAGTTATAGCTGCCAATAATTCAAATACACTATAACATTTGTAACTAGGGGTCCCGGGTGCCCACTGATGGCGGGCAAACTCCTGAGGGTTTGCTCCATTGCCTGAAGATCCACCAGCAACCAGTAGGAGGTGGCAAGTCCCCCAGAGGTTGCCCACCCGCAGCTGGCACACACAGGAACATGCACAGTGTGTGCGTTCCTGGGGTGTGTGACAATGTCACTTTCTGCAGTGACATTGTCACGCAGGCCATAGCCATGTTCCTACACTACGGGCCAGAATTAGCCTCACACAAAGCACAGGAGCACACCTGTGACCAATGTGATGACCTCACTTCATGACCTCATGCAAGCACTGGGAGCATACAAGCACAAAAAGGATCATGGGCAAGACAGAAGGTAAGTACAAGGTCCCCCACCTCCCACCGAGAGAGTAAGGTGACAATCCTTGGCGATCCTACTTATCTCTGAATCAGTCCTTCCTTACTGAATCTGTACACTGACATTTGGTAACTAAATGACTACAAAATCCTTAAAACATGTACATATTAGTAGAACGTCACTGCACTTTTACAAAAAGTATGACTAACTTGTGCTTTAAAAAAAAAACACTTTTGGTCTTTTGGTGCTACACCTCTGAAGATGCCAGCCACAGCTGCTGGCGAAATGTCAGGAACTACAATGCCAAGACCACGGCAATACAGCCCGGAAAACCCACAACAGCCATCGTTCTCCGGCCGTGAAAGCCTTCGACAATACAAAAACACTTTTACTTCCATGCATTCTGTAGTAAGCATTCACTATACACTAAATCCCTCCCATTCCTTAACAAGCTCACATGGTTCTGTCTTTGAAAGCAACAGTTCCCAGGTAAAATTGCATGACTGGCATACTGCATGTATTAATTTTTATTTTACAATTTAACAGAGTAATTGAGATCATAAACCCCAGCTAATCTTACTTTGTATAACTAAGGACAGATTAATGGCTTCCCAAAATAGGGGTGAATAAAAAAACAAAGCCTCATGATTTATAGCTCATATTGTAAGCATGGCATTGTTGTTGTAATGTGTACAAGCAGCTTCTACAGGGCAGCTTTCTGCTTTGCGTGTTCTTTAGTCTTGGCTCTTCAGGACTCCTGAAGCAAATTGGTGGCTGCTGAGGCTGGACTGAGAGGCTGACTGAAAATGCAGGCTGAGCCAGAGTGAGAGCTGAATATAAACCTGTTTATTGTATATAAAGCTGGCATGTCATGGTGTTCAAGATACTGCATATGGTGACAAGGATAAACTGAAGCCCCATCTTGTCAAACGACCAGCCTCAGAGGGTGCATTTCTCTATTTTTTTGGTTGACATTGTAAGTAATTTCTCTCTCTTTTTTTTAATATCTAAAACAGAAAACTACAAAAGTACAAGGGAAGGAAAAAGGGGAGAAAAAAAAGAAAAAGGGGGAAGGGGGGGTGGAAAAAGGGGGAAGGCAACATACAAACAATAAACACTACACTACAATGCTTTCCCTTCATACTGCCATAATTAAGATTAAACCTTAATAAAGTAATGATGGAGTGGTTGACCTTACAAAATACAAATTACAGTCCAAATTAAGTCTTCTTCCCCCCACCCCCAGGCCTCGGACGCAATTCTCTCTGAGCAGCTACAGCCGCAGCGCTCGTTACCTCCCCCCTCCCTTCAGGCTTCAGATCTTCTTCTTTTTGCTTGGTGTCTTGCCCAAATTCTTGGTTTTTGTCCACAAAATCCCTTAGCTGATCTTCTGAATTTATCTTGTAAACTTGATCTTTGTAACTGAACCAAATTCCTTCCAGAAATAGCCATTTATACTTTATCCCACGTTCCCTCAGGAGAGCTGCCAGCCTTTTATACTTAAATCTTCTTTTCCGAACTAGAAATGGAACGTCCTTCAGTATCTTGACTTTATTTCCCAGAAAGTCCAAGTCCGCATTATATGAGTTGTATAGGATAGTGTCCCAGACCCTCCTAGATGAAAACTCAATAAAGATCTCGCGAGGCAGCTGCCGCTTCGTTGCATATTTTGAAGAAGCCCGACGGACTTCCAAAATGGCGCTTTTTACTTCTTCTTTAGTTGCCCTCGCGGGTGTTGCCAATAATTCCAAGGCAAAATCCCTTAGATCCTCGTTTTCCTCCTCTTTAACATTCTGGAGGCGCAAAATAGTCTGTGTTCGTTCCACTTGCAGCCCGATCAGCTGGTTTTCCACCAACTTTAGCTCCTTGTTCGTTGCTCTCATGAGTGACGCATTTTCCCGAGCAGACTTCTCTGCCCCCCCCCGCTACTTCCTTGATGGCTTTCACATCGCTCTCAATTAATCCCACCCTTTGATCTGTTTCATTCAGCTTGTCAACAAAGGGTTTTATGGCTTCGATAACCGATCTTTTCACCAGATCTTCGAGCGACTCCCCTCTTCCCTGCAGGGCAGCCGAAATTGACTTGCCCAAAGCAGGACTCTGCTTTTTCACTGCCATTTTAGGGGGGGGGGGCGCCAACTTTCTGAAACTCAGCGAGGGGGAAGAAATCCGAGTCTTCTTAACTTCAGATCCCACCACTCCTTCACATGCGCTTGTAATAACAGAAGGGATTCGCTTACTTACAGGCTTCCGCCTAGTCCTGTTCTTTGCCGTTTTCCATGGCCCGGCAGCACGCAAGGTGCCGTGCACGTCTGCTGGCCTCCATGGGGACAAACGGGCAATTTACCCCCTGCACCAATTTCCAGGGGACTCTTCCCGCCGTGTCCCGGACCCTGACTCCCTCCCTGGGAGTCCTGGGGGCTAATCTTTGCAGATCAGCCGCCCAGTCAGGCTGCTCGGGCACTTCCTCTCGGACCTGCGGAGGGGAGCGTCCGACATGGCCGCGAAAACGAAACCGTAAGTAATTTCTCAAGATAGGAGAAAATGGTTGCCATTATGGGGACTGTGTCACAATTTGATCCATGGCAACAAACTTGGGAGGATTACTGTGAAATTATCAAACATTTTTTCACTGCAAATGATGTAACAAATTAGGATAAAAAGAAAGCGATTCTGCTCAGCAGTGTGGGGCCTTCCCCTTATCGTTTAATGAGAAATCTGTCACTCCCTGAAAAACCCAGTGGTAAAACCTTTGGAGAGTTAGTACATTTGTTGAAGAACTACTTTAATCCTGCTCCTAGTGAGATAGTGAAGTGTTTTAAGTTTAATTCACTATCCAGAAAGTCTGGGGAGTCCATAGGGGAGTTCGTGGCTGAACTGAGGAAGCTCTCTCAAAACTGCAATTATGGCACCATATTGACACAGATGTTAAGGGATCAGTTAGTCTGGAGTAAATGATGAGAAAATCCAGGGATTTTTCAACTGTGGTTTCATCAGCCACATTAGAAGAGTCTGTAGATCAATGACACAAAGTAATGAGAAACATTAATCCTTAACTCATAGGATGCATGATGCATGCAGTAGAAGATGAAAGTCCTATAAGTGTGGCCTGTACCATTTACAATCTGACTGGAACAACAATTCCTAAATTCGACCCTATTTGCATTACATTAGCTGTAAACAACAAGACAGTATGTTTTTAACTGGACACAGGTTGCAGTGTGACTCTTATGAGTCAAACCTCATTTCAGGCGTTACTGCAGGAGGGTGAGGCACTCTTATTGAACAATTTTATTGTACAATTTAATTGTACAATAAGGTAAAGTAAAACTGTATAAAGGTAAAATAAAACTGTTAACACTGGTAATGGTTTCAGGCAGGGGCCCCAATTTACCAGGAAGGGGATGTTTAGCTAATTTGAGATTAAGCTTTGATGAAACTGTCCGGAGCCTGAGGTCCAAGCTCCCCCGGACTCACCTGAAGCAGGAAATGAGGGGTAACCGAGAGCAACCACTGGTGCCAGTTCCCACACTGCGGCTGGCAGGGAGCCCCGCCGAGGTGAGAACTGACAGGCGAAAGCTGATGTAGGGGCCAAAGGAGAGGCAGCAGACAATGCCGCATCCTGGGCTAGGGATGACAGAGACACCCAGCAGCCAACCCTCGCCGCCAACTCTCTCTACACAAGACATCTTACACGAGGAAGCTCAAGTGAAAGGAGATGCAATGTTAGCCATGAAGGCAAGTTTTAAAAGACAGATCAGAAGGCTTTGTCAATTTCACCTCTCTAAAGTAGGAAGAGTGCTACTCACAAGGTTTATTTCCTGTTCTCCTCCTGGAAGACTCTGTCAGTTTCACCTCTCCTTCTTTTTGCTATGAGGCATTTATTAGATGTTAGGAGCCTTACACACTTGGGGACTGATGTGAGCTCTTTTCAGAAGTAAGAATAACCTACATTTTCCGCTCAGAAGGCATTCAGCAGCAGTTTTGTTTTTCATGATTTTGGAAACTGATAAAAAGTTCAATAGGGCATTTAGGCTAAATCTTAAACCCTTCCCACTTCAAACAATTTGCTGAAATAATTGGTATATGGTGTTCTCAAAGCACAGATGTATTTGCTTCTTGCTTTATGAATTTTAACATATGAGGAAATGGTATATAAACACACAGGAACAAAACTTCCCCAAAAAGTATTATGGGTATTCAGAAGATACATAGAAGACATAGGGCTGCCAAGTCCCCCAATGCAGGAGGGAGATCCCCCACTCCCAGCCTCTATCCCCCCACTGCCACTCACCTGTCCAGCGGGGGCAGGGGGGAGGCCCTGGGGAATCAACCTGGAAGGCAAAAAATCTCCCAGGCCAGCGTGCAGCAGGCACACTCCCACCAGCCATGACAATATCACTTCTAGAAATGATGCCATCGCACCAGGTGGCATGCATACTCCTAGGCTCCAAATTGGCCCTTGTGAAGAACAAGAGCATGCCCACCACCAGGCATAATAACAATGGTGTCATTGCTGCTTGTGAGATTCACCCAACGTAAGTGCCATATCCCCCACCATCACCGGTAGGGTAAGGGATCTGGCAACCCTAAGATGACAGGCTTATCTGTTGTGCAAAATGAGAATTAAGTCTAAGGCATAGTGAACTAGACAGAAAGAACTTGCATATTTTCTAAAGTCTTCACCCCCTGATGGACGACAGGAAAAGAAGAGAACAGACTGGAAAGACAGTTCCAAGTTTTGGTGTCATGAACGAGAAGGGCCTCTCATGGTTTGCCACTCCCCTAATCTCAGAAATCAGGGCACCCAAAGCAGGGCCTCCAAAGATGACCACAGTGGTCAGGTAGGTTCATAAAGAAGTAGGCAGTCATTCAGGTATATTGGACACAAACCATATAGGGCTTTAAGTGTCAGCACCAACACCTTGAATTGTGCCTGGAAACCAACTGGAATTCAGTGTAGATAGGCCAAGACTGGAGTGATATGGGATCTATGATCCACTCCAGTCAACATTATGGTTGCAGCATTCTGCACCAATTGAAAAGTGTTTGGAAACTCTGTATGGTATTTAAGAATATTGTACATATAATTTTAAGGAAGTTGGATTATAATGCCCTAACCTGGATGGCCCCGGTAAACTCAATATTGTCAGATCTTGGAAGCTAAGTAGGGTTGGCACTGGTTAGTACTTGTATGGGAAACCACCAAGGAAGGTGAGGGTCACTATGCAGCGGCAGGCAATGGCAAACCACCTCTTAATTTCTCTTGCCTAGTAAGCCACAGCAGGGGTCGCCATAAGTCAGGTATGACTTGATGGCATTTTACATACACACACATACACAGAGAGAGAGGATTATAATAATGTGGGCTTTGGCAAGGTTGAATGTTAAAGTTGTTTGGTTCTGGGTGGTCCCCTTTTGTGGCCAGCTCAGGACTGGTAAGGGGTATGTGGTGGAGCATGTGCCAGCTGCTGCTCTGCAGTGTGGGATAGCCTTCACAGCATACCTTTTCCCTACATATAATTCCCTAGCAGGAGCACTGATGGACGCTTATAGTGCACGACTACATTCCACATCCCCCTTCAACAGTGATACCCAGTGCAGTTTGCAGACTGCACTCTCAAAGAGTTCTATTAAAACACAGTAATTTGGGAGGATCAGTTCTGGGCTAGAGCCTTCCAGCCACATGTTTAGCAGCTGTTGTGTGAGGACCACAAAATGTTCAAAGGCTTCACTCCTTTCCTGTCCCATCTGTTGCACAGTTTGCCTAAACAGGGTCTCTTTAGATGATACATTTATGTGCAGACATGTGCTAGTTAAAACATGCTCCCTGAAGTCAGATGTCAGCTATGAGGATTTACTTCTTTTTAAAAAGGGAACACTCAAATTAGCTCAGAAGTGTGCCACAAGGAAAGAAAAGGCTCCTTCTCTCCCCCAATACCATTTTCTCTCATGAAAACTGTGTGAGAGCAGTTATTTCACTGACTTGCACAGATTCTCCACATGGAGCAGCAAGGGCTGATTCCGCACACGTTGGATAATGCACTTTCAATGCACATTATCAATCGTTTGAGGTGGATTTTTTGTTCCTCACGCAAAAAAATCCATTCCAAAAGATCTATAAAGAGGATTGGAAGTGCATTATCCAACGTGTGCGGAATCACTCAAAATCTGCAAAATAATTCCCCATACATGCTGTTTTCATGCAGGAACATGGATTGGAGGGAAGACAGGAGTGCTCCCTCTCTTTGGAGTGCTACTCTGAGCTTGTTAGAGCTCTCTCTCCTTTTTAGAAGCAGTTCCCTTCAGCTGATGTCTGGCTGCAGGGAGCACATTAAAACCAGTGTATTCCCATGCAGAAACATATCATCTAGAGAGACCCACAGTTCTGGTGAGAGCCAAAAGTGTTTGGAGGTTCTTTCCCTAAACAGTCAAAATTGGCCATTTCCCCAAGCTCTTCTTTTTCCAATAAGTTCAGCAACTTCTCACAAAACTGGGCCAGATCACCAAGAACAGCTCTAAACCGCCATTCTCGGCACAGCAAGGCAGTTTCTTGCAATCTGCTTTGGCTGAATTAGGGATTGGAGAGCTCAGCTCTTCTCCCTCCTCTCCTAGGGTACTTTGCAAGGCTGTCTCATGAGCTTGCTGGGCCTTGTTCACTTGGAGTTGCAGTTCTAGCAACTCCAATTCCAGCATACTCATTTCTCTCTCATTCTCTAGCCTCATCCTGACCAAGGCTTCCACCACTCCCACCTCTCCTTGTTATAGCTCATGGGTTTGTTGAAGGCAAAGCAGGCGATACCCCTGACCCTCTAGGGCTGCCCATCTCTGCTCCCAAAAGTGCTGTGATTCCTCTGTGTGCTGACCCCAACTCCTCTCCTCTGAAGTGCTGTCTGCTCACCTCCGGCGATACAAGAGTTGCCACAAATCTGGGGATTCAGGAATTCCCAAATAGATAACTATGTCTAGATACAATTGAACAGCACAAGGTATGGCTTCTGTTCCTTAGCAATTATTAATGGTACTCCAGGGGAGTGCTTAACTTCTTCGGTAATACTTTTTTTTGATAGCAGATGTTCAGTATGGTATCATGTCTATTTCACATGCTATTATACAAATAAATGAATTAAATTAAGTATTTGGAAAAGATTTTGCTTTTGACAAATGCTATAGAAATTCTAAACCATAATGGTATGGTGGGGGGTGTCAAGAATCTTCATGTGCCTAAAGGAAATAGAGCTACACTGTAACAAAATGATTTAGGAAGGCCTTTTATAAAGGGAAAGAGGATTAAGCCACTATATATAGAACATATTAGTTTGCTGCACAAATGACCCTTTAATGATTTCATTGTTTTCTAATGATGTAATAACATTTGTCTTCTTTATAGCCACACTATCATGCTAGGCTTGCTCAGATTTTGTAAATCTTATTCCTAATACATTGCTCATTCAATGTCTCCTCATACTGATTGTATCAACTTACACTGTGTTTATTAGATATCTCTTTGTTTGGACTGTTAGTGGTTTAGAGTATCAATGAGAAAGGAGAATTATATATACAATAAAAATAGATATTGGTGGGTTTGAGGGGGGATATAATTGCAAAAGTGTATAATTTTTTTTAAAAAAGAAAGATTTACTAGTACAATGAAAATAAACTGTTTATCCTAAAACATTTAAGAAAACTGGTAGAAATCCTTTGACATTTTATTGGTAGCTGCAAATTCAGTGGTAACTATATAGTGAGGACAATCTGTAGCAAGTTGCTGGTGACCAGTGCTTTTTTTCTGGGGGGATGCAGGGGTACGCGTACCCCTAAACATTTTGTGAATCTAACGGGAGAAAGTAAAAATTTTAAAATGTTGGAATTCCCGCTAAACCAAACGTATTATGATGGATATTTATGTGATTTGTTAAGTTTTATGTAGCGTATGTTGGCAACAAAGATGTTTAGTTATATTTAAACTCACTAGGAGTGAGTTTAAAAAAAATGGAATGTCTTTGAGAATCGAACATGCCACCGAGATCGCTGGCATAATCGGTGATCGTTAGGGTGCAGACAAATACAAACAAGTCTTCTCTAAGCTACTTGCAGCTCTAGTAGTTGGAATCTAGCACTGTGATTGGTCAGTCTTGTTGCTACCCCCGATGGCGGCGACCAATTTGTGTATTTGTGTATGTTTTGTGCAAAGAGCGCAAAGAGTGTGTCTATACCGAAACTCTTTGGTTGTGCACACGTGTCACTATAGAGCTTCATTGCATTTAAGCACTGAAGCAAATTTAATGTTTATAAAATTGGTAGGCCCTCCTTTGACTTTAAGCCTTCAGTGTATGTAAATTCATGGTTTTTGAAAGGACGACATCTGGCGACGGACACCAAAAGCAAACAGAGGAATTGGGAAAATGTTAGTGAACACAACCTCATGCCAATCTGGAAGTTATTGTGAGCTGTGTAATATGAGGTAATGCTTGTTCTTGGTAATTTTGTCCATGGACTGCATTTTTTTTTCTGATTTGAACTATAAAATGGTGATTTTCTTGAGTCAAACTGAGAGTCAAACTCTAAACATTTTTTTTAGAAAAAAAGCACTGCTGGTGACTGATAGCATCTGAATAAATGGTCTCCTGAAGAGAAGCCTAATATTATGATTGCATAAATTCTGACTCATGTTCACTATAAAGCTGAGTATCAGCTAGCAAAAGGAAAAACTAACATGAAATATGTGTATACGTGAAAAGCCAGCTATTAAATAGTTAAACTAGATCCCTGTTCTTTAATATCTCTCTCCTTAAAACAGCTAAAGGGGTTTGATTTTTAGAAGGTGCAAGAAATAAAAGAATATAAATGCATCTGTCCAATAACAATGTGTTTCTGAAACAATATAACAAGGCTACTTGCTACATCATTGCTGCCACTGTTTCTGGGCAACCTGCCACATGCAGTCTGGGATGTGAACATTTCCTTAAAGGAATGCAAGAAAGCCACACAACAATGAATCCCATGTTACTAAAACAACATTGGAAGGGGAAAACGGTATTCCATTCGCTGTGCTGAATCCTTAATTCCTTTCTGGCACAGTTCAAGGTGGTGATTTTGGATTTATTAAGTACTAACAGGCTTGAACAGCTATTCCTTTTAAAGATTAATCCCCTGAGTTCTAACTTTTTTGTGCATTCCATCTGAGCTGGGAGTAACTGATAATGTATCCCAGTGAGTCATTCTTGGTGGAATACTAGAATGCCGAAGACCATACCCAAATATCTTAGTCTGTTAAGGTCTTAATTTCAGCTGGCTTTTAATGCCTGTCACTCATCAGGGATGGGGCATTTTTAGTGTGACATACTGTATAATGTATTATGTTTTCATTTCTATTTCAATTAGTAATTTTATTTATTAGCCACCTTTCCATCTTATGGCACTCTGGGCAGCTTACAACAAACATATAAATACATAAAAAACAAGCCTTAATTTAAAACCACAATTTAAAGCTACCAATAAATAGAAAAACTAATAAAAGCTCTTCTAAATAAAACCATGTTTAGCTGCCTCCTAAAGAGAAGGGCCAGGTACTCCTCCCTTTGGAGACTGTTCCATAATCAAGGGATGACTACTGAAAAGACCCTCTTCATGTACCCACCAAACAAACTTCTTTGGTCAATGGGACAGCCAGGAGGGCCTCTCCCTGTGATCTTAACCCCTGGGTAGGAAAATGTAGGAGAAGATAATCTTTCAGGTCTTAAGCTATGTCGGAACTGAAATATTGTTCCCGTGTACTAAGGGCAGACTAACAACAGTATATTGCTGCAAAAATTCATGCTATTTTAAAACTCTCTGAATAATATATATATATATATATATATGACCATGAATATTTATAAAATTATAATAGTGCTGTTTAAACTCATTGCAGAGACATCAGTGATCTACATATGTAAAAATAACAGCACCATTCTAAGCACCCTTTTCAGTCCATTCTAAGATAATGGGCTTACAAAGGTGCCACTCTGCTTGGAATAGCACTGTGAGACACCTTCATAACATGCACTTCATGCAAGACAATGCCAGCTTAAGAACTCATGTTTTCCTCAAATTATATTTATCCCCAAAGCCTATGGAGCAGCAAGGATTATTAAAGATGTAATTCTTTCCCGAGCAGACTTGGTGAATGTTTTTGAACCTGCCTGATGATTTATGTTTTCTGCACTGCAAGAAGGCCCAGAGAAAAATTCTTCAAGCAACAGAGCTTGATAAAGATGGAGAATAATAGTGTTGCATGAAAAATAACTTCTCTCCCATTCTTTGTTTTTGAATGGATATGTAAAATAAAAGGTGTGGATAACCTCGCCACATCTAGTTTGGCCCTCAAACTCCCACACAGTGACACATTTCTGGTGTATTTTAATAAAATACAAGGTTTCTAGGGTTTAATTTTCCTTAAAATTTATGTTTGGTATCTTTTCAAAATCTAACCCTAAACACAACAACTCTGCTTTTCACACAGAAAACAAGATATCAGAAAGAAAACTTGGCCAGAATGCTTCTCTTGATATCTAGTTCTCTCATAGGGAAGGGGTTTTTGGTTAACTGAGGAGCATACAGATATGTAAGCCCCCACCAGTAGTCTGAAATAACTGGAACAGAAACTAGGCTGCAGTCATACTGACAGGCCCTTAAGTCTAGATGTGAGGCAATGGGATGCAGGACTTCAGACTGCAGATGGAGGGATTCACATTTTTAATGCTTTGCCAGTGGGAAAAAAAACTGCCAGTGGGGGAAAAAAACTTCCTGCAAATAAAACAGTAGTACTTCACTGGGGAAAACAACTCTAGTTCAATCTTCCAAATGCTGTGCTAGTTTTCCACCTACAGAGAATTTGTAATAATTTAAATTTTTAGAACGCTTAATGAATACTATCAGGTCTAAGCAATTTCTTTCTTACTGTTTAGTTTTATAATATGCTTTAAACAGTCTTCCATTACATTAAATGGCAAAACCTCTTGTGTTATTTATTCAAATAATGAGCTATATACACTATTTTCTGCAAACATGCATCATTCATGAATGATCTTTTTTATATCCAGACTGCATAAACAGCACACCAGCTCTCTGCATCAAAGATACAAAAAAAGTCTTCTAATTGGCTTTCCGATCTTTAGTTAGTTGCTTCTCAAAATCCCCCTTGGCCTTCATGAAGCTCTACCAATTCTCTCTGCCACTAGAGTCGGCTTGCATTTCACCTTAGGTCAGCTGTTGTCACTACTATAGAAAATGAAACCCAGAATATGTGATCTCTAATCTCCTCCTTTTACAGAACTTTAATTATGTGCCAGCGTTACTTCCACTATTAAGAAAATGAACTGCTTCAGAAGAGGAGAATACTTGAATGAAAATCTGTTGTATTTCAGCTCACAACTGGCATCAGAATAGCGGCGTGAGAAAACATGATGCATGTTTGTTATATTATGACTGAGTTTCCATTTAGACTGGCCTCTCTCTTTTACTCTTCAGTTTAACTCTGACAACTCATGTGAGGCCAACAAAATACTGTTTAGACCATTTACAGTACAAAGGCTGAGAACTGCCAAAGAAGGTGCAGGAAAAATAGGGATCCCATTCTCCAGGTGGAGGATCCCCTGCTTCCAGCCTCTTCCCCTCACCACCTCTTACCTGACTGACAGGGGGGAAAGCACAGAGAATGGGCCCAGGAGCCCTGTTACACTAGGAATGATAGGGGGCTGATTTTTATCAATTCAGCCTCGCGCAGGGGCCTTCACTTCCTTGTTGCACCAGGAATGATATCATTCCTGGTGCAACAAAGAAGTGCTCTTCAGTACGTGTGCAATTTGTGGATGCAAGGTAAGTATTCCCAATGTGCATGCCCCCCAAACCCTCTCCAGAAGAAATGTATATCCAGTCTGATGCTAGGATAACTCACTGGAAATACATAGTGATATGAAACTAGTTAAACACCAAGGCTGTTGTTCGTTCGTTCGTTTGTTTAAAACATTTATTAGCCATCTTTCTTCCTTGGAGAAACTCAAGAAGGCTTACAATATAAATATAATAACAATCATAAAATAAAAAAAAGTTTTAAAACACAGTAAACATAAAAACAAGGTTGAGTAAAAGCAGTCCTAAATAAAAACATCTTCAGCTGCCTCCTGAAGATCAGCTGTGAGGGGGCCAGATGCACCTCCCTAGGGATACTGTTCCATAGATTAGTAATCAGTATTTTTTGCAATAAATCAAGCATATCTTTATGCAAAAAAATCTCATAAACAAACATTTATTTTTAACAGAAAATAGGTTCCATCGGCATTTTTATTTCCTTACATGACTCAAGCATAAACAGTTGGAAGCTACTTCCTGTGTTCAGGGTTCCCAGGGTGCCTGCTAAGGCTGGAAGCCTACCGTCCTTATCACTGGCTGCCTGGATGCTTGGAATTCTCTTCTGAAGTGCCACCTCTTCGAATCCTATCCAGATAGGCAACAATCACCCTCTGCCTTCCCACCCCTGATCCACCTCTATACTACCCTTCTTGAGAGGCACATGTTGCACAAAAGTTTGTGGGCACTGTGGGCATTCTGGTATTCGATTCGTGAGATTATTTTGACCAATTTAGTATATTTTAAACCCCTTAATAAACTCTCTATATTGAATATATTTATTTCTCCATGATCTGATCAAACTTTCTTAGAAACTTCATTACTAAATCATAGATCCTGGAAATGTAGTATATTCTTTGTCTAGATTTTGACATTTATTTCTTAAGGCAGTTCCTTAAGAAGCCAGCAATTCCTAGGAGTGAGGTTATTTTAGAGAGAAAACAGATTCCAGATAAGGAAAGATTATTAACTACTTTTTACATCCACTGAGCAGTTAAAGTTTTTGTATAACTTGCATTTCTGAACTGTGCAAATACTCTTTTGAAATCAACCTCCCCCCCCCCCACCCCCACTGGAATTACACACTGTGTGCCTAGTTGTACATTTTTTAAAGACTGCTTTTTGATATGTGGCCACCAGAACTAAAATAACGATGCACCACAGAGGATTTTTTACAAAATGGAATCACAGTATGGAATATGTCTTTTTCACTGCTGCCACACACTGGGCCAACATTATCACTGAGCTATCCATCATGAGCCAAGCAGCTCCTGCATAGGTTATCATGAACTTAAACTGTACTTGAAGCCAAATCACCAAGAGCTTCTCCTGGCTGGGCTTTACTACAAGACCATAACTCCTATAAGGAAAACTGTAGTCAATAAGAGTTAATCAAAGTCATCCATTATTGCCATGGATGACTTTATTCCCCTCCCCCCAACCTTTCAAAGCCATAGGGTGTCATTTATTATTCAGTATTATCTTAACAACGTATACCTTGGGGATAGTCCATCAAAGTGGAAACATATTGTTGAGTCTAACTGATTTCTCTCAGAATTTTAAAGACAACAGAAAAGGGAGGACACTGGATATTCTTAAGAAATTGTTTTCTAGTTAATGCTTCCCTGTTTTTACCCTTGATTGTCCTTTATGAAGTCCATTTTCTGTTTTCACCCATTCTCAAGTAGGAGCCATATCATGTGTCAGTTTTGCACCTCTGGAGGACAAAATAGGCATGCCAAAATTTCAAAAGAGAATCAGAAAGACTTGCATCCTTATCAGAGGTCAGCTACGTGTCTCAAACATTCCAAACGGCATTTAGAATTATCCCCATCAAATAAGGAACAGAGTCTCAGACTGAATGACTAATCACAGCACAGCTGCTGGCAAGTATAAACTGATTTTTTAAAAAGCCCTCCAATGTTACGTAAGTCCTGTCAAAGCTTTTTCAGAAATACACAGACTAGTTCACTTCAAATATAACATTTTACCATAACGAAATCATAAAACTGTTTGGCGTTCAAAAACAAAATGCATGTTTTAATAGTATATTTAAATAGAAGTCCATGAAAATTATGCAAACGTAAAAGCCCCGTATGGTTCTTTATTCATAGAGCAATAATTCTTTGAAATACCAATGAATTTTTAATATAGCCATTAAAGTGGTCATGTAGTGAACTTTTCTTCCATTTAGATTGGTTTTTCTAGTTATTACAGGAAGGGTGGTTGGGAAAAAAATCTCTTTAATCCCTAAAACAATAATTTTGAAGCCCCGACAGCAAAAGATGATTTTAAAATAGAATTCTGCATAATTGTTACACTTTAAGGTTTCTGAATTATGAAGCATTTTTAATAAATTCTTTATGAAAGCTATGTCCAGCTACATTTATATCATAATACACTCTATGAAAAACAAAGATTTAACTCAGTGGACTTTCCTCCAGCTGCAGTTCCAGTTAGAAATACTGTAAGAATATGAAGTGCCTAGCAACACAGAGGTGATCATAAAAGTATTTTTTTAAAAAAGAGATCTAATTACCATTATTTAATTATGAAAACATTTACATCCCACTTTTCCCCATTGTTCAGGGCAGCTCCATATGGTTCGAGACAGCATGTCATTCATGCCTAGATCCTTTCATTCCCAAACAGAATATTATAATTGACACTAACAGCTAGACTTCTGATGAACAGCCCAAGCTACGATCTCAGTTAGGTTAATGTTTAGAAAGATGGAACCAAGATAAGGTAAGGTAAGAGTGTAACAACCAAGTCAGCAACCAGACACACGAACAACATATTAAGAACTGAGACTGATTCAACCCACACAACTCAGAAGATTGTCTAGCCAAAAAAATACTAGGTAGGGGATTATTCTGAGCTGAAGAAATTCATATTTCATATCTAGCCATGTTGCATGGCAAAAAAATTCTTTAAACCATCCAACTCCTATACAGAGTAGAAGCATGGGACTGGAACAACATATTGATTACCAAAGGTTTTTGAAATCTTTTTCTTAATGAAAAAATCCTAGTATTGCAAAGGGTGCTCCATCAGCCTTGATGTGGGCTGAACTTGGCCTTCCTTCAATAATGGCTTGGGTGCACATAGCTTAAATTAACTTTTGGTGCAAGCAGATGAAATCTCCATTCTTTAATCTCTCAAGGCAATGCTTTGCCCTTCTCCAGAATGACAACACTTGGGTCACCAGATATAATAGTATTCTTAATCATTATTCCCTTCTCAAAATATAATTTCTGTTCTATAATAAAGAATTTTGTGGTAATTGCTTGTGAAACAGTCACCATCTGCTAACATCCTCTGGCATTTTAGCCACAAATTTTGTATCCTAACAACTCCTGTTCCAAAGTGGTAGGTAACGTAAGACAACTACAGTGGTCTATAAATGTAAGATGAAATGTAAACTGAAAAATGTAGGAATCTTTCTTTCTGACAAAAGGAACAAAAATGGGAAAACTTTATTTAGTCAGATTTCAGACAAGATAAGGAACTCAACTACATAGTCACACTTCACAAATATACATGTCAGGAATATAATTTCTATTATATTATAATAGAATATAATACATTATAATATGTGACACATTCTAACATAAAGTGGACATCTAAAACTTATTTATTTGTTAACATTATTTAGTCTTCCAGTAGACATCAGTTCAGTTCACAAAATTCAGCAACAACAGCAGAATATGGAAATATGGAACACAAAGTATATTTTTGATTGTTTAAGCTATTTGTTGCTTCCTTTTCTCACCATAATAAAAGACACTCCTCTTTTGCCTAAGCCTCATACAAATGCTCCTCTCAATCCAAAGCAATTTTCTGCTGTCACGATATCTGACATATCTAGCCATGTCATGAGGACAAGTGAAATTTGGTCCAAGCAACTAGGTAGGTAAGATCAGAAAATGTTGACTTCTTCTCCAAAGAGAAAGAATGAATAGAAGAGCATCTCAGAGCCAAGCTACAAGTGACATCTGACACAGGTTGGACACTTGTCAGCTTACCTCAAGTTTTGATGGGAAATGTAGGTGTCCTGGTCTTACAGCTTGGCTCTCCATTTAATTGAAATTTACAAAAAACCCACACACACACCCAGCAGAGAGGAAGGGGGTGCCTGTCAAGAGCCCGATGCCTGCACTCTCCTCCCAACTGCATGTTCTCCCTCCCATAGACTGCCGCTCTGTAAACTTCAATTAAATGGAGAGCCAAACTGCAAGACCAGGATGCCTATATTTCCCATCAAAACTTGAGGGAAGCTGACAAGTGACCAACCTGTGTCAGGCGTCACTTGTAGCTTGGCTCTCAGAAGAGTATCTAAGAGCACCTTGTCTTTCTGAGGTGATGTATTCAAGTGTCAGCAATCATTTCCCAGAGTGCATGCAATGTAGGCATCACTATTAGGGGTGTACACCAGGGAAATTTCTGTTTCGGTTCTAGAATAATTTCATTCCATTACTAGTTTGTTCCAAGTCAGCCGGTATCAGCTTTGAACTGATCCACTTGGGGTGTTTTTGTTTGTTTTCATGAGTTTCAGTCTAGTGCATTGGCAGCACATGCGCAAATGCACACTGTTCTTTTCAATGGGGGATGAGGAAACCAGGCTCTGGAGCAGCTGTTTTCATGCTTAAACAAAAGCAATCAGCCATTAGTCCACCTCCTAGTCTAAACCACTGATCCACTGAATTTTTCCTCAAGCACAATAACACACACACACATACATACAAACAACAATAGACCTCTAGAAGGCAAGTGACGGTGCGTGGGACAGCAACAGGACTCTCCCAAGTATGAAAGCACTCCAACTAATGCAGCGGAGCAACATTAACAACAATCCTGCTTCATGTTCATTTTTTTCTTTTTCTATAGTGTCAGTATCTTATTACCTTTGCATCCTGCTGCTGCCTGTTGGTGCTGTTTCCTTGTGATTCAGAGGACACCCAGACCCACCAAGATCTTATAGCTTTTCAGTGGGCCTGTAAGATAGAGATGTTCCACTAGGCGTATGGGTGAGGCCAGCCCAAGGTTTTCTGGAAATGCCTCCTGACCAGTCTCCTGCTGGGGGAGAGGGCTAACCCCCCCCCGCCCCCCTCATATGCAGTAGAAATCACCAGCTGGACCCCCTCTCCCCCCTTTGTTTATGTTGTGCTGGAAAGTGTGGATGAGGCTGCCATCTTGGGTTTGATTGTTGATATTGTTAGTTTTGATTTAATGTAATTTAAATGTATTTATTTGTTTTATCTTTGTATGATTATATTGCTGTGACCCACCCTGAGCCCGGTTGCAGGGAGGGTGAGCTATAAATCAAATTAATTGATTAATTGATTGATTGATAATTTGTAGTTTTATTCTCACAATGTGGGGTGAATCCAAATCCTTCCTTTTGATGCTTAGTGTTCTGCTGTAAAACAGGGCGCTCTCACGGCCAATCTTCTCCATCACTCAAGTGCAAGCAGGCAGACAGAACGATTGGCTAAATTCCTCCACCATCACCACCACCCAAATAGACCTGTTTTCCTCCATAAATTTTCCTTTTGCTGTGGGGGCAGGCAGGATTCTTTTTAAAAGAATGGAATAGGTACATCTTTGCCATATGACTCGGAAAAAGAGAGAGTTCTGACAGACTATGGAAGCAAACCTAAACTGGTCTACTGAGATGTAAGTCCCATGTTATTCAATAGTGCTTACTCCCAGGGAAGTGTCTTTCGAATTGCAGCTTATGATTGAAGTCTCCCTTCCAAATGTTTCCAAAGCTGATAGGAGGGGAGGAGAAGGGTCTCCCTTTGCAAGGACCTGAATAGCAGGAAAGCAGAGAATGCCATTTCCCTAGTGGCTATGAGGTGGGGTGTGGGGTGAGGAGATATACTCACGTGTATTGGTTTCATTCTTCCTACCTGCCAAAAGAGTTAATTCATAACATACAGCCACATTTGAGAATTGATTGGTGAGCTGTCCAGAAAAACAAGATGGTGCCCTGTGTGACACACCCAATGACTGCCTGCTGCTCAAAGGAACAAAACAAAACAAACAAATTTTTTGGTGGGAGGAACTCGTTTCTCAGTTTCCAGGATTTGGTTCTGCATTCTGAAAGCTGCTTTAATGAACTGAGCCAGTGATTTTTGTGTGTATTTTTACCTCTTTTTTTTCATTGTGCACATCCCTAATCACAATCCATCTCTTATGGCTAAATCACTTACACAGTTCTGTTTATTTAGCAAATTGGCCATGGATTATAAAATAGTTTGACCATTAAAACAATTAGATTGCAATCAATATATATTACACCACAAAACAAGAATATAATCCAGATTTGTTTTTTCAGACTGACACTTTCTAGATGACTAAGGAAAATCAGGTGGAGGTCTGGACAGCTATAATGGGAAGCTTAAATCAAAGCAGCTAAGGCTCAGAAAATGTTAGTTCCAGTCAGTGAAGCTCAGGGTTCTTTCTGAGTCAAGAGAGCATGTAGCCAGTGTAAAAGCCTGTTGGAACAGCCATGAGAATTTAGAAAGGAGTTTTAAATATCACCACCACCCCACCACCTAATGCAAATGAAATTCAATAGAATTTGAATATTCTCTTAGGCAGATCTGAAAAACTCACCCCCAAGTACCTATATGTTTAACTCAATTGGGCCTACAGGGTTGCGAGCTCCAAGTTGGAAAATTCCTGCATATTTGGGGGGTGGAGTTTGATGAGGGTGGAGTTTGGGGAGTGGAGGAACTTTAGTCGTGCATAATGCCATAGAGTCTACCTTCCAAAACAGCTGTTTTCTCCAGGGACCTGGAGATCAGTTGTAATTTTAGGCCTATATCAGTAAGGGTTCCCAACTCCCAGGTTGGGCATGGATGTCTCCTGGAATTTTTATTACCAAACAACAGAGATCAGTTCCCTTAGATAAGAGGGCTGCTTTGGGTCCTATGGCATTATACCCTATCCTTACCAAACTCCATGCTATATGAGGTCCATCCCCAAATTTTCCAACCTGGAGTTGGCAACTCTAACAGCAGTCCCCTGGGGCAATTTCAGCTTGGAAAAATGGGGGGGGGAGCTAAAAAGCCCCTCCCTCATGCTATAATCTCTACTGACATCAGGCCTCTGTGTACATGATTTTTAAAGGAAAGCTCTGCCCATGGAACTCTCAGTGTTACATATAACTGATTCCTCAAGCACAGATATTTATGGGATCATAGCTACTGGAATGTTGACGAAAATATAAAGGAGAACCAGTAGTGGATATCTTCCTCTTTTTATTTTTAACTTGGCTTATTTTATTTCAGAGAGCAATTCTGTATTCTGCTCAATATCTTCTCTACTAGAAACAGAAACGAATGGAAGCCTCAGCTGGCAATTTATGATAAGCAACTTTATCATGTTTTGAATTATTGAACCAGAGACTGATACATGATTTAACAAGATTAATATGGCAACACTTTAACCATTAATGTAATTTAATGCAGTATTCTATTTAAAGATGAATGCCATACACTGGGGGAGGAAAATAAAAACCTTGTGTGTACCAACAGGAGACTTTTGTGATGTTCTAAATATGCCTGTGGGAAATGATTTCCATATTTATTGTACAACATAATACTCTGCTGGACTGATATTTTCTCTCACTGCTCCTGCTTAGAACCATAATGCTTGTTAATAATCGACAGGAACTGCAGATGTAAAGTGACACTGACTTTCCTCTGTATCACCACATAGTCTTCATGCTATGTCTATGTTTCACATTAAATAAATGGCTGGGATGAGGCACGCTGCTGTGTTATTCAAGTGTCACTAACTGTGATATGCAAGTTTTGGAAGAAACATGAGTTGGTTGAAATGATTAGGACTGGGTTTATAAAGTTTCTCACAGCTGAACTGTATTAGAGGGAACATTGAGTGTACTTACAAACACAGTGTCCAATTATGTGATGCGTGCCACTGGCACATTGGCAGAGCAATTCTAAAATGTCAGCTTATAAGTATCTTGGTGCATTTCTGAATGTACTTAGTCATAGCAATGATGTTTATGTTCCACATCTAAATGGTGGAACATCAAGAAACAGTCTGGATATATCACAGTAAATCTGAAGTTTCTTTATCTCCAGTTGTACAACCATTTTTTCCCATATCTCAATAACAACAGCAATGTATAGAAACTTCCTAGTGTTGAGAGTTTACTGTTAAAGATCATTGGGTAAACACATCCCAGCTGTTCCATCTCAATATTTAGTCCAAAAGAAACAATGGATCCGCAGAAAGATCTCATCTGCCCCCATTTCAAAGAAATATTCAGACAAAGTGATCAAAACTTGAGTTTCACATTCTCTAGCATACCACTTAAAAATTAATAGGGTTGATCCAGAACATAGTTAAGTACATCAGCCTCTAATTTAAACCAGTCAAAGAGGAATGAACATGTCCAGTTGTAAGCTGAACTGCAGCATCAGGTTATCCTAGCTATATGTATTGAATAGGCAAACAAAAGAAATTACAGTAGCCAAAAAGAAGGCTTGAGGTTCTAGCCTCAAAGCCTCTTTGTGCCCGACAGTTCCATCTCCCCACACTATACTGTGCCAATCTTTCTATTAAGTATTTATATGATTAGTTTTGGAAGTGTTATGCAATTATTACAAGCTTTCAGTTCACACAACTATTTTCCCTACATACTCAGACAATGCAGCACATATTTGTATCAGTTAAATCAAACCATCCCCAATTACTCAGCACATTAACTGATGTTTAAAAAACAGGAGTAAGAATCTTTACTTTGTAGTTTCTTGGTGTATTTTGCTTTTGATCAAAACATACCTTACAAGTGGGATCAGACTTTATCTCAATTAAATTTTAAATGAAGTCAACCAGGGCCAGAGCCTTTTTGGTCCTGGCCCCAACCTGGTGGAACTCTCTGTCTGAGGACACCTGGGCCCGTCAGGATCTTCTGTAATTTCGGCAGGCCTGTAAGATGTAGATGTTCCACCAGGCGTATGGTTGAGGCCAGCATGAGATCCTCACTGAGCCTCCCACCAGCCTCCCACTAAGTGTGGGGTTATACATTGTCCACCAGCCAGCTGCCCAACATATGGGTACAGCATGGGGCTATGTAATGTCCATTCGTTACTGACCCACGTATGGGTTGCTGTACATTATCAGTCTGCTTCCCTCCTCCTGTATGTTGATGGGCAGGAATCTGGAATTGACCCCATCTTGGGACAGTTATTATCTGTTTGTTGATTTTATGGTGAACTGTTGTTTTATGGTTTTAATATTTGTATTATATTTTTATCATCTGTTGTACCTTGCCCTGAGCCCACTTGCGGGAAGGGCGAGTTAGAAATGTAATAAATAATAATAACAATATTCCCCTTTGTTTTCAATGCCTACAATCATAACCAAAATAAACCAAGCTTTTAAATTCATTTTTGCTTCATGTGTACAGAGGTGAATGTCATCAAACATTTAGAATACTGTTTGTATACATTTTATAAATGATGTCTGAAAACAGTTGTATTAAAACTTCAGGATATGCCCTTTATTGCAGCAGAAACATGCTTATATCTATTTTTTAAGCATCACATTTTTATGGTTTCTTATCCAAGACAATATATAAAGATTACTTTAAAAAATACCAATTCAGAATTGGCTATTTAAATAGCAACTTTAAACAACTAAAATCCACTGAAGTCTTGAGGAAGTGACAAGTAGGGGACTTGTGTCATCTTTTCCATCCCTGCCCCCCATAGCCTCTCCCCCTTTTCCTGTTCCTTCTCTTCTTCCCATATACCTTTGTTTGCCCCTATCTTCACCACTCCCACTTCCCCCTGAAGCCTCTCCCTTACAGTCCAGTTGCGTGGTGCTGGCTGAGTCTGGCACAGCTTATTTATTTATTTATTCATTCATTCATTTACTTATTTATTTTTTTATTTGATTTGATTTATACCCCGCCCTCCCCACAGATGGGCTCAGGGTGGCTAACAGAATTCAAAAAACACATTAAAAGTCACAAAACCATAAAATCAATAATAATTTTTTAAAAGTCGTTAAAATAGTCCAGGAGCAGGCTGCTTAAATAAATATTGGGAGTCTGTATATGGGCATAGCAGATGGCCAAGGGCAGCCCCAGAAAAAGTGGTGGTCTTAGATGGAAAGAGGAGGACACCCACTGGCACTCAGCCAAAGGCCCGGTGGGACTTCTCCATTTTACAGGCCCTGCGGAACTGTAACAGGTTCTGCAGGACCCGGATCTCCAGTGGGAGAGCGCTCCACCAGGCTGGGGCCAAGGCAGAAAAAGCCCTGGCCCTGGTTGAGGCCAGACAGATGTCCTTTGGGCTGGGGACTACCAGAAGTTGCTTGTCTGCAGAGTGCAACACCCTGCAGGGGATGTAATGGAAGAGGCAGTCCCGCAGGTATGCAGGTCCCAGTCTGTGAAGGGCTTTAAACACCAAGGTTAACACCTTGAACCGGATCCGGAACTCCACTGAGAGCCAGTGCAGCTGGCACAGCACAGGATGAATGTGCGCTCGGATTGGCGTTCTGGTAAGGACACATGTCACTGCATTCTGGACCAGCTGTAACTTCTGGGTTAGGCCCAAGGGCAGCCCTGTGTAGAGTGAGTTGCAGTAGTCTAGCCTGGAGGGGACCATTGCATGGATTACTGTAGCCAGGTCCCGGGGCGAAAGATAGGGCTCCAGTTGCCTGGCCTGTCGAAGATGAAAAAAAGGCAGACCTGGCAACGGCCGTGAACTGGGCCTCCACTGAAAGTGCGGCATCCAAGGTCACATCCAGGCTCCTCACCTTCGGCAAAAGTTTCAGTTGTACCCTGTCGAGGGCTGGGAGCCGGGAGACACAGAACCTCCGTCTTCAGGGGATTCAATTTCAGGCGACTCTGATGTAACCATACCATCACAGCCTCAAGACCCTTGGCCAAGGAATCCAGAGTGAGATCAGACTAGCCATCCATCAGCAGACAGAGCTGAGTGTCATCCTCATACTGGTGACAACCCAGCCCAAAGCTGCAGGCTAACCGGGTGAGAGGGCGCATATAGATGTTAAATAGCATCGGGGACAGAATCACCCCCTGAGGGATGCCACATACCAAAGAATGGCAAGCGGACATCTGTTCCCCGAGTGCCACCCTCCGTCCCCGATTGCGAAGGAAGGCGTTCAGCCATTGCAGGGCTGTTCCACGAATCCCCACATCGGCAAGGCAGTGGGTCAAAAGATTATGATTGACTGTGTTGAACGCTGCTGCAAGATCTAAAAGTATCAGCAGTGCCGACCCACCCCGGTCCAGGTGTCATCACAGATCATCTGTGAGGGCGACCAGAGATGTCTCTGTACCATGGCCAGGCCTAAAGCTGGACTGGAATGGATCCAGGATAGAGGCGTCATCCAGGTATACCTGCAGCTGTTCCACTATCACCCTCTCAATTACCTTACCCAGAAATGGCAGATTTGAAAGTGGGTGGTAATTGGCTGGATCAACAGAATCCAGCGATGGTTTCTTTAATAAGGGTCCCGTGACTGGTGAACCTGCAAGGACTTGTGTGTGGGGGGGAGGGGGGTAATTCACTTGTCCCTGTATCCTCTTTAGGGGTGCCAGTCCCCCTAGTAGTGGTGGGATAGTCCCAGCACAACCTTTTGCCTGCCACCCCCGCTCACCTGGAAGGGGGTAAAGGAGGAGGAGGCTGGCTAGCTGTCACTGGAGCACATGGTGAAATGGCACACATGCTCTGGAGGCCCCAATGATGTACTTCTGATTGAATATTGGAAGTGACATGGTCATATCAGGGCTTAATCAGCCACAAACATAGTGAAAATACTATGCTTAGGTACAATTTTGCCCCCAGGGAAACCCTGTTGCTTCCGTTTTTCAACCAGAACTGATGTCATCGAGGCCTCCAGAGAGGTCATCGGGAAAGAGGATCAGGTCCCCACACTGCTTTAAGAGCCTCCGTCCCCTACTTTGGAGATAAGAGAGACTGGCAGCTCTAACCTAGTTTAAGAGCCAGTTTGGTGTTGTGGTTAAGAGCAATGGGACCCTAATCTGGAGAACTGGGATTGATTCCCCACTCCTCCACTTTAAACCGGCTAGGTGACCTTGAGAAAGCTCTCCAGAGCTTTCTCAGCCCCATCCACCTCACAGGGTGATTGTTGTGGGGATAATAACATACTTTGTAATCTTCTCTGAGTAGGTGTTAAATTGTCTTGAAGGGCGGTATATAAATCAAATGTTGTTATAACTAGAGATGGGCACGATCAGCATTACGATAGAAAAACACCCACGATAATAGCATTCGTGCGATCGGGAGCTGGCGGATCGGTGCCGTCCACGGCGACCGATCCAGCGTTCGGGGGGGGGGGCTTCATCGGGGCTTGATTCAGGCCATCGAGATCTGATCGGGGATGCAGACAATCAGGCACCAGTAATCTATTTCCGGGGCAACGGAGCCAGGGGAATGCCTAAGCTGTGTTTGCCCTCCTTCTGTTGCCCTGGAAACCCGAATGGAAGCCCAGCTTTCCTTGATCAGCAGGGCTTCCTTCCAACCATGGAACAGCAACACACTCACCACCAGTTGGGAGAAAAGACTCAGGGGAGGGAGGGGGAAGGGGGTGTTCTGTAGCCATGGGCACTCCAAACGTTTTTTGCTTTTTAAAAAAACGGGGCTTTGTAGGACAAATGGCTGTTTTTCTGTCTGTCACTCTCTGTTTTTAACCTGCTTTTAAAACAATGTATTTTGTGGGAAAACCTCATTCACGGCTGTGTGTGTGTGTGTTTAAAATATGCTTTTGGAAGACTGGCTGCTTGCTTTTAAAATTGGGTGGGGAGGAATGGAGGATTCTGTTCCTGCTTTTTTTAAAAAGCAGGCTGAAACATGTTGACGGGGTGTCTCTCTCTCTCTATTTGGAGAGGCAGAGACGAGTTAAAAATCCCCCCCCTCTGTTCCAAGTGTGCGTGTGTGTGAATGTCCCCTCCCTGAGGGGGGGCGGCTCGCCGCCGGGTTAAAAACTTCCCCCCTCTACTCTAAGTGTGTGTGTGTGTGTGTGTGTGTGTGTGTGTGTGTGTGTGTGTGTGTGTGTGTGAGAGAGAGAGAGAGAGAGAGAGAGAGAGAGTGAATGTCCCCTCCCCGTGCCCACCAGGCCCGGTGGTCGCCGCCACCACCCACCTTCCCACATAGCTGGGAACAGCAGGGCACCCCTCCGCTTTGGCCTCCCCAATCCGATCCACAGATCGGAAACGGGAGGTGATCAGTGTGGATCGGTGATTTGCAGTCATTACCGGCGCGGATCCACGATCAGCTTGTTCGGTAATTTTTTTTGGATCGTGCTCACCTCTAGTTACAACCCCCTCATTTCCTCTCCCATCCCCAGCTCCCACCATATGCTCACCTTTCCCTATGTCTTCCTCTCCTTCAAACACACTGAACAACCTACTATTTATCTGTCCTCCAATCTCCATCTACATTTATTAATTTATTTCATTTATATACTGCCTTTCTCCACAATGGAGACCCAAAATGGCTTACATCATTCTCTTTGCCTCCGTATTATCCTCACAATGCTGAGAGGTAGGTTAGGCTGAGAGTGTGTGATTGGATCAAAGTCACCCAGTGAATTTTCACAGCAGAGTGGCGATTCGAATCTGGGTCTCGTAGATCCTACTTTGAAACTAACCCCTACACTACACTAGTTTTTTTGGGGAGGGGAGGCTGTTGAACAATAGCAAGCAGCTAGGCCTGAATGAGCCATATAAGTCATGTGGTATCACGTCACTCAGTCATTGCTTCTGGGTCTCACCCTGATGAGTCCTCCCTGAAAGGCCAAAACAGCACTGGAAAGGGCCCTGCCCTCTCCCCCTGTCTTTTACTGACACAAACCAAGCCTAGAATACTGGGTAAACTGTTGGGGTTTCCTAGCATCTGGTTAAAGCTAGAGGCACTCATCACCATTTTGGGTTTTTTTAAACCCCCCAATTTAATTTAGATTTCAAGATTTTTCTGCAACCTTGGGCATTTTCCAGGTTTGTGGGAAAATCTATCTTGTCTGTTCATGATTCCAGTCTCTGGATTTAAGTATCCCCAGCTCAGCGACAATTGGTGATTAGTAAGATAGATGAAAACTGATAAAGGCAATAAATTAGCATTGGTGGATGGCAAACATAACTAAGGGGAATATTGCTTATTTAGGATACTAGAACAGACAAAGAGCTGTGTGATATATTATACTATCATTTTTAAAATAGTGAAACTGTTAACATTCACCATTTCAAAACTCTGGTCATGGGTATCCACCCACAGGATTTCTGTTTTTTCTAGGGACAAACATGACCCTAGCAATGACCACAAAGTTCTATTAGAGTGGAATTTCAATCAACTGATATCAAGAGCCAGTATGGTACAGTGGACTGGGACAACACTGGTTAAATCCTCACTATGTCAGGAAGCTTATTTTTGTTGACCTTGGGGTATTCACTAAGATTCCCAGGTGCCTGCCGGTGGTGGGCAAACTCCCATGGATTTACCCTCTTGTCTGCTGATCATCCAGTGATCGGCAGGAGGGGGCATGCTCCCAGAGGTTGCTTGCCACCTGCAGGCACTTCCGGAGTGCATGCTGCATGCGTGCTCCCAACAAGCACAGTGGCATCACTTCCAGTAGTGATGTTGTTGTGCCACCCACAGGAGCATTTCTGCGCTTCATTTGGGGCTGATTTGGACCCCAAATGGGGCGAATTGGCTCCATGCAGAGCGCTTGCACAGCCGGTGTGGTCATGTCACTACCAGAAGTGATGTCATCACACCACCTCTGGGGCGCACACGAAAGAAGACTTCATGCAAGGCACAAGGTAAGTCCCAGGTACTCCACTCTCCCAACGGGAGGTGAGGGGTACCTGGCAACCCTAATAGTCACTATCTAACATACCGTGAAGGAATGTTGTGAAGATATAGTGTAGAACAGAATCTATATATGCTGCTCCAAACTCCTTGCAGGAAGAATGAGATGAAAAATGTGAACAATAAAATAGTCTCGTTTGGCCCCAGATTAACCCATGAACATGGGATACAAAATGAATTAAATCCTGGAAAAAGACTGTTCACAGCATACGGTCAATAACACCACATTCAGCTTTATGTCTAATTCATGCTTCATGGTCCATACACAAACATTTAGCAATATACTCAGGCAGAATACATTCCTTTTATGTTCATGAAGGGACTTCTATCATCATCTAATTTTACTGTCAGCACAATCCAAGACAAGATTTCTTCCCAACTACGGAAGACAGTGCCTAGTGGCTGATTTAAACATTGCTATAAACAGGAATTAAAAAATGGCCTAGACTTCCTCTACAACAGCTCATTAGATACTGCTTGACAAGTCAGAAGTTACCATGAAACTACAGAACCTTGCATTCTTCAAGGACTAAGGCTGTAAATTTCAAACTGTTTAAAGGTTTATCACCCCAATCCAGATTTATTACAGTTGACAATCTAGAATATCAGATGTACGCATTTGGTTTTATTTGCATTTTGAAACTGTGAACTGTATTGCAAACAGTTTTCTTCCAAATGAGTGTACATATATATTGTAAACACTTGAACATGTAACTGAGGACAACGGATTGCAGATGTCCAAAACCCGTGTACCAGAAAGGCCCAACTCTCATCATTGGGTTCAGTTCACAGCTCACTGTACTGGGAAACTCTCCTGGAAAGGTTTGCTAGTCATCTCAAAATTATTTTGATTTCCCTCAGAATTCCACAGATGCTTCCTTGGAGGAAGAATCCCAAATTTCTGTCAAGTTTGATCTTGAATGAAATTTCAGTGCCAGGTCTAAAAAGGAGTCAACTACCTGCTTCTGTTCCATACTTGTTCTTCCAACTTGTAAGTGCCACAGCAGTAGGTATATCACCTTCTCCAATTTCGAGGATAACATAGGCTGTAACATTACCAGCCCTTCAGATAACCACTTCTGTATAAAATTAGTTATCAGAACTAGGGCTTTCAAACATTAAGACTTGGATATATTACTGGACATATTACTGGGATGGGTCCAACAATCCCCATGGCAATCATGAGTACCTCATTGTGAGAGAAATCTGCAGATGAGCAAGGCTACTCACCTGACACAAAATCACAGAGTGGGAAGGGGCCATACAGACCTTGTAGTCCAACCTCCTGCCCAATGCAGGATGAGCCTAAAGTATCCCTGACCAATATTCATATAGCCTCTTCTTGAAAACTGCCAGTGAAGGGGAGCTCACCACCTCCCTAGGCAGCTGATTCCACCTTTGAACTACTCTGACCATGAAAAAGCTTTTCCTAATATCCAGCTGGTACCTTTCTGCATGTAATTTAAGCCCATTGCTTCGAGTCCTATCCTCTGCTGCCAACTGGAACAGCTCCTTCCCCTCCTCCAAATGACAGCCTCTCAAATATTTAAAGCAAGCAATCATGTCCCCCCTCAATCTCCTCTTCTCCAAACGAAACATTTCCAAGGCCCTCAACCTTTCCTCGAAGGGCTCAGTCTCCAGACCCCTGAACATTCTTGTTGCTCTCTTCTGCACCCTTTCAATTTTGTCCACATCCTTTTTGAAGTGAGGCCTCCAGAACTGCACACAGTACCCCAGGTGCAGACTGACCAAGGCAGTATAGAGAGGAACTATGACCTACTGTGATTTCAATGCAATATTGTGGCACATCCCCAGTCCTCTAGGAGGCCTTGAAGCTGGACAGAGGCTTTGCAAGTTCTCTAGAAAGTTCTTTCAGCACTCTTGGGTGCACATCATCCGTCCCAGAGAATATGTATTCATCCAGTGCAGCCAGGTGCCTCTCCACAACCTCTCTGTCAATGTCAACTAGCCCCCAGGTGTCCTGTCATGTCTACTACCATCTCTAAATGGGCTGAAGTTCTTCAGGGAGAAAACAGAGGCAAAAAAGTCATTAAGCCTGTCTTTTTCTCTTTACTCCATCAGAGTTTCTCCTTCCACTCCCAACAGCGGTTCAATTGCTTCTTTTACCTTGAGTTTGCTTCTCACATATATGTAGAAGTTTTTCTTATTGTAACAACCCCCTCTGGCCAGACCCAGCTCATACTGAGCTTTGGCTTCTCTGATGGCTGATCTGCAGTACCTAGTAACCCTCATATATTCCTCTTTAGAGGTCTGTCATTCTCTCCATTTCCTGAAAATTTCCTTTTTCTTCCTTAACATATTCTGGAGCTCTCTGTTCATCCACATCGGTTTCTTGGAGCCCTTACTGTTTTTCTATCTTGCTGGAATAGTGAGGGCTTGAGCTTACAAAACCTCCCTTCCAGCACAGTCCCCCACGGAATGACTCTCATCAAGCCTCTGAGTTCACTGAAGTCGACCCTATGATAATCTAACCTACGAGTCCAGCTATGAACCTCCTTGGCCCCCCACAGCAACTGGAATTCAAGGAGGACATGGTCACTTCCCCCTAAGGTCCTCACCACCTTCACCTCATCTACCAATTTTTCCCTGTTGGTTAATATTAAGTCTAGTATGGCCAAGACCCTTGTAGCTTCCTCCACCATTTGAAAAAGGAAGTTATCGGCCAGGCAGGTCAGGAAGTTGCATGAGTCCTGTCACTTTGCTGAGCTTGTCCCCAGTACACATCGGGGAAGTTGAAGTCACCCATTATTATAAGGTTCTGATATCTGGATACTCTACCAATCTGTTCAAGGAGGGCAGCATCCATTTCCTCTCCCTGGTCAGGCGGTCTGTAGCAGACTCCAACAACAATACCCTTTGTCCTTCCTCCCCTTATTTCCATCCAAATACTTTCCACTAGGCTATCAACTACACTCTTCAGAACTTGCTGACAATCAAGAATCTCCTCACATACAATGCCTCTCCACCTCCTCTTCTACCCTTCCGGTTTTTCTTGAACAACTCGTACCCATCCACTACCACATTCCAGTCATGGGAATCATCCCACCAAGTCTCAGTAATTCCTAATATATTGTAGCCCTCTGTTTTCAAGAGAAGCTCAAGCTCTTCCTTCTTATTACCCATACTTGCACCTTTATTTGATCAGTCCTACTCTCAAATAGTGGTGCTGAAACATTGAATCCATTTTATGCTTATCGTACCACATATATGCATGCCATCCAAATAGTTTATTATAACCTTCCAAAGTTAGTAGTTTATGATTGGTTAAAGACACCCATTCTTTTAGCCAGACTAAACATATCGCTTCATGGTAAAGTCAAAGATCAGGTAACTGCATCCCACCTCTTTCCTTAGCATCACAAAGAACTTTCATCTTTACTCTTGGTTTCTTTCCTGCTCATACAAATTCCAATATCTTCTTCTGCCATTTTTTAAATTGTTTTTTGTCTTTTACAATTGGTATTGTTTGCATTAGGAACATCATTCTAGGCAACACGTTCATTTTAACTGTGGCAATCCAACCTAACCACGACAAGTTTAGTTTATTCCATTTTATCATATCTCTTTCAATTTGTGTCCAGAGCTTTTCATAGTTATTCTTAAATAAATCAATATTTTTAGCTTTGTACCACAAACCAATCAGCTCCCAGGGAAAGGGAGGGGGGAGAGAAGCGAAAAGGGGGCAAAAGTGTTCACATTAGCAAAATGCGGGCCAGCTGCCAGTCAGCAGCGAACTTAAAAAAAATATCGGGGTATGTCCACAGGGGGAAAAATCGGGGATACAGTGGACAAAAAGCGGGACTGCATCCCATGACTGCTTTTAAGTGTGAAAACCTTGCAAACATGGGATGTGGAACAAGTACAAACGCGCTCTAAAAACCGAGTGCGAAAAGTACCTTAGTTTGGCAGTTTGCATTAACTGCTTTGCTTTCTAATCTGAGCACTGATTCGAGATGCTTGTCCTGCTCCAACCTTTTTTTTTTTTGCTATACCCACCCAAGGGACCTGCTATACTCATGCCATTGCTTCAGATGCACACCCTGACTATGCATTCTAAGATTAAGCACAGAGGACACTGCAATAGAATATATCAGGGTTGCAATGTTGGAAGTCTTTGAAAAAGAATATTTCAAAACAGGAAATGGGCTAGCAGCCTGTTGGATGTTGTGTGGAGATAAACAGGTTTTACTTACCATAACTGTTGTTCATCTAGGTCTTCCGTGCAGGCACACATGGGACTGCGCACGCGCAGGCCTGCTAATACCGGAGATTTTTATAGCTCAAAACCACTAGGGGGCGCTCCCGCCTCTCAGCGCGCATGCACGGCCGCTTTCCCGCCGAAACGGCTCCTAAGAGGCGGAGCGCCCCACACATACCCTCAGTTCCTCTTTCACCGCCCCCTGCAAGGTAAGTACCAAGAGAGTCAGCGGGGAAGGAGGGAGGGCATGTGTGCCTGCACGGAAGACCTAGATGAACAACAGTTATGGTAAGTAAAACCTGTTTTTCATCTACGGTCTTCCTGTGCAGTCCCACATGGGAAGATTACAAAGCTAAATACCTGGGTGGAGGTGACGCCAAAGCATCACTCAAAGATGGAGTGCAGAACTGCTGTGCCCACCGCTGTCTCTTTCCTATCTAGGATGTCCAGCGCGTAATGCTTCACAAAAGTATCCGCCGAGGCCCACGTCGCCGCTCTGCAGATGTCGTGGAGTGGAACACCCCGGAGGAGAGCCGCCGCCGATGCCTGGGACCTGGTGGAATGGGCATGCACTTCCAAAGGACAAGGTAACTTAGCAACAGTATAACACGTCATTATAGTCTGGACCACCCATCTAGAAATAGACTGAGACGAGGCCCGTCTACCCTTTTTCTGTCCCGCAAAGCAAACAAATAAATTAGAATCAAGCCTAAACGGCTTCACCCTATCTAAATAGAATAGAATAGCACTGCGGACATCCAGGGAATGAAGGGCCTTCTCCGCCTCCGAAACTGGGGCTGGGAAGAAAACTGGCAGAACTAGCTCTTGAGACAAATGAAAACGTGACACCACTTTAGGTAAAAACTCAACCTTCGTACGAAGAACAACCTTCTCAAGATGAAATTTTAAGTAAGGGGGCTCGCAAGATAATGCAGCCAACTCCCCCACCCTCCTGGCCGAAGTAGCCGCAACAAGAAAGGCCACCTTCATGGACAAAAAGCGGAGTGGACAGGAAGCCAAGGGTTCAAACGGCTTGGACATTAAACGAGTCAGGACCAAGGGCAACGACCACTATGGAACCAGGGCCCGAACAGGGGGAAACAAATTATTCAACCCTCGCAAAAACAATTTAGCAGAATAGTGGGAAAAAACAGATTTCCTGTCAATTGGAGGGTGAAAGGCAGAAATAGCTGCCAGATAAACCTTAACCGAAGAGTTGGCCAAACCCTTCTGTTTAACCTCCCACAAAAATTCCAAAACGTCAGAAAGGGATGACTGAAAAGGGTCCAACTCCCTATGCCTACACCACACAGAGAATTTATCCCACTTAAGGGCATAAGACTGCCTGGTAGACAAGCGTCTAGCATTTAACAGAACATTAGTCACAGCCTCGGAGAAGGTACTTCCGGTTTGATCAACCAAGCAGTCAGTCTGAGTCTCCCGATGTCGTGGTGAAGAACCCCCCCGCAGGTCAGGAGGTCGGGAACCACCGGGAGACAAATTGACTGAGTCTGAAGACTCAGGAGGGAGTGGAACCAGGGCTGTCTCGGCCAATAAGGGGCCACCAGGATGACTGACGCCCCGTCCCTCCGGATCTTGCTGAGGACCCGTACCAGAAGCGGGAACGGAGGAAAGGCATAACACAGGGGACCCGACCAGTTTAACTGAAATGCGTCCCCACTTGATCCTGGGCCTACTCCTCCTCTGGAACAGTAAGCTAGAGACTTGCGATTTTGTACTGTCGCAAACAGGTCCAGTTCCAGATTCCCCCACTCCGAAAAGATAGGAGCGAGATATTCGTCTCGGAGGGACCATTCGTGGTTTTCTCTGTGGAGTCTGCTTAGGTGGTCCGCCATGGTGTTCTCCACCCCCGGGATGTGAACTGCGTGCAGCCACACTGCGTGATCTATGGCCCACTTCCAGAGCCTCACCGCCTCTGTGCAGAGGGCTACAGACGCCGTGCCACCTTGCTTGTTGATATAAAACATCGCCGTCGTGTTGTCTGTCAGGACTTGGACGGACCTGTTCCGCACGACATCTGAAAAGGAGATTAGCGCATACAAAACTGCCCTCAATTCAAGAACATTAATATGTTCATTACATTCAGACTCAGACCATAACCCATGGGCATAAAATCCTGCACAGTGCGCTCCCCAACCGAACAAGGAAGCATCCGAAGTAACTGACACATGAGTTCGATGAAAACCAAACTCCACCCCTTTAAAGAGATTAGTATCATCCAACCACCATTCCAGAGAGGACACCACCCCCCTGGGAACTGATAGTCTCATGTTCTGAGAATCACGGCCTGGTGAAAACACCGAAGTGAACCATAACTGAAGAGGCCGCATAAATAATCTGGCCAATGGAACCACCACGGTTGTAGAGGCCATACAACCTAGCAGCGTCTGAATAAAACGAACAGATTGAAAACGACACCTCTTAAGGGTCAAAATAAGCCTTTTGATCTTAGACGCACGATCCACAGGCAAAAAACCTGCGTTCTTAACACCATCCAAAACCACACCTATAAACTGGATGGAGCGCACAGGGGTCAATTTCGATTTCTTCTGATTAACAAAAAGCCCCAAACGCAGACATAAGTCCAACGTGAGAGACACTTGGTCAGACACGGCCTGTGCAGAGTCACCAACCAATAGCCAATCATCCAAATACGGAAAAATTTGGCAGCCGTGGAGGCGTAAGTGGGCCACCACCACTGCCATGCATTTAGTAAATACCCTAGGAGCAGTGGCCAGTCCAAAGGGCAAGACATTGTACTGAAAGACCCGGTGGCCATAGACAAAACGTAAAAATTTTCTGTGTTCAGGGAAAATAGAAATATGAAAGTATGCGTCCTTCAAATCTAGGACCGCAAACCAAGATTGCGGGGGCAATAAGGTCAACACCAGTTGTAAAGTAACCATCTTAAATTTATGGACTCGTATAAATTCGTTCAAGCCCCTGAGATCCAGGATAGGCCGTAGCCCACCATCCTTCTTTTCTACCAGGAACAGGTTGGAATAGAATCCCAAACCAGCAGAGGCAACTGGAACCTCCTCTATAGCCCCTTTCTGCAGGAGGGCTGTAAGCTCCCCCAAAATCTCAGAACGAGGAGAGTCAGAAGAAAACACAGGGAGACGTAAATATGGTAAACCAATAAACTCAACTTTATAACCAAACTGGATAATAGACAAAACCCAAACGTCAGAACAAATTGAAGACCATGCATTCAAGAAAGCACTAAGCCTGTCCCCAAACGTGGGGTCAGGTCCCTGTGATAGTCAGAATTGCTTATGCAATTGGTCCTGGTCCTGTTGAGAGCCAGGCTTGGGACGTTGGCCCTGCCTCCATCTAGGGAAGGCGGTTTGCGGGCTCTGGTAGCTCCTGCGAGGCTGATAAGCATACCCTTGATAGGGCTGGTAGTGGTGTTGTCTGCCACGCTGAAAGGAACGATAGTAGGGACGAGAAGACTGCTGCGAAGTTTGGTGCAGAACCCCATACGAGCGGGCTGTCAGACGGTCGGTCCTCTTCTTAGAGAGGAATTCGTCAGTCTTTTCCGAAAACATGGTGGTGCCCTCGAAAGGTAAGTCCTCAACCCTGTTTCTCGTCTCCACAGGAAGGGCAGTTGTGCGAAGCCAGGCATATCTGCGCAAAACAACGGACGACAGAAGCGACCTGGCTGAAGTATCCGCCATACTCCTACCAGCATTAATCTGGTGGCGGGATAAGCGGACAGCTTCCTCTTGTATAACCCGAAGTAAGGTGCGTTGATCTTCGGGAACCTTTGGAAGAAAAGATGCCACTTTCTTCCATAAGAAGAGTTGGTATGCCGCCATCATCGCGGTATAATTTGCCACCTTGATGCCAAACGTCGACGAAGTGTACAACTTCCTGCCGATGGCATCAATCTTTCTGCTGTCCTTATCAGACGGAGTTGAGAATCAGTATAGCGGGCCCGGATCCGAGGAGACATCACCTCCGATGGGTGACGGGACGGATCATAGCCAGTATCGGAACCGACACGAAATGAAGGAGACAAGGAAGCACCTCTGTAAAGCTGGTCAGAACAGTACGAGCTCTCTCTACTAAAATAGCGAGGAACAGGTTCGTCCCGACGCCGACTCTCCCTAGATCGGCTCCGATAGGACCGAGGCGAGCCCCGATGGTCAGAGTGACGGGTAGACCGACTCCACCGACTCCTAACCGAATGAACCGAGCCCGATTCATAAGAAGCCGATCGAGGCCGACCCGATGGTGTAGGGGGTTTCTCAAGAAGTATGACATCCTCCTCCTGAGTCTCCCGGTCTGGAGGAAACTTAGATAACGGACGATCAGCCGCTGCAGCATCCTTCTCCATCTGGGCAGTGGTGGGGTCGATCGGAACCGACGCGGTAGTAGTAATCAGGCTCTCCAAAACTGCCTTATCGTGTTTGTCGGAGCGTTTATGCTTTTTCTTTTTCTTCTCAGGACCGGAGCCCGCCTTCGATCTTACAATCGGGTCCGAAGTAGCCGGATCCGAAGGGGCCGAAGGAGCCGGAGGGGTAGACCTCGGAACCGAAGGGGTCGAACTTCTACGGACTCCATGAACCGGGGAAGCCCGAGCAGCCGAAGAGGTCGAAGGAGGTCGTCTTCCAGAAGGTCTCGGAACCGAGACGATCGGTTCCGACGAACTCCGAACCAGGGCGACCCTCCCGGATCTCGACTCCGACCGGCTGGGGGACAGTTGAGAACGAGGTGTCCTGGAACCCGGAGCCTCCGAAGGAGGACGAGACGGTGCAGACGGAGCAGATGAAGATTTCGGCGGGGGATCTTCGACAGACATCGCACGCTGCCAGAGGGAGGCATGCAATCGATCCGCCCGCTCCGCCCTGGCCTTAGAGGTAAACGCGCGGCAATGTTTGCACGCTTGAGTGTTGTGCGTTTCCCCAAGGCAGTATAAACACACAGAGTGACCATCCGACCTTGTCATCTTGCGATTGCAGGTCTCACAACGTTTGAACAAGGCCGTCTCAGACATCGCGAACGAAGAAAGCTATAAACCTCAACGATCGGCAGCGAAAGAGAAACTGAGGGTATGTGTGGGGCGCTCCGCCTCTTAGGAGCCGTTTCGGCGGGAAAGCGGCCGTGCATGCGCGCTGAGAGGCGGGAGCGCCCCCTAGTGGTTTTGAGCTATAAAAATCTCCGGTATCGGCAGGCCTGTGCGTGCGCAGTCCCGTGTGGGACTGCACAGGAAGACCGTAGATGAACATATGGTTCACGTATATTGGACTGTGGAATACTCTGATGGTCTGGCAAGCACCTTGGGGGATTTTCCCTGTTGGACCAATGGCCCATTTTTGGACATTTCTGGGAGAGACTAACACGTATTTGAAAGAAAAGAAAACAAGATAAAAATCAGGAAAGTATTTACACAAGTCCTATCTTTACAGACTTACTTTCATTCTGGGCCACCTATTATTACTGTATGCATTGCCAGACAGATACTCACAAGCTTAGTGCAAGCGGGAAAGTGGAGGAGCTTCTCCGCAGGACATGGTCTTTTGTTCCTTTGCAGATACAAGAATGATGTTGTAAAACTGAATGTGAGAAATTTATTTGGATGGGAACATTATTTAACATTGATTGTGCATGACTTGTTTGCTCAATGGTTAGCGTATTAGGCAGATGCATCTCTGAATTTAGTATTTACTGCTGTATTTATTGAGCTTAAAGCACAATGCACTTTCAATAGTAACTTGTGATGTTCTTATGTCTATAGAGTAAAAGTTTTGTAGCACAGTGCACTTTAATTATAAAATGGTTAAAGATCAGCAACTTTCTCCACAGAAGATCTTGTATCTTTCCACTGCTGTAGTATTCTGTGGTGCCCTTCTTCCAAACTTTGCTCCCAGAAGTCACTTCCCATAACATGACATGATGGGGGGGGGGGACATATTCTCCCATCTTATCTACTAACAGGTCTCCCGTCTGCTGTAAGCAGCAGGGGCAGCAGTAATTTTGGTGAAGCAGCAGGCCTTTTCTCTGAATGGAAAGACCCATCCTTCCCTATAAATAAATTATTGTTGCCAGGAGGGGGCAGGGAGTGAGAGACAGACAGAGGGAGAGGTAAACTGACAGACAGGGAGACAGTCAGTCACTGTTTGCTACAGTCAGCAGACGAGAGCAAGGAATGACCCACAGGCTGTGGAAGAGCCTCTGCTTTGCATGTAGAAGGTCCCTGTTTCAATCACTGGCATCTCCGTTTAAAAAAGACCAGGCAGTAAGTCCTGTGAATGACCTCTGCCTGCTTGAGCCCCTGAAGATCCATTGCCAGACAGTAGACAAGAATGACCTGATTCAGAATAAGACAGCTTCATGCATGTTCAGGTGGCACTTCATATTGTTTTTCAGTGACCATGAAAATAAGTTACTGACTTCATTTATTCCTTAAAAAAAACCTGACCATGTTTTTTTTTTTAATCTTTTTAAAATTTTAACTTAAGGATTAACCACCATTTAGTTTCCTATGGCAGGATTTTATAGCAAGAAAGTTATTTTGAATCCTTTGTTTCATTCCTTGAATTGTAATCTAAAACTGAAAATAATGCCCCTAATGAGGTCTTATCACTGCAGAGCAGAAAAAGCAATACTATTACTTAGCCCACTGGTAAGAGCGGATTGTACATTTATGTCCACTTGATCTCTCCTCATTCAATCACTTTTCACTTTATGGTATCCTGCCAAATGTGTGAACTGCCTCGACTGAGAGAGAGAGATCTGTGGTAAAGAGATAAAGAGATCTGTGGTTCTCTTTGTCAGATGCATCTGGCAGGGAGAGCTGTGGTTATCGAAGGCCCATACTGCATTGGAATTGGATGGTCTAGCTGTTTGGCTTCTACAAACTAACAGGGCAAACTCCTTTGAAGCCAACTGATACACACACTAAAAGGAGATGTTTACATTTACTAGCAAAGGAATGTTTTGATTGCTCCCTCCCCCTCCCCCTCCCCCCCTAATTGCCTCTTCTCTCTCCTGCTCTTCTGTATTTGACCAGTCTCTGTATCAGGCATCTGACGAAGAGAACTTGATTCTCGGAAGCTTATGCTACAATAAAATTGGTTAGTCTTAAAGGTGCTACTGGACTCTTTTTGATTTTGCTACCACAGACTAACACGGCTAACTCTTTCATATAGATACTATATCTGTAAAGAAGTAACTGGAGTAATTTTGCATGCTAAACCGGACTTCAAATGACTCTTGGAAAAGTAATGATAGGCATCTACGCTATAAGAAATAAAACCAGGCAAATGTTGAACCCACATTTAACTCCACAATCCCTCAGTCTAGTATTCCAACCTGTAATGTCCCAAAATAAAATTTTTATTCCAGATATCAGAGCCAATTATTTAGATCGAACTGCAGATTGATGGATTAAACTGCAAGATCAGACCACCTCCTCTCTAAGGGAGGCATTTACTGTCTCTTGGACTCGATCTGCCAGACCCCTCCAGCAGATTTAAGCAGCAAAGAGGGGCAGGGATCCTACAAGCAGGTGGTAGGTCTCACATTTCCACAAATCCTCTCCACATCCACAGACTGGACAAGATGAAAGGTATCCCATACAACTGGACAAATCAGCACCCTAGGACCATCCAATCCTATCATTGCTAATGTAGAACCCAAGTCACAACAGATGTGGGAGATGTTATCTGCATAATGTTTAGCAAAATGATTACAGCAGGCTGCAAAGCAGTCCACTTCCTCCTGCTGGCCATAACATGACAGGCCACTGACCAGCTAGGGCCAAGCTAGACGTGACGAATTACACTTGAATGGCAAGTGAATAGACTCACATGTATTCCTCCCTGTTCACTTGCACGCCACTCTAGCTGTCTCCTCTTGTGTTTTCATCCTCTGCAGTCTCTCATCCAGAGGAGTTAGCCGTGTTAGTCTGTAGTAGCAAACTAGAAAAGAGTCCAGTAAAGGACTATTCATATAAGGTCAGAGCATTTGCAGACGACATAATGTTAATTGTAGAAGACCCACTGGAGAACATGCCAAAAGTGATAGACAAGATCAAGGAGTTTGGAGATTTGGCAGGTTTCTTCATTAACAAAAAGAAGTCAAAGATATTATGCAAAAACATGACTAAGCAGAAACAACAATTGTTAATGGAAATAACGGATTGTGAAGTAACTAGTAAGGTGAAATACTTGGGAGTTGAGCGGACTGCAAAAAATATAGATTTGTTCAAGAATAATTATGAAAAATTATGGACTCAGATAGAGAGAGACTTGATCAAATGGAATAGATTGAACCTGTCATGGTTGGGCAGGATTGCAGCAGTTAAGATGAATGTGTTACCAAGAGTAATGTTTTTGTTACAGACAATACCAATCATCAGAGACTCTAAACAATTTGAAAAATGGCAGAGGAAAATATCAGATTTTGTTTGGGCAGGCAAGAAGCCTCGAGTGAAAGTAAAAGTTTTACAAGATGCAAAGGAGAGAGGCGGAATGCAACTGCCCAATCTGAGACTTTACCATGATGCAATCTGCCTAGTTTGGCTAAAAGAGTGGATGACATTAAAGAATAAGAAACTATTAGCCCTAGAGGGATATAAAAAAATTTTTGGATGGCACGCATACCTATGGCATGACAAAGTAAAGGTCAACTCGATGTTCCTGCATCATTTTGTAAGGAGAAGTCTATTTACAATCTGGAAGAAGTATAGAACTTACCTACAAGAAGGAACCCCCTTGTGGGTGGTTCCATATGAGGTGATAGATCCGAGAGCTGTGGATAATGAACAACAATGTTTAACGTACAAAGAAATAACTAAGATTGAAGTATCTAAACTTAGAATAAAGACGCAAGAGGAACTATCACCTAACTATGATTGGTTTCAGTATAGACAGATTAGAGACTTATACAACTCAGACTTTGCAAAAGGGGGCATACGAACAGAGAACTCGGAACTAGAGCAGACCCTTCTTAAAGAAGACAAGAAAAGAATATCCAAGGTATACCAAGTATTGCTGAAATGGTATACTGAGGATGAGATAGTTAAAACACAGATGGTGAAATGGGCTATAAATTTCAATAAAGAAATAACAATGGAGGCATGGGAATACTTGTGGAAAACTACAATGAAGACAACGACATGTATCAATATTAAAGAGAACATTTTCAAAATGATCTATCGTTGGTACATGACACCAAAGAAGATTGCGCTAGGGAATTTGAATACTTCTAATAAATGCTGGAAATGTAAGAAACATGAGGGCTCCCTCTATCATATGTGGTGGTCGTGTGAGGTAGCTAGGCAGTTCTGGGGGGAAATAATAAGAGAAATGAGTGAAATTTTACAGTTTCAAATAAATAAGAACCCAGAACTCCTGCTGCTAAACTTGGGAATGGAGGGAATTCCAGCCCATCATAGGACGTTGATTTTTTATATGACTGCAGCAGCTAGACTTTTGTATGCGCAGAAATGGAAAGTACAAGAAGTACCAACTATTGAAGATTGGATCTACAAATTGCTGTATATGGCTGAAATGGACAAGATGACAAGAAAACTGAGAGATCTGGACTCAGGGCAGTTCAACACCGACTGGGAGAAGCTGAAACAATACCTGGAGAAGAAATGGGAGGTGGGAGGAAAACTGTGGCAGTTTGAGAACTACTGAAATATAATAAAAGTATAAAAGAGAGGGGTGACTTTACCGGGGGAGGAAGAGAAATGTGAATTTATAAGCAGTTAGATTAATTGATTGAGATATATATAGATATGTATAGGTCAACTGATAGAGAATAATTAATGATAAGGCTTAAACATGAGGATTGACTAACTAACAATATTTTCTTTCTTTGACAAGATTTATATGCACCAAACTGAATGTATAGAAGAGTTAAATTGATTGAGTATCTGAGGAGTTATATAGAATTACCATAAAAAGTTGAAATGAGTAATATATAGAGAACAAATCAAATTGTTTGATTTAAATGTGGGAAATTTTTATGGTTTAGGATATATAGGTTTATATAGAATTATTCAAAACTGGAAAATGGGATAAATTGTTTATCTAAAGACGTATAGTTTGGGTGTATAATAATTAAAGGAGTTAATGATGCACTGCTTAATATAATGGAGAATGTATATCTGTTTTAGACAGAGGAATTTAATAGAAGTAAGGGAAAAGGGACAGAGGGTGGGAAAGCTGTTGGAAGTCAACAAAAGGGGGGGAAAGGGAGGGGGTTAGAAACGAAAAATTAGGGGAAAATTGATTGTAATGTAAAAATAAAAATGTTCTAACCCAATAAAAAATTTTTCAAAAAAAAAAAAAATAGAAAAGAGTCCAGTAGCACCTTTAAGAATAACCAAATTTACTGTTGGTTAGTCTTAAAGGTGCTACTGGACTCTTTAGTCTTCACCAACACGCATGGCACCACAATATGCTAACATATTCATGGCAGACTTGGAGCAATGCTTCCTCAGCTCCCATCCAGTGAAACCACTTCTGTACTTAAGATTCTTCGATGACATCTTCATCATTTGGACCCATGGGAAGAAAGCCCTTGAGAGATTTCATCAGGACTTCAACAACTTTCACCCTACTATCAACCTGAGCCTAGACCACTCTACACAACAGGTACACTTCCTGGACACCACTGTACAACTACATAATGGACAGATAAATACCACCTTATACCGGAAACCCACTGACCGATACTCATATCTACATGCCTCCAGCTACAACCCTAAACATACCACTCAGTCGATTGTCTACAGCCAAGCCTTATGTTACAATCGTATCTGCTCCAATGCTCTTGATCAGGACTCCCACTTAAAGAGATTTACAGCAAGCATTTTTGGGGCTACAGTACCCACCTAATGAAGTGAGAAAACAAATCAACAGGGCCAGACTAGTATCCAGAAACAGCCTGCTCCAGGACAAACCTAAAGGAACTAACAACAGAACACCACTGGTTGTCACCTACAGTTCCCAGCTCAAACCCATCCAATGTATCATCAGTGACCTACAACCCATCCTGGAAAATGATGCCTCACTCTCATAAGCCCCGGGTGGAAGACCTCTCCTTGCCTACAGACAGCCCCCCAACCTTAAACGACTTCTCACTTACAACCATGAATCGGCTAGCAGAGTCACCAGCACAGGTACCAGGCCCTGCAACAGACCCAGAGGCCAGCTCTGCCCTCATATCTACCCAGGAAATACAATTACAGGACCCAATGGTGTCAACTACACTATCTCTGGCTCTTACAGCTGCTCATTCTCCAACGTGATATATGCCCTCATGTGCCAACAATGTCCATCTGCTCTGTACATTGGACAAACCAGCCAACCTCTGCGCAAAAGAATAAATGGACACAAATCTGGCATTAAGAATGCCAACATCCAGACACCAGTGGGAGGACACTTCAGTCTATCAGGACATTCCATCAAGGACTTAAAGGTCACTGCAGTTCAACAGAAACCTTTCAAAAACAGAACCCAACAGGAAGCTGCTGAATTGGAATTCATATGTAAATCTGACTCAGTCAGGCTTGGATTGAATAGGGACTATGAATGGTTATCTCATTATCAGAATTAACTTATTTCAAACTGACCCCACTATCAGAAGCTACTGATTGCATCTACTCCACCCTCCCCTCTCCACCTATATATCTGACCACTTTCTTCTTACCCATCATGCATCTGATGAAGAGAATTGTGATTCTCGAAAGCTTATGCTACAGTAAAGTTGGTTAGTCTTAAAGGTACTACTGGACTCTTTTCTATTTTGCAGTCTCTCAGTAAGCCAAGGGGCTGCCCCAGCTATTAGATCTAAAGGAGCACACCTAGGAATGACACCAATTGCCTGGGTCATTTCCTCATTCCAGAGGTCAACCAAGGCATGGACAGGAGCACTAGCAGAGGCAGCTGCTCCTGAATGCGTGTTCGTTGCAGATGGGCTCTTCCTGCTTTAAGAAGGCAGAAAAAAGCTGGAAAGTGAGTCTTTGGATCCAAACTATTATAAGTTCAGGGCAACTTCACACATTAGATTTTTAAATGCTGGCAACATGTTTTCTACCCACATACAAACAAAATACCTTTTATTTCTTATCTCAAACAATAGTATGTTTATGTTATTGTAATGTAAACTTACAGAGTCCTAGGGAAAAAAATATCCAAAAAAGAATAAACAATATCTGAAAGAAAAGAGAGAGAGAGAGAAGAAAGTTTGAGATCAGCTGATTCTGACAACTAGAATGGTATGTGATTCATTGTGAAAACCAGGACTTTTTTCCTGGGAAAAGAGGAGGTGGAACTCTCAAGCAGCAAGCCGCTTTGGGATTCAGATTTTTAAATGCTTTGAAAGCAGCAACACTTGCTGCTTTCAAAGCTGGCAGCTTTTTTCAGTTGACAGGTGGGGGATTCCCCTCCTGTCAGCTGAAAAACAAATGGCAAGAAAATGGCAAATGGCAAGAAAAGTGCTGCTTTGAGCTTCGGTGTGCTCCATAAAGATTTCCGAATCTTTAAGGAGCATACCAAAGCATTTAAAAATCCGAATCCCAAAGCGGCTTGCTGCTTTGAAAGCAGCAACTCTTTTCTTGCAGCAAGAAAAGTGTTGCTGCTTTCAAATGCCTCACTGCTGTTTTCAGCTGAGGGGGGGAGGAGGGGGTCTCTCCTCTCTCTCTCTCTCTCCTCTCTCTCTCTTTGAAAGCACCAACACTTGGGCTGTGCAGGAAGGAAACAGGATCAGGGGAGCAAGGCCACCAGACATGTGATTACTTTTAAGAGGTGCCAGAACTCCATTCCACTGAGTTCCCCCTGACAAAAAGCCCTGGTGAAAACTATTAGGTAATTTGCTACCACAGACTAACACGGCTAACTCCTCTGCATCTAGGTAATTAGTGTTTCCACTTGAAGAAGATTTATGAGTATTTAAAGTTGTTGTGAGAGATATGGGAAACTGCAATGTTGACAGCCAGTATAAAAATAACATTTTGTACCTTGAAAATGTTTATATACTGTAAGGCAATTGCAATCACAGATGCATCCCACAGATACTGCAAGAGAATAAAATACATTAATGCCTCAAAATACCTCCCAATTATAAAGCTTATACTGTATAATGACCCAAACTTATGTGCATTTAAATAAGTCACCCTGGTTTCTCTGTAAATTATTTCAAGATGTACTTAGAATCATACAGTGAAGGAATTGATGGAAGAGGACCAGATATTTTAAAATAATTTTGACGACAAATGTATTTCTAGCCCTGTCACCATGACAATATTTAAAATGCAGCAGCTATTTTTGCCAGTGCAATTGTATAGTGAAATGCAATATTCCATCACTGTATGGATAATTTTGGTCTTAATACCAGCAGCAACTGTATATAGCAACTGTACAGAGCCAGTTTGGTGTAGTAGCAGCAGGACTCTAATCTGGAGAATTGGGTTTGATTCCCCACTCCTCCACTTGAAGCCACCTGGGTGATCCTGGATCAGTCACAGCTCTCTGGAGCTCTCTCAGCCCCACCCACCTCACAGGGTGATTGCTGTGGGGATAATAATAACATAATTTGTAAACCGCTCTGAGTGGGCGTTAAGTTGTCCTAAAGGGTGGTATATAAATCGAATACTGTTGTTGTTATATTGCACTTGAAAACACTAGATGCATCATATTGTCAAATGCAAAGAAACTACAAATCCAGAGGAGTTAGCCATGTTAGTCTGTAGTCACAAAATAGTCCAGTGGCACCTTTAAGACTAACCAATTTTATTATAGCATAAGCTTTTGAGAACCACCGTTTCTTCATCAGATGCATGGAGGGTATGAAGAAACATACCCTCCATGCATCTGACGAAGAGCACGGTGGTTCTCAAAAGCTTATGCTATAATAAAATTGGTTAGTCTTAAAGGTGCTACTGGATTCTTTACTAAAGAAACTACAGTTATACGTTTCAATTATCTACAGTTACATGTTTCTACACATCACAAAATACATGGGCAACTAGCTGAGACAGAGTTGCTTTGTCTTTTTTAAAGTGATGACCAGATAGGCCCTTGTGGGAGCATTCCAGAATCTTTTCAAACAGCTTTCTCCTTATATTCTGTTTTCAGGGACATTGTCATGTTTACATACTTCCTGCCTCTCTAGTCCTTACATTTCTGCTTGCTCCCAAGCTTAGCATCAAGAAGCAAAACCATCCTGAGCAGAGGGACTGGGAAGGTGGGGAGAAAGTGTAATACTCACTAGGTAGTGCTCATCCAGTTTCAGCATCAATAGGCTTACCTAATGATGCTGAAAAAACACTCCGCCTTTCCATTTGTTCAAGGTTTAGATGCATTTTTGTCTCTCGCTCTTTTTATTACTTTGCAACCACCAAAACAATAAAATACCTCCAACTACTAGCAAGCTAAATGCCAAATTTTAATTATGTTTTCTTAATTAAAAATTCAAATTAAAATTTAGCTTATTTAACTACTCAACATAATGAACACACAAACGAGCTGCACATATCTCTGAGAACCAGAAAATCACTGAACTTGGCACTGATACATAAACAATCCTTTAGACAGATCTGTAACAGAAGTCACTCAATTTTGTAATAAATTGGATTTCTGTACTTTCTGTGTTTATGCTTGAGATGGTACTTGATCACTACTATTAAAATATGGTAGTCAAAATTAGTATGACAGTAAAAAAATATGAGACCTCTGATTATGCCACTGATAATTTAAACCATTTGTTTCATGACATTAATTCCATAAAATGAGTTCATATCAGTAGACTGTTAAATGAATTTTTGAACTGCCTAATTTCAGTTTTTTAAGAACAGTGATCATGTGCAGCTTGTTTTCCAAATGACAGGTGTATATCTGGTTATATTGGTGACAGTTGGTCCATATAATCAAGCTATAGGAATGATGGATGGATCATTCTTAGTCTAGATTAAAAGTTTTCACAAAACCTCTACAAAAATTATCTTCACTATTACACATAATTTGTGGCAAGCTACATGAAAATAAGACATTGGAATTTTGTTTATGTTTGGCAAGTAATAATACCGGGTTGGACCTGGTGGATCTGTTCCATAAGTGGTGGTACTTTCCTCAGCACAAGTAACCTTTTATGATAAAGGAAGGTTCCTTGTGCCTGAGTAAAGTGCAAACACTAGCAGAATGGATCAAAGGATCCAACCCACAATTTCTGTGCTATTATTGGATGTTATTGCAGTTCAACAAGACAAAAGTAATGACTACTGAGGAATTACACAATTTTAAAGTTGACAATGAGGAAACTGAAATGGTTCAAGATTTTCTATCCCTTGGCTCCAATCATCAACCAACAGGGAGACTGCAACCAAGAAATCAGAAGATTGAGACTTGGAACAACAGCTGAGAAGGAACCAGAAAAGATCCTTAAAGATCTTGGTCTCTCTGGGGACCAAGATCAAGATAATCCAAACTATGGTATTCCCCATTACTATGTTAGGATGTTAAAGTTGGTAATGAAGAAAGATAACAAGATGAAAATTAATTCATTTAAAATGTGGTGCTTGAGGAGAGTTTTGCGGATACCATGGAGAGCCAAAAAGACAAATAAGTGGGTTCTAGATCAAATCCAGCCAGAATTCTCTCTAGACGTTAAAATGACAAAACTGACGCTATCGTATTTTGGTTACATCATATGAAGACAAGATTCTCTGGAAAAAGTATTAATGCTGGGGAAGTGGAAGGCAATGGGAAAAGAGGAAGACCTAAAACAAGATGGCTTGACTCAATAAAGGAAGCTACGTCCTCCAGTTTGCAAGACCTGAACAAGTCTGTTAATGATAGGATGTTTTGGAGTTCTTTCATTTATAAGGTCACCAGAGGTTGAAGATGATTTGACAACACATAACACACAGAGAACATGCTAAATGTCTCTGGAATGAGTTAGATCGCGCAGTATCTGAAAGAAATGGCTCGCAATTTGGGGACTTGGTTGCATTCAAAAGAAGTTCCCTCTACTGCCATATTGATTCATTTATTCCAGGCCACGTCTGGTCTTCTTACTTTAATAAAGTCTTCGGGCCTCAATATCCCCAACCAGAGGGAACTTGGACTTGCCAACAGGTTGTACATCAGGATTCTCTGGACCTGCCAGAATGGGCACCAGTCTCCAAAGCTGAAATTAGAGGACTAATTGCCTCATAAATCTCCAGGTGATGATCTGTTACCACCTGAACTGTATAAAGCCTTCCCTGACTGGTAGGCTCCAGTATGGCTAAGATGTTTACTCAAATTAATGGTTCAGGCTTAATCCCCTCTGGATGGAAGCTGAGCATAGTAGTACCTATACACAAAAAAAGGGGATAAATCTGATCTGCAAAATTATAGACCAATAAGTCTACTGGACACAGCAGCAAAACTGTATAGCAAATATTTGCTGGAAAAATTGGAAGATTGGGTGACCACCGAAAAAATAATTCATCCCACACAAGTGGGATTCCGGAAAGGTCTTGGAACTATAGACCACTGTCAAACACTATTGCAACTGGCTTACTCTGGAATAAATGGGCAACAAAGGCACTTTATGTAGCATTTGTTGACTTGGCCGCCGCATTCGATTCAATCAATAGGTCCCGCTTATGGCCCAAGCTTGCCAAACTTAACATCGATAAGTGACTGCTGTTTCTGCTCCGTGAGCTGCACAAAGATACTTTTGCTCAAATCAGGGTGGGAACCTCTGGATCATAAACCAACAGAATCCCTATTAGTAGAGGCGTGAAACAGGGTTGTGTGCTGGCCCCTCTACTATTTAACCTGTACATCAATGATATCAATGAGACTCTGCCAGGTCCCCAATTTATGCCGCCTTCTCTAGGACAACAGAAGATTCCAGTTCTCCTTTACGCAGATGATATGGTCCTACCCTCCTTGACCAAGATCAGCTTGAGGAGACTCTTAGATCAGTTAGGCCATTATTGTAACGAAGAAGCTCTCAATGTCAACTACACAGAGACAAAAGTAATAGTTTTCAGGAGAAAGCCAAAAATCTCCTGCTGGATCATCCTTGCCAACCCAATCCAACAATGCAGCTCCTTTAAATATCTAGGGGTAACCTTTAAAGAGACTCTGAATTGGAAGATACATCTTGCGTCGGTTAAATCCTCAGCATCAAGGATTGTAGGGTCAATCAATCATACATTTCTTTTATACAAAGGGGGGGGGTCGACTGATAGATCCATCACTGAAATTATTTAGGAAGCAAGGTAGTCCCTCACCTCCTATATGGAGCTGAAGTTTGGGGTTGGAAGGAAGACATTCTAACCAGTCTTGAGGTAATCCAAAACCAATTCTTGAGATAGATTTTGGCTTTACCCAAAGGCGCTACTGCTGCCCTGATGAGGGCTGAAACAGGACTCCCCTCCCTTAGGGCGCAGGTACACCTTGCAGTTTTAAAATACTGGAAAAGGATCAAATTTTCCAGTTCTGACTCCTTAAGTTGCCAATCAGTAAATTACTTACTATCCAAAGACCCCACACGGCCTTGATTTCTATCCACCATTTGCCAAAGGTATACCATTCTGGGTGACCTGTTAGGGGTCTCAAACAACAACCTCCCACTTAAGAAGTGGATCTACAAGTCAGATGCAGTGATGGATCGGCTATCAATATTAAAATCTAAGGCAGCTCCTTGGTATAAACTAATCAAATTTGGCCATTTAAGATCTCCCTACCTGGCCAGTATTTGTCAATACAACCTCAGAGTGTCTTTCACTGCTCTGAGCTTTCAGATGATGCAGACAGCTCTTTTGGCAGGGCGTTATTCTCACACCCCTATGGAACATCGCACCTGCATTTGTGGATTACCTACAGTGGAGAACCTTTCCCACTACCTACTTTATTGTCCATTATATAGTGTACCCGGAGCTAAATTTTTGGCCAGAATCCTATCAGTGACAAACACATACTCTGAAATTGAGAAGATTGTGTTTTTGTTATCTGACACTGATAATCATGTGTCCTATAGAGTCTCTCAGTTTGCACTCACGGCCAAAAAGATAAGATCTAAGGTGGTACTGAATGAGGCTGTTTCGTGACTCCTGGGATAGTTTGGCATACTGTATTGTTTTAATTAATTTTAATAACCTATACAAACTGTGATAATGGATTTAATTGTTTATTAGTCAATGTTTGGTGAATTGTGATGGCCTATGGCTATAGACAATAAACTCGTTTGATTTGATTTGACATAACACACACACAACCCAATCACTGAAAAATAATTCTTACTTGATCATAATTCCACCCTGACATTCCCTCTCTAGGTATCACATTCTGTCATACCCACAACTATGTTATGCACCAACAAAACTGACAAACGGAACATAAATATTTGATAGTAATAAAATGCAGAATATTTAACTAGTGATGTCTGTTATGTTCAGCCTGGCACTGTTATATAGTTGGTACTCCCTGTTTAATTTTGAATTAAAAACACTGTATCGCAATAACTGATATAGTATTAGAGAGCCAATTTGGTGTAGTGGTTAAGAGCGCGGGACTCTAATCTGGAGAGCCAGGTTTGATTCCCCACTCCTCCACTTGAAGCCAGCTGGATGACCTTGGGCTAGTCACAGCTCTCTGGAGCGCTCTCAGCCCCACCCACCTCACAGGGTGTTTGTTGTTGTGGGCATAATAATAACATACTCTGTAAACTGCTCTGAGTGGGCATTAAGTTGACCTGAAGGGCGGTATATAAATCGAATGTTGTTGTTGTTAGGTACTAAGTAACTTAGCAGATCTGGATTCTGTAAGAATCATGATGGGAATGCCTAGAAACTCCAAGGAAATGGCTCAAGATACTGGTATATCTTGAGCATTAGAACATGATAGCTATATCTTCTGGCCAGCACCTGCATCATTAAGCAGGCTCTGTATAAGTTTAGCACCAGCTTTGATCAGTTTGTGTTCAACTATATGGTAACACTTGATTTGGAAAACGTGAGTTTTTTCAGTGAATCATGATATGGAATAGATGTGCTAATTAATCATGCCTTCATATTACAGGCTGCTATTGGTATTCATAGCTCATTTGCCATTAGCAACTCATTGATTATATCATATAATGCCATATATTTTGTTGTCAGGGAGACCAGAGGAATATTACTATGTTACTATTATCAGGTTCTGTGATGTTCAAAACACAGCAAATCTACAATATTCATTTGCATCAAGCAGCATTCATCAAGGAAGACTATCAGAGCTCAAGTAGCTACAACTCCATAACATTCTAGATAGAATTAGGGTTGCCAGATACCGGACCCTGGGGGAAGGTGGGGAGGACTTACTTTTTCATGTAGATGACGAGCGCATACTTCCGGGATGGTGTGATAACATCACTTCAGGAGGTGATGTCAACATGCCACCCCTCCTTTCAAGCACCACTCCTGGATGGCACCGCACAGCCGCCGGAGGACAACTGAGCACCTGGGCTTACTGGCTGCTTTTCCAGACTGGCGGCAGTGCCACTGAGAGGGGGAAATGGAAGGGGTCAAGTGTCCAGTTTTGGGGGAACCAAAATACCAAACTGTCCAGCTGAAAACCAGACACCTGACAACTCTAGGTAGAATAGATCTTATATCCTCCAAGGCTCTTGATCACCCAGGCACTTGATCGCCCACGGCATGTAAAACAGAACTTGTTCCTGGCTTGATGATTCCATTTGAACCCAAAGATTCCATTGTGGATCTTGTATATTTTTCTTATTTCTGTGAGCTAGGGTTTCCATTCTGCATGTAGGGCCTGGAGATCTCCCAAAAATACAATTGATCTTCAGATCACAGAAATCAGTTCCCCAGGAGAAAATGGCTGCTTTATAGGGTGGGTTCTATGGCATTATACATTATGCTGAGGTCCCTCCTCTCCCCAAGCCTCACCCTCCCCAGGCTTCACCCCCAAATATCCTAGATTTTTCCAACTCAGAGCTGTCAACCCTACTGTGGGGAGAACAACATAAATTTGGTTGATTTTTTGTTCATTTGTTTACTGCCCTTCAGGACTGCTTAACACCCACTCAGAGCGGTTTACAAAGTATGTTATTATTATCCCCACAGCAAACACCTTGTGAGGTGGGGGGGGGGCTGAGAGAGCTCTGAGGACATGCATCAGTTTCCTGCAAAGTTCCATGGGAAGTGCAGTGAGAAAGAACCTCCACTAAGAAGAAGAAAGAGAATCTCTCTTCTTCCTGGCAAAGATTCTTTCTCTAGATATCTCATATAGTCTGTTTGGCTTCCTCTCACTGCCGCCAGCTCCCCTTGCTCCTCTAAAAGCACTCCGCAGCCAGAGGGAGCTGAGTGTGCAGGTGGCGGCAAGAGGGAGCCGAATGCGTAGGTGACGGTCAGAGGGAGATGGAAGCGGCAACAGCCTCCTTGTCCTTTTCCATTATGTTGCCTTACATACTACCTGTTAAATATATGCTCCTACAAGCTACTTGTGCTTCATGTGGTCTAATAGCCCTAGAATTGCTTATAGAACCATAGGGTTGGAAGATACCTCTAGGGCAGGGGTGGGGAACTTTTTTCCCACCAAGGGCCAACTTTATGTTGTCCTGAGCAGGGAGGGCCCTTTCTCCTGCGTGCCCGACGTTACTCCCGGAAATGACATCATCACACAGCATGCGTGATGATGTCACTTCCGGGAGCGACACCACACATGCGGGAGAAAGGACGCTTGTGTCCCCTTTCTCCCTGCCGCCACCACTGCGGCCCACTCACAGCAGCAGCAGCTGTTGCCAGAGCCAGTGCCCCCCGCTGTCGCCACCACTGCCGCTTGCTCTCACTGAGGCAGCACAGGCCGCGTTCGCCAGTGCTATGGGTCGCTGGCGGTCGCAGCAGGGAGTGCAGGCAACAGCAGGCGGCAGCAGAAAGAGCAGCCTGCTTTCACCACCACTGCTTGCTCTCGTGGTGTGGGAGTGCACCCCTCTGGGAGGGGGCACCCCAGGGAGCGCGCCCCCTGCCAAGCAGGTAAGTGGGATCGGGGGGGTTCACCCGCAGCTCTATCGCTCTCCACAGGCCAGTCCAAATGACTCCGTGGCCCATATACGGCCCACAGGCTGGACGTTCCCCACCACTGCTCTAGGGTCATCTAGTCCAACTCCCTGCACAATGCAGGAAATTCACAAATACCCCCCCAACTGATCTAGTGGCCCCTGCTCCATGCCCAGAAGATGGCAAAACACCTCCAGGATCCCTAGCCAAACTGGCCTGTGGACAATTGCTACCTGACCCCAGGGTAGTGAGCCGCATTACCCTGGGCATGTAAGAAGGCCATGAGAACTAAGCACTGATATAACCCATTCTGCTCTCTCCTTCATGATCTGCCCAGGCTCACAGAATCAGCATTGCTGTCAGATAGTCATCTAGCCTCTGCTTTACAACCTCCAAAGAAGGAGAGCCCACCACCTCCCGAGGAAGCCTGTTCCACGCAGGGACCGCTCTTTTTATAATACCCTTTTGATTTAATTTCAAAACTCTTTTGATTTAATTTCAAGCTGTTGGTTTTGGTCCAACCTTCTGGGGCAGCAGAAAACAACTTTGTGCCATCCTCTATGACAGCCCTTCAAGTACTTGATGGTTATCATATCACCTCTCAGTCACCTCCTCTCTAGGCTAAACATTCTAAGCTCCTTCAACCTTTCCTCATAGGACTTGGTCTCCAGACCCCTCATCGTCTTCATTGCCCTCCTCTAGACACGTGCCAGATTGTCTATATCCTTCTTAAATTGAGGTGCTCAAATCTGAACACAATACTCTAGGTGAGGTCTAACCAGAGCAGAGTAGAGCGATACCATCACTTCTCATGATCTGGACACTATGCTTCTGTTTATACAGCCCAAAACCGCATTTGCCCTTTTAGCTACCATATCATACTTCTGACTCATGTTCAGTGTATGGTCTACTAAGAACCCTAGATCCTTTTTGTATATACTTTTACCAAGTTCCCCCATCCTATAATTATGCATTTGATTTTTCCTTCCTAAATGCAGAACTTTGAATTTATCTGTTGAAATTCATTTAATTTGTTTTAGCCCAGTTTTCCAGCCTGTCAAGATAATCCTGTATCCTTACTCTGCCTTTGACCTTATTTCCTATCCCTCTCAATTTAGTATCATCTGAAAATTTAATAAGCATTCCCTCTATTCCTTAATCCAAATCATTTATAAAAATGTTGAACAGAACAGGTCCCGGGACTGATCCCTGAGGAACTCCACTTGTCACTCTTCTCCAAGAGGATGAGGAACCATTAACTAGTACTCTTTGGGTCCAATTTGTCAACCAGTTACAGGTCCACCTAATAGTAATAGGATTCAAACCACATTTTACCAACTTGTAGACAAGGATATTATGTGGAACCTTATCAAAAGCCTTACTGGAATTGAGATAAACTATGTCTACAGCATTTCCCTGATCCAGCAAGGTACTAACTTTCTCAAAAAAAGAGATAAGGCTAGTTTGACATGACTTGTTCTTTAGAAATCCAGGCTGGCACTTAGTAATCACAGCCATCCTTTCTAAATGCTCAAGGACTGACTGATGATTTGTTCTAAGACTTTTCCAGGTATAGATGTCAAGCTTATGGGTCAGTAGTTACCTGGATCCTCCTTTTCCCCCTTCTTGCAGATGGGGACAACATTTGCCCACCTCCAAACTTCTGGCACCTCACCTGATCTCCAGGAATTCTCAAAAATAATGGACAGAGGCTCAGAAATTACATCTGTGAGTTCTTTTAGTACCCTTGGGTGCAATTCATCTGGCCCTGAGGATTTAGTTCTATTTAAAGAAACTAGGTGTTTACATACCACCTTTATGCTGATCCTAGGCTATAACTCCCTTCTCCCATCATGTGTTCTGTTATTGCCATGTTGAGCACCATTTCCCTTGCAGAAGACTGAAGAAAAGTAGGAATTGAGCAGTTCTGCCCTCTCTTCATTGCCTGTTACAGTTTCTCTTCCCTGTCCCTGCAATAGGCCTACTATGTCCTTGCTCTTTTTCTTACTTTCAACATAAGCAAAGAACCCTTTTTTGTTGTTTTTAGCATCTCTTGCTAGCCTAAGCTTTTCTTTAGCTTTTCTAACACTCTCCCTACAAGCATTGGTTATTTGTTTATATTCATCCTTGGTTATAAGGCCCTCCTTCCATTTCCTAAATGAGTTTTTTTATTGCTTAATTCATTAGAAAGCTGTTTATGAAGCCACTGTGGCTTCTTTAAGCTCCTCCTGTTTTTCCTCTTTCCTCTGCGAGGCTTGGTGCTTCATAGCAGATCCCCACCATAGTATCACTATTATTTCTTATTCCTTTTATTTTTATCCAGACACTCTCAACTGAATTTCCATACTCAGATACATGTATCTCCTCACAAGTATATACATCCTGTATATATAATGCTACCCCCCCTTCCTTACTAGTCTCTCTCTTTTGAACAAGTTGTATCCCTCAATCCTAGTATTCCAATTGTGAATGTCATTCCACCAAATTTCAGTAAAGCCTATTATGTCATATGTTTTAGTATTTATTCAACTCTGTATTGGATTCTTACTAATGCTATGTCTTTGTAAAATTGTGTTTATTTACCCTATGGCATTGTTTATAATAATAACAACAACAACAACATTTGATTTATATACCGCCCTTCAGGACAACTTAATGCCCACTCAGAGCAGTTTACAAAGTATGCTATTATTACCCCACAACAATCACCCTGTGAGGTGGGTGGGGCTGAGAGAGCTCCAGAGAACTGTGACTCGCCCAAGGTCACCCAGCTGGCTTCAAGAGAAGGAGTGGGGAATCAAACCCAGCTCTCCAGATTAGAGTCCTGTGCTCTTAACCACTACACCAAACTGGCTGTATGGAAATGGCCTTGAAATTGACTGTACTAATCTCACACTGTGTAATCCACCTTGAGTCTCAGTGAGAAAGGTGGACTATAAATGACATAAACAAACAGTGTACCCAAATACAGTTATTCCTTTCAGGAACATCACAATCTTCCCCGAAGTAGCCTGACCCATGTCTCAGTGATGTGTGGTCTTTTTTTTTAGAAAATTTTTTTATTGGGTTAGAATATTATTATTTTTACATTACATTCAATTTTCCCCAAATTTTTCATTTCTAACCCCCTCCCTTTCCCCCCTTTTATTGACTTCCAACAGCTTTCCCCCCCTCTGTCCCTTTTCCCTTACTTCTATTAAATTCCTCTGTCTAAAACAGATATACATTCTCCGTTATATTAAGCAGTACATCTTTAACTCCTTTACTTATTATACACCCAAACTGTACGTCTTTGGATAAACAATTTATCCCCTTTTCCCATTTTGAATATTTCTATATATCATAAACCTATATATCATAAACCATAAAAATTTCCCACATTTAAATCAAACAAATCAAACAATTTGATTTGTTCTCTATATATTACTCATTTCATCTTTTTATGGTAATTCTATATAGCTCATCACATAGTCAATCAATTTAACTCTTCTGTATATTCAGTTTGGTGCATATAAATCTTATCAAAGAAAGAAAATATTGTTAGTTACTCAATCCTCATGTTTAAGCCTTATCATTAATTATTCTCTATCAATGTTCTGTCAATTAACCTATACATATCTATATATATATCAATCTATTAATCTAACTGCTTATAAATTCACTTTTCTCTTCCTCCCCCGGTAAAGTCACCCCTCTCTTTTATACTTGTATTATACTTCAGTAGTTCTCAAACTGCCACAGTTTTCCTCCCACCTCCCATTTCTTCTCCAGATATTGTTTCAGCTTCTCCCAGTCCGTGTTAAACTGCCCTGAGTCCAGATCTCTCAGTTTTCTTGTCATCTTGTCCATTTCAGCCATATACAGCAATTTGTAGATCCAATCTTCAATAGTTGGCACTTCTTGTACTTTCCATTTTTGCGCATACAAAAGTCTAGCTGCTGCTGTCATATAAAATATCAACGTCCTATGATGGGCTGGAATTCCCTCCATTCCCAAGTTTAGTAGCAGGAGTTCTGGGTTCTTATTTATTTGATACTGTAAAATTTCACTCATTTCTCTTATTATTTCCCCCCAGTACTGCCTAGCTACCTCACACGACCACCACATGTGGTAGAGGGAGCCCTCATGTTTCTTACATTTCCAACATTTATTAGAAGTATTCAAATTCCCTAGCGCAATCTTCTTTGATGTCATGTACCAACGATAAATCATTTTGTAAATGTTCTCTTTAATATTAGTACATGTTGTTATCTTCATTGTAGTTTTCCACAAGTATTCCCATGCCTCCATTGTTATTTCTTTATTGAAATTTATAGCCCATTTCACCATCTGTGATTTAACTGTCTCGTCCTCAGTATACCATTTTAACAGTACTTGGTATACCTTGGATATTCTTTTCTTGTCTTCTTTAAGAAGGGTCTGCTCTAGTTCCGAGTTCTCTGTTCGTATGCCCCCTTTTGCAGAGTCCGAATTGTATAAGTCTCTGATCTGCCTATACTGGAACCAATCATAGTTAGGTGATAGTTCCTCTTGCGTCTTTATTCTAAGTTTAGATACTTCGATTTTAGTTATTTCTTTGTACGTTAAACATTGTTGTTCATTATCAACAGCTCTCGGGTCTATCACCTCATATGGAACCACCCACAAGGGGGTTCCTTCTTGTAGGTAGATTCTATACTTCTTCCAGATTGTATATAAACTTCTCCTTACAAAATGATGCAGGAACATCGAGTTGACCTTCACTTTGTCATGCCATAGGTATGCGTGCCATCCAAAAAAATTTTTATATCCCTCTAGGGCTAATAGTTTCTTATTCGTTAATGTCATCCACTCTTTTAGCCAAACTAGGCAGATTGCATCATGATAAAGTCTCAGGATGGGCAGTTGCATTCCGCCTCTTTCCTTTGCATCTTGTAAAACTTTTACTTTCACTCGAGGCTTCTTGCCTGCCCACACAAAATCTGATATTTTCCTCTGCCATTTTTCAAATTGTTTAGAGTCTCTGATGATTGGTATTGTCTGTAGCAAAAACATTACTCTTGGTAACACATTCATCTTAACTGCTGCAATCCTGCCCAACCATGACAAGTTCAATCTATTCCATTTGATCAAGTCTCTCTCTATCTGAGTCCATAATTTTTCATAATTATTCTTGAACAAATCTATATTTTTTGCAGTCAGCTCAACTCCCAAGTATTTCACCTTACTAGTTACTTCACCATCCGTTGTTTCCATTAACAATTGTTGTTTCTGCTTAGTCATGTTTTTGCATAGTATCTTTGACTTCTTTTTGTTAATGAAGAAACCTGCCAAGTCTCCAAACTCCTTAATCTTATCTATCACTTTTGGCATGTTCTCCAATGGGTCTTCTACAATTAACATTATGTCATCTGCAAATGCTCTGACCTTATATGAATAGTCCTTTATTTTTATTCCTCGTATTTCCTCGTCTTGTCGTATTTGTATCATCAGAATCTCCAATACTAAAATGAACAACAATGGAGATAACGGGCAACCTTGTCTTGTTCCTTTACTAATCGTCAATTTCTTGGTCAGTTCATCATTCACTACAATTGCTGCAGTCTGGTCTCTATAAATTTCCTTAATTGCTTTGACAAATCTTTCTCCCAGTTGTAGCTTTTCCATAGTGGCAAACATAAAGTCCCAGTTTAAATTGTCAAACGCTTTTTCAGCGTCTACAAAGAAGAAACCAACCTCTTTGTCACAACGCTTGTCATAATATTCAATAGCATTGATCACTGTCCTTAAATTGTCTCTTATTTGTCTGTCTGGCAAAAAGCCTGCTTGTTCCTCCTCTATAACTTCCGAGAGCCACCCCTTCAATCTCTCCGCCAATATCTTCGCAAAAATTTTATAGTCATTGTTAAGTAGTGATATAGGTCTGTAATTTTTCACGTTGGTCAGGTCTTGGCCCTCTTTTGGGATCAATGATATATTCGCTTCACTCCAAGTATCTGGAATCCTTTGATCCCTAAAAACTCCATTCATCACCTCTTTTAGGAATGGTGCCAGTTCATTGGCCATTGTCTTATAAAATTTAGCCGTAAGTCCATCTGGCCCTGGCGCCTTTCCTAGATTTGCGGATTGTATTGCCTTACTTATTTCCTCATCAGTTACTTCACTGTTCAGCTTATTTCTCCAAGCTTCCGAGATTTCTGGAAGTTTGGTTTTCTCCAGATATGATGCTATTGATTCTTTATTTACTTCTTTTTTATTATACAGCTTAGCATAAAATTTATAAAAGGCTCTACTAATGGTAGTCTGCTCCAAGTACGTTTTATTTTCTTCACAGATTTTATTTATTATTTTCTTTTCCCTTTTCTTCTTCAATTGCCATGCCAAATATTTCCCAGGTTTATTAGCACCCTCAAAGGCTTTTTGATTCAATCTTTTAAGGTTCCACTCCAATTCTTTATTACTCATTGCTGTTAGCTGTTCTTGAAGAATTTTGATTTCCTGGTATATTTTCTTTTTTCCTGGTCTCTTTTTTAACTGTGCTTCTTTGGCTTTTATTTTCTCCTCAATCTCTTGTCTTTTCTCCTCTTTCTTTTTCCTTGCTCTACCATTTAAGTCCATTAGTATGCCCCTTACAACCGCCTTATACGCATCCCAAACTTTGTTGGTTGGTACTTCTTTATTCACGTTGTATTGTATGAAAAACTTTGTCTCTCTTCTCAATATTTCCATATTCTCTCTTTCCTGTAACAAGTCCTCATTTATTCTCCAGGCTTTCCTTTTTCTCCTTTTTCCAAATTTCCACATAATTGGGTTATGATCTGAGCCTACCATCGGCATTATTTCTACCTCCTTAGTCCATAACGCTAAGTCTTTTGAGGCCCAGATCATGTCAATTCTTGATAATGTAAGATGCCTTGCAGAATAAAAAGTAAACTGTCTGGTTTTAGGATATTCTCTCCTCCATACATCTTCGAGAGTCTCTTGTTGAATCAACTCAAAAAAAAGCTTTGGCAATAGTCCTCTTTTCTTTTGTGCTGTTGTAGTCTTTTTGTCTAATTCCAAATCTGTCACTCCATTGAAGTCTCCAGCAAGAATTATCTGGTCATATGCAAGATCGTCTAAATGCTTCCTTAAATCCTCAAAGAAGCTTTCCTTTGCACCGTTAGGTGCATAAAGTCCGACTACCAACACTCTCTTTAAATTCCAATTACATTCCACTGCTACAAATCTAGCTTCCACATCTCTCATAACAAATTTTGGCTGCAGCTCCTCTTTTATGTACAACACCACTCCTCTTTTTTTCTTGTTGGAGGCCGCTACAAATTCTTTGCCCAATTTTCCAGATTTTAAATATTTTACATCCTGTTTTCTAATATGGGTCTCCTGCAAACAAACAATATCACATTTTTGTTTTAGTAGCCAATGAAAAATATTTTCCCTCTTATTCGGTGAGTTTAGTCCATTTACATTCCAAGATAATAGTTTACACTCCATATTCATAATTTTGTTGGTAAGTCTTTTTCATTGTCCTTAATAAATCGCTCCATCTCCCGCTCAGATCTGATGCGTTTTTTTGCCCCTCCAAACTCAAAGGACACTCCTTCCGGTAGCTCCCATCTGTACCTGATATTCATGTCCTTCAAAGTCTGAATTAGCACTTTATATTTTTTCCGGTCCAATAACACTGATCTGGGCAGTTCCTTCATTATAATGATCGTCTTGCCATCAATCTCCAATGGATCTTGAAACTGTTTTGTCACAATCCTCTCTTTCATATTTCTAGTTGTAAACTGCACAATCACATCCCTTGGTAGTTTCCTCTGGGTTGCAATTCTCGAGTTCACACGGTACACCACATCTAGGATAGCCACAACTTCCTCCTCCTCCTTCCCCAGGTATTCAGCCAACACCTCAGTCATCTGTTCTTGCGCTGACTTCCCTTCCACTTCTGGCAGACCACGAAAACGAAGCTGCTTCTCCATGTGTTTAGTTTCTGCAACTGATATCCTCCCCTTCACCAGTCTCATCTCCGTTTGTTGCGTGTCTATTAAATTCTCCATCGCGTCTTCTACTGTTTTAACTCTCTGCTGCGTTCCTTGTAATTCACTACTAATCGTTTCCATACCTTTTTTCACTTCTGACAGCTCCGACTTTACTGTCTGTGTAACCTCTTTAACCTCCTTAATAAGCTCCAATTTCGTGTCCTTAAGTTCTTTAATCATGTCTACAAGTTTTTTGTCCAGATTTTTATCCAGATTTTCTATTGCCGATTGCCACTCTTTTTTCGACATCGTGGGGCTTGCTTTAGCTCGCTCCCACGAATCTGCTCTCTTCCTTAACTCCGTGGCGTATGATTAAGCGTTTTTCTTTTTTCAAATGTCCCGGTGTTTGCCAAAATTAAATTTTAAAGTGTCCAAAATGTCGGGCGTCTTTTCTCTATGGTTTCTCTATATTGTTGTAATCCAAAATGGCCTACTTCCTCTTCCGCTGAAGCCGCGACCCTTCCCCTTTCAAAAATGGCGATTCCCTACTTCCTGTCCTTCGGCAAAGGCCGCTTCTCTCCAGCCACTCTATTGTTGTTACGCACTTCCTGTCTCCCGTCTTCCCACAGCAGGTCTCGCGATGGTGTCTTTTTCCCACAGCTCCAAAACCACAGGTATTCAAAACAATAGTCCGATTTCTGTAATAACTTCTTTAAACTTAGTCTTTTTTAAAATACAACTCCTGCCGAGTCTTCACCTCCTTTTCACTAGTCTGTTGCAGTTTAAAAATCTACTTTCTTTCCTCTCCGTTTTAGTCAATCTGTCCCGTTTCAAAAGATAGCGATCTTTACCTTCTCTTCACCTTTCACGGGTTGTAATCGCTGTTTCGATCTTAAATCCTCCTCTCAGCTTCCTTCCCCAATCGAAGCTTGGGTATGTAGGTCTTATGCCAGCCGAATTGGCCCCAAAACTGCCGCAGAGATTATAGCCGACCCGTCGCAAGGTGGGACCTCAAGGATCGGGGGGAAGACTCGTTGGGTAGAGCCCCCCCTCGTCCGAGATCTAACTCACCCTAGTGTCTTGAGCATTCTTGCCTGCTCCCCGCCTGAGAGCAGTCGGCCGCGGGCTATTTTCACCCCTCCAGCCGGTTAAAACGGCAGTCCGGTCAGCTCCGCGAATGGAGCTGCATTAGACCTCCATGAATCCCAAACCGGAAGTCTCAGTGATGTGTGGTCTTGAAAGCAACCTGTGAAGTTGGTGTGTTTTTTTTTAGACTAACATCCATGCATATCTGTGTCACTCTATTTACAATTGATTTGGCATGGATGACAGTTTTTAAATATGGCAATGCTGGTAAGTTATTTTCTAATGCAATTTTTAGATGTTTGTTAGCCTATAATAGCATGCCTCAGGATTGCTGAGACAGTAAAATGCTGCTCTGATCAGCTTATAGGAAGGATAAGATACAAAATCTAGCAAATAATTGCAAGAGGAGAATGTAGACCTTCAGATAAAAGACAGTATCATGTTGGGAAGTATGGCTCAAAGTATAAAGAAGCTTAAGCTAAGGCAAGCACACACCACCCCCAATGCCCCCACAACCCAAGGTAACCTCCCTGTTTGCTTTTGAGAAACTACTGTAATGGGATCTATCTTATGGTTGTGCGTAGCATATAAATGAGGGAGTCAACTTTGTACAGCGTGATTTCCATTATCTGTTGCAGCAAAAAATAAACCTTGAAGGCTAGCAAAAAGAAAAGGTATAAGCTTTCATAGACTAGAGCCTCAGGCACGTCAGATAATATTGAGTGTGTGGGTTCATTAGCAGTCATCGTATGCAGGATGGTAAGAAAAAACAAGCAGGGTCAAGAGGCAGTAAAATGCAGGTAGTATCAGATGAAATGCAATTAGAGTTGGGTGAAGTAGTTTAGATCTTTGTTTTTTTCTTGATTAGATCTGAATTACACTTCACTCACTGCTAATTATATTTTGCCTAGTATATCTTGTATCCTTTAGCCCTCTTGACCCTGATGTTTTTTCTCATCTTCTTACATAAAACAAACACTAGTCAATCAATCAAATCTAGAACATTTTAATACCACCATCCCTTCGAGAGGCACACTGGGTGGCACACAGGGTTCCCCCTACCTCGTTTTATCCTTGTTTTTTTTTTGAAAGTTTTTTTATTTTTCAGTACCTAACATACAAACTACAATAACAGTAACTACAAAAGATTACAATAACACGAGGGAAGGAAAAGAAGGGAGAAAAAAGAAAAGGGGAAGGGGGGGTGGGAAAAAAGGGAAGGTAACCTACAAACACTAAACACTACACTTCAATGCTTTCCCTTCATACTGCCATGATAAAGAAATAGCTTAATAAAGTAATGATGGAGTGGTTGATCATACAGAATACAAATTACAATCGAATTCAAATTAAATTTTCCTCCCCCTCCTGGGTCCCGGACGCAGTTCTCTCTGAGCAACTGCAGCCGCAGTGCTCGTTTCCTCCCCCCCCCCCTCCTCAGACTTCTCCCTTTCTTCTTGCTTGGTGCACTGAAATTCCGGATTTTTATCCTCAAAATCCCTTAGTTGATCTTCTGATAATATCTTATAGGTTTGATCTTTGTAACTGAACCAGATTCCTTCCGGAAATAACCATTTGTACTTTATTCCACGTTCCCTCAGAAGAGCTGCGAGCTTTTTATACTTAAAACGTCTTTTCCGAACTAAAAATGGGACGTCCTTCAATATCTTAACTTTGTTACCCAAAAAGTCCAAATCCGCATTGTATGAATTGTATAGGATAGTGTCTCGGATCCTTTTAGATGAAAAATCGATGGTGATCTCGCGAGGCAGCTGACGCTTCGTTGCATATTTTGAAGAAGCCCGGCGGACTTCCAAAATGGCGCTTTTAACCTCTTCTTTAGTTGTCCTCGCGGGTGTCGCCAGTAGTTCCGAGACCAGACCCCATAAATCCTCATTTTCCTCCTCTTTCACGTTCTGGAGGTGCAAAATTGTCTGTGTTCGTTCCACTTGTAGCCCGATCAGCTGGTTCTCCACCAGCTTTAACTCTTTTTTCGTAGCCTTCACGAGTGACGCACTTTCCCGGGCAGCCTTCTCTGCCCCCCCCCGCTGCTTCCTTAATGGTTTTCACTTCGCTTTCAATTAAGCCCACACTTTGATCTGTTTCGTTCAGCTTGTCAACAAAGGGTTTTATGGCTTCAACAACCGCCCTGCGCACCAGTTCCTCAAGCGACTCTCCCTTCTGCAGGGTAGCCGAGATTGACTTACCCAGAGCGGGACTTTGTTTTTTCGCTGCCATTTTAGGGGGGGGGGACCGCCAGCCCAAATTCTGAAACTCAGCGAAGGGGAAGAACGAGCCTTCTTAGCTTCAGATCCCACCACTCCTTCGCGTACGCTTGTAGTAACAGAAGGGATTCGCTTACTTGTGTCAGGTTCAGAATACTGTATTGTACTGCTTCACTTAACCGACTCCATTTTTAATCCTTTCAGTGTTTTAGTGCTCTGTCTCCACAGGTGCCAAGGTTCCCAGGCAGCTATCTCACAGAAGAGGATTGTTTTGGCTACCGACGTTCCACCAAGAACCGGCCTTGGGAACTTTCGCTTTTCTGACTTCAAAGGGGTTGTTTTGGGAACTACGGGGGGAGGTTGGGCCTACTGTGATCTGTTACTTTGTACCTCATGCTTTGCTAGTCATTGGTAACAATGCATATGTACCATCCTGAATATTGCATTCAGGCTAGTGGACTATAATGAACTTTTTAACCAGTAAAAGCCTTTTGGAAACAATGGACTGTTGTCTGATTGCAGAGGGTAGTCTGGAGTAAGGACATTATCTAGCCACAGTTCTGACAACTTGCAGGCTTCCGCCTAGTTCTGTTCTTTGCCGTTTTCCATAGCCCGGCAGCACTCGAGGCGCCGCGCACGTCTGCCAGCCTCCATAGGGACAAACGGGCAATTTACCCCCTGCATTGATTTTCGGGGGGGTTCTTCCCGCAGCTTCCCAGACCCTGCCTCCCTCACTGGGAGTCTTGGAGGCTAATCTTCGCAGATCAGCCGCCCGGTCAGGGTGCTCGGGCACTTCCTCTCGGACCTGCCGAGAGGAGCGTCCGACATGGCTGAGAAAACGAAACCGAATCCGTTTTATCCTTGTTAATAACCCCATGAGGTAGGTTAAAGTGATTGTTCATGACTAGACCAAAATTTCCTAGAGAACACGCAGATTAGTCCTTGAATCCAGGTATCCCAGGGCCTTGTCTGACCCTCTAGTCACTGCACCATACTGGCATTTATACTGACGAGTCACTAGACTAAAAGTGCTAATGAGGGTTCACCTACAGTGTTTATTCTAAGTACCCCACTAAGTGTGATCTAGCCCACAAAAAATATAATGGAATAAAAACTTTTGTTGTTGAAGTTGTTGTTGTTGTTAGTCTTCAAGATGACATATGGCACCTGTTTAATTTTGAGTACAGATGTTGAATGTTACAAGCTAGGATATGGGCTCTTTTCCTTTCTCACAGAAACATCTCTTTGACCACTCCCTCTTCTTTCCCCTTCCATGGACAAACACCAAGCAAAGAAAGGAGCCATTGAGCCTTCTTGCTGCTGCTTTCTTCACAAAGGTTCTGTGCCTTCACAGAGATGCTCATGTAAGAACAGAATATACTACCAAAGGATATTAAGTGGCTTTGTACTTTACCCAAAAATTACCTCGATTAACTCACTCAAAGAGGAGTGGTTCCTAATCTTGTTCTCATTATAAAGGTATTATACAACTGGTACCCTCTTATAACTCCTTAAAGTAGTAAAAAATAATAATGGGCTAATTATCCAGCTTTCTGAAACCCATGCTAATATTTTTATATTCTAGGTAGCACAACCGAGATGAAATTGATGTATTGTTGAAGGCTTTCACGGCCGGGGAACGATGGTTGTTGTGGGTTTTCCGGGCTGTATTGCCGTGGTCTTGGCATTGTAGTTCCTGACGTTCCTGACGTCTTTTGGTGCTACACCTCTGAAGATGCCAGCCACAGCTGCTGGCGAAACGTCAGGAACGACAATGCCAAGACCACGGCAATACAGCCCGGAAAACCCACAACAACCATCGAGATGAAATTCATTTAAAGAAACAGGAAACACAGATATTAGCAGATTATGTTTCTATACAGGCCTCAGTGTTATTGCCAAACTTCCAATTTTTTTTTGAGCTGAGGCCTCTGAATGAATTGTGGAATGCAAGAAATCCCTGAGAAGCAGGGCACACCTCATCCAATCATGCTACCTTGGGGGGTGGGGGGTGCAGAACAAACCTGGGGGCAAGTGGAGAACCTAAGGCAATATCTTGCCTTAAGTTAAGACCAATACTCAGACATCATCAGACCACAGTTAGGAACTTTCAGGAATCTCATCATTATGCATTTTGCCATAAAAACATCTTCCCTGGCAACATTAACAAAACCTCCTGTTGCCACTTTTGTAGACCTTGGTGGTGGTGGAAAGTGTAATCATAATTAGCACTGCCTTATACAAAGATAGGGTTGCCATATGCCCATCCCCAATAGGTATTGTCCACCATTGGAGATGGTGTGGTGTCACTTCCAGGAAAACCACAGAAGTTATGTCACTCTTCTGTAGGAATCACCATAATCTAGATTCCAGACATTCCTAGAGAGACATGATATCATGTTTCAGATTCTGATGTCATGCCATCATCCACAACCACCTCCAATGTCCCACGTACCCAGTCTCCGACTGGTTGCCAGGCCTAGCAACCTTACTCAAAGATCAGTGACCCTATTTGAAACCAGGCAACTCTAAGATCCCAATCATGTCTAGTTTGAATCAACTCTTGAGCCCAAGAAGCAGCCTATCGTGGGTACAGATTGGACACACACCTAACCCATTTGTTTCAAAACCTTTTCTTTCTGTGCCTCATCTATTTACCTTATTACTGGGGACAGAATTCTTCCTCAAATAAGCTTTTGCTTGCCCCAGATGAATCTTGCCTGATAAGCTGCCTGGGCCTCTGTCTGATGCATGACACATGGTTCTGCTTTTTCTTCTTTTGGATTTACTTACTGCCACCTAGACCCATGTATGCATGCTGGACTCTCCCTGGGATCACAAGATCTGTCTTTGAGGTCATTCTTTTGCTTTCCTTCAGATTCACATACTTTCTGTCTCCTATCTTCTTCTTGCACTTTATCTGCCACTCAACTGGAACAACTTCTCAGACTCTTGGTGTTTGGGTTTGCTAGCTGATCTGCCTTCATCTTTAATCAACTTTATTCTGATTTTTATTTTATTTAGGCTCCCTCCATATTCCTTTATACCTTCAACACTTGTGGCAAATGTCCATATCCATATCAAATGATCCTTATGACTTGCATGTGAGTCAGTCCTCTGACAACTACTGGATCTGAGGAGGCACAGAAGAGGACTGCTGCCAAGAATATATTGCTTCAACCATGCTAAAAACTGAAATGGCAGCATTAAGATATAGGCTGCAGAGTTTCACCACACTGGATTTCTCAGGTGGAAGAATGCCTAGAGCACACTTGCCCAAACATACACAGTAATATGACACGATATATGAGTAATATAACATAGTAAATCAACAGAATGTGAGAATTAAAAAGACTAGAAACAATTTGTGTAACTCAGCAATGACAATTCGGCCCACCTTGACGGCAGCACCGCAGCTTGGACAGGGGCTGCATTTGCAGCTCTGGAAGAAGAAAATGCAGTTGGGCATTTCCTAGGCATCCGAGGGCTTTGCTGGATGGGCGGAGCTAAAGGCATATTTGCTTGCTCTGCCCTTCCCCAGCACACAGTTGTCTTTGTTGCTTGGCTTGAGCAGAGCTTCACTTCAAGCTGAGCTCCTCTGAGGCTGGTTTTATTGAAGACCCTCAGGTCTAAGCAGCAGTAGCTGCATTAGAGCAGCTGTGCTATTCCCCTGCTTGCTACCTTCAAACTCCAGAAGGACAGCCAAGGCCCAGCACCAGGCTCAGTGGTTTGGCAGATCCCCCCCCCCCATTTACATTTGGGCCGTGTTGTCTATCAGTCAGGAGGGCTAAAGCAGGGTGAGGCCCAGCCCCTGTAGGCCTCTTTGCTGCAGCTACAGGAGCTGGAGGCGGCGGCTGTGGTGGGCAGGCAGCCGAGCTCAGGCAGGCAGTCAGCTACATGGTGCACCCTGGCCTTGGCTGGCTCATGTGCTTTACACTCGTCTAAGGTTGCCAGCTCCAGGTAAGGAAATTCCTGAAGATTTGGGGGCTGGCACCTGGAGAGGGTGGAGGTTGAGGGTGTCTGCTTCCAGCTCCTGAAATTCAAGCTGTATTTCCTCCCTGCATCAAGTCTGCCCGATGTTATTACCCTGGTATAAATGTTAAGGAAGTTAGGTTCTTGTTTCTTAACACTTTCAGCACTGTATGCAACTTCTGGTTGTTTTCAAATTTCTGCAGCCCATTCCCTATTGTATTGTTTATTGAATGCCCTATTCTGTTGATTGTATTGACTTACACCGTAAAATGTGCCTTTAATCTCAGTGAGAAAGGCTGACTATAAATAGTGCAAACAAAATAAAATGAATAGCAGCCCGGCAAGGTTTTTAAGGCAAGAGATGTGCAGAGGTGGTTTACCATTGCCTGCCTCTGTGAAACAACCCTGGAGGGATCACCTACTTAGCTTCTGAGATCTAAGATCAGGCTAGCCTGGGTTGTCCTAGGTTGGGCTCAGGTGGTATACTGCCCCTATATATGGAGTATCCAGTTAACTCTTATGTTAAAATAACTGTGAATAGACCTTACATCCACACGTTTCTCTAATAATTTTTAAAGTTCCTAGTAACCTCTAGCAGTTACTACATCATGTGACAGTGACAGTGAATTCCATATATTAGAGATGCATACTTTAATATCTAGAGGAATTAGCCGTGTTAGTCTGTAATTGCAAAATAGTAAGTCCAGTAGCACCTTTAAGACTGACTAACTTTATTGAGGCATAAGCTTTTGAGAACCACATGCATAAGTGGGTATCATCAACATATTGATCGTACCCAATACCAGTGCGTCAGACAATCCAAAAGTCTTTTAATCAAATGTATTCTGGTTTTGGAAAAGGCATGCTCAAAACTTGCAAGTTGCTACTCACAAAGTAGATTTCTGGCTCACAACACTGCACTGCTTAGAGGGAACGTTGCTTCCAGGTAAGGGAGGTGAGCGAGCCCGAATTGCTGGAGTGTTCCTGGGGGGAGGCCGCACCCTGTGTGATGACATCACTCCCTGGAACTGACATCATCTTGCAGTCCTGGGAGTTGCCCCAGGTGCTGGCAAACCATGCTACACCACTGAGTTCCACCACCTCTTCTCCCAGAAAAAAAGCCCTTTGTACGTGTTTTGTTCGATCTTTTTGGTTACCTTTCTTCTGCAGGATTGTGTTTTTTCTTCCCTTTTTTGGGTTGTCTTTAGTAGATTTCTCTGGAGCATGCTTTACTGAACTGGCATTGCTTAAACAACAAACCATGTTTTGTTACTAAAGGAATAAACCTGGGAGGATCATTGTGCTTATATGCTTACCCTTCTCCTCACATAGTCCATTAAAGATTCTGATCCACAGAAAACTATCATTTTCTCAGGTTTATTCACTTAATGGCCAAACCATAGGCTGAACTATGCCAAAGCATGGTTTGGCAGTATATAAATGAACCTTGGGCATACATGCTCTGCCCAGCCCTTTGTTCCCTACCAGTTCTCTCTCTCCCTTCCTGAAGGAGAAATAATACAAAAAGAGGAGGGAGGGAAAGGAGTGGTACACAAAGACAAGATTCATTCATGTGATCTGGCATAATATTTAAAACTGAGAAATAATACCACCTTATCAAATATCATATTTGATTCAGTTACTTGCCGCATGAGAAACAAAGTTACTGTGACAAGATTCATGTTCAAGAATCTTGAAAGAGTACTTGCTTTCACTCTGATAAATTTGTCACATTGGTGAAGCCAATGCCTTACGTGGATTTTTAAAGAAAATTGGACAGATCTACAACACGTAAGGTTATTGTTGACTATTAGCCAAGAGTATTGAATGGGATCTCCATGTTCAGATTTTAGGGTTGCCAGGTCTCCTGCTATGGGGCCGGGACTTCGGACAACCCATGTTTTGTCTGCCAGCACCTAAAGCAAGGACAGGAAGAAATAAGGGGGACACATGCTGGACACTAGGATTTGCAAAAAATCTACAGTTTTACAATAGAGGCTTTTGTAAATTCTAGAGTGTCCCATGACACCACTGTCATTTTTTTTACTGGAAGTGATATCGGCACACAGCATTACACTGACACATCAGTCCCCATCCCCCAATTGCTCCTGGGATTGCCAACTGCAGCCTGACAACCTTATTCAGAGGCAGAATGCTAGACCATTGATCAGATGAAGCATAGTTACTCTTATGTACACATGCAAGGAGATTTTGAAACAGCTGAGCTTCCAAGTAATTTCTTATGAGAACAAGGAATCATGAGGAGTATTATACTTCTATTCCCAATTTGCCACATGAAATTAAACAATATTTTTATGCCACTGTGGTTGACAACAAGAAGTCAACAAAAGCTTAAGTGACTTTAAGACTACATTCTTCCCAAATATTCCTTGATGTCAGATTAGAACTTCTCTTCATTATTGACCTTTTTGTTTAACATGAAACTATTTATGTTTCTAATGCTTAGTATTTTCTACTGAGCTCTGTCAACCTTGTCAGGGTCAAACTTCGCCTCCTTTTGGTTACTAAATGATTGTGTGTAGGAGCATGACAGATCTGGAACGAGTATTTGACTCCTGAAGCACATTATCACAAGAACAGGAATCTAGTAAGTTTCTCCATATCTGAGGTTCCAATTTTACCACCAGAAAAGCATTTTAAGAGCAAAAGTAAAAACAAGCAAAGTCCTTGCATTCTGAGTAGGATATGCATGCAATCCATAAATGTTTTATTTGACTTCTGCTAGAAGCCTAAAAAACTCTCAAATCATACTTACAATAAAGAGTACAAATAAATTTTTTAATACAACTGAAGCTAATTTAAGTATTATATTATGGATCCTTAATTATTTGAGCCAGATATTTAAAACTCTCTCTATCTCTCTGTGCCTATATAGACATACACATACACACATATATACATGCACACCAGAAAGAAACTTTCCTTGAATGTTTGCCACTTGTTTATGAATGTAATTCATAACTGATAAATAAATCATTATGTAGGCCCCAGCAACCTAATTAAAGGATTCCATGTTTGGGCTATTAGCAGAGTCTATCATGTGGCATAGAAAGTGTGATTATAAGTGGTTGTGAGCTCATTCTGCTGGCTGGTGTGTGTGTGCAGGAATGAAAATAATAAAAGCATACTCTTGGTTTATATTTAGAAAAGAAATAAGAGTTCTTTATTGAAGGAACTCCATACTCTGATAGGAAAGGAGGAGAGAGAGATCCTAACTACCTATCTAGTCTAAATTTGGACATGGATTGCAGGGCAAGACCTGCATCCATGCTGCCAAGATGGAGGGAGAAGAAGGAGAGAGGTGTTGCCTGGAACAAAGCCAGGAAGAGAAGGAGTGAGAGGGAGGAAGTCAGGAGGAGGAAATCCTGAGAACAGCAATCTGCATATTAAAGGATAGTCAGAGCAGTAAACAATAGTAAACAGTAAACAGAGTGCCCTGGCCTCTCTTTCTAACTCTTTGGTTTGTCCCCCTCTGAAACCTGAGGAGAGAGACAATGCTGGACCCTCCTCTTCCAACAATAACGTAAGTTTACACACAAACATAATTAAAATCAGTAAACAGAACAGACATCTGTCTAAGACAGACAACAGGCTTATAATATTTGAAAGAGGGGACAAACATTTGGGTGATTTTAATGCATTTATTTACTTATTTCCAAAATTATAATTATAGAAAGTATGACATAAAGACACATAATGAGTGAGGTAATTATGGAGCAAGACAGACAAAACACTCTGTTCTTGTTCACCTTTCCCCAGCAGGATTTCTCAAAATGTAGCACTTGCACAGGAGAAAATTGTATTTTTAATCTCTCTGTCACTAATACTAAACAGCAAGTAGCATCTGTTAAGTGGGTGGTTCATAATATCCTCATGAATATCCTACAAAATATTCCTTGATTTTAAGGTACCCATTGGTAGTTGTACCCATTTTAAGGTACCCATTAATCTTTGGCTGGTATATCTCTAGCAGTCCAAAAAGTTCAAGGATTTTATATTGCTTTGGTTACCCTATCAACGACTCTAAAGTCACCTGAAACAAAAAACAGTTAAGGGGGAAAAAAACCAATGTGCCTACTGGTTATAATGAATTTTCTACAGTTCAGAACATAAACTGGAGCATCGTTAATTACAGATAATGGTGCCAACCAGAATCCTCATGATGCACTCACAGTGCAATCTTGAGGGGAGACTGAGAGTGCAAGAGGATCCAAAGCATACATCCGAGGTGCACTGGCAAAGTGCCCAGATGGTGCTGTACCCCAGCTGGGTGCCAGCACAGCAAAGCCATAGAACAATCGGGTAGACCCAGGGTATGGCAGGAGTTAGTTGGATCCCTAAGCTGCCTCAGCCAGGGAATGGCTCCGAAAACAGACAGAAAGTCACATCATCAAAAGCTACAGTGTAGCCCATAGGCACCCATTCAACAGGACAGATCAAGTTCCCCGCAATAGGCGCATTCCTGCCCAAAGGCATAAGATGCCAACAAGACCCTCCTCAGTGGTGGCCAAGCCCCCTCCCTGCACCCACTTACAGCCCTTCCCCAGTGCTCCATGTGGACAGAATATAGCACATAGATCAGCAAAAACAGGAAAAACTCTCCCCAGTATTATTTCAGCACAGGAAAACAGCTTTGAGAGGAAGGCCGAAACCCTTCCTCCTCCTGTGGCAGCATTCCAAGCACATTTGGGCTCTCTTGTTTTTCAACAGCCATTCTCTGCACTGCCAAGAAACCTGCATGTCTAGTTTGGCCGTCTGCTGGCTGCTGTGTGAAGCTCATGTGGGGAACAAGCGGTTGGGTGGTCAGAGGGGGCGTATGGCTGCTCTAGCATGGGGAGAGAGCTGCTGCCATGGTTTCAGCGTGGAGGGGTTGTGTGGACCAGAGTCCCTGCCAAAATGATAGCTCTCCAGGGTGGCCCATCATCTGATCCATCCTATTCCCACTTTTCGAGTTTGCAGGGACAAAGCACCAGCAATGAGGCTTTTGTCTGCCACTGGCCTCTCCCCATGTGTGTACTGGCCATGCTATCCCAGTCCACCAGTACCCACAGCAAGTGGCATCTGTTAAGTGCCAGATGTGCCAGAAGTGTTTATAGATTTGAGTGTTTTAGGTTTAAATGTTTATTTAGCTCATATGTAAGTTTTGCTCTATAGATTATTACACCAATGAAGAGTTTTGTTTTTATCTTATTTTATTTTTGTGTTCTCTGTATGATAAATATTTATTTTGAATATATTTTAATTGTTATAGCTTGACCCTCGTAGCATCTACATGGTAGAAATGTGCCATGACTTTCTGTTCAGGTTGTTAGACCAAAGGGAAGGAAACTCTGTTCAGGGGATGCCTTAAGCTCAGTTTCTCACCCAACCCTCAAAGAAGGGGGATAGGAGAAGCAAGTGGGTTCTGGGTTGTTCGTTTTTTATGACAAAGGAAGGAAATCAGTATATAAGGATGCACAAATGAATCAGGGATAATTGTTTCACAGTGAATCAGTATGCTGATTTTCTTGTTCAAGTAAATGCACTTTTTTGTAGATACTTTCTTGCAGATACTTGCTTCACTTTTTTGAATTCCTCCCCACAAAAACAAAAGGATTCTTTACCAAAGCAAAACATGTAATAAATTTCCAGGTAGACATTCAATAATTGCAGATTACCTCTGTTCCCTTTCTAGAAACTCATCTCCTCCTTTCTCTTGCTGGTGCTAGTCAGTCCATGGCAAAAAATTACTAGAGAAAAACAATGTGGCTAATTATTACTCAGTCTCCAATTTGCCCTTTCTTGGCAAGGCAATAGAGAGAGAAGTGGTAGAACAATTTCAGGTCTTCCTAGATGACTCACCTGCTCTGGGGGGAAGGTGCTACACATCTACCTGCCCCCCTCATATGCAAAGTTCCAATTTTACCCCCTCTCCCTCTTGTTTATGTTATGTCAGGAAGAGTGGAGGAGGCTGCCACCTGGGGTCCAATTCTACATATTAATGATTCTTATTTAATGTATTTTAATATATTTTAATGTTTTATCTTTGTATTATTACACTGTTGTAACCCGGCCTATGCCCGCTCATGGGGAAGGTGGGCTATAAATTTAACAACAACAACAATAATAATCCCCACCAAGGGTGCCACCTTGCAGTGGTGGTGGGGCTTGTGTGTTCCAATGAGGCTGAGAGGTATGTTGGCGCTATAGCCTGATTATGACCAGGTGATAGGAAAAACACTCATGTTGCACACATTCTGCAGACACTTGACTGGTTACTGATCAGTTAATGAGTTCAATTCAAGTTTCTGATTATCAGCTACAAAGCCTTTAATGGCCTAGGGCCCATATATCTATAGGACTACCTCTTCCCCTTTGCTTCTATGAGCAAAGCCTTTTAAAAGTGCCACAATGCACAATGGGGAGCTGGGTCTGAGAGGAACTGCTTACCCAAGGCCATGTGCTGAGCTCATAGCATGATTGGGATTCAAACCAGCACAGTGCTGATTTAGATGCCTGTTTACATACATTCCCAGTAGCAGTCTCATCTTGTGGAAAAGTTCCTCAGAGGAGGTGAGGATTAAGGGTGTGCCAAATGAAACAAATGAGCCAGAAATACACCCAGAATTCGCTGCTTAATTTTGTTAAAAAAGCTTCCAGAATGATGAACCAAATTTGGGAAACAAAGCTGTAACAAGCCCCCCAATGAAAAGTTCCTGTGCTTTGTTTCAGTTTTTTTACCATACAGCTGCACCACAAGCAGGAAGGTACTGGGCCGGCAGCATCTTGTTTACCTTAATGGCAAATTTACCAATCGTGTTGTCAGAGGAGTCTGACTGCGACTCTTGCTGCTGCTCAGCTCCTGCCGCTCCTTCTCTGGTGACCAGATTTTCAGCAGCCTCTGCCTTCCACGCCTGTCACCAGCCCGCCTCGGCTACCCCCCTCACAGGTGGACATGTTGGGAATCACACTGCTCAATGGAGAGCCTTCCATGCTGTGAGCTCCTGTGAGTGACTGGGCAGCGCGGGGAGGGGGGACACTGAGAGTCAGGGCCAAGGGACCAATGCATACTCATTGCAAGAGATACAAAACTTTTGGGGGGTAAAACTTTTAGGGGGCTTCTCTGCTGGGGGTTTCTTCTTAGTGTTTCTGCAATTCTGCTGATTGCCTACTGTCCAGTCTTCCACTTTTACAAATAAAAAAGAAAGAGAACCATCCTCAGCTTTTCATGAACAAAACAATGTATTATGGCCCTGTCCTTAAGTCAAGAGGAACTGATAGAGGGCCAAGAAATGCAAAGGATGATGGTACTCAAAACTGTAGTCTAGCCATGTTAGTCTGTAGTAGCAAAACTGAAAAGAGTCCAGTAGCACCTTTAAGACTAACCAACTTTACTGTAGCATAAGCTTTTGAGAATCACAGATGCATCTGAGGAAGAGAACTGTGATTCTCGAAAGCTTATGCTACAGTAAAGTTGGTTAGTCTTAAAGGTGCTACTGAACTCTTTTTGATTTTGCTACTACAGACTAACACGGCTAACTCCTCTGGATCTTTGGTCAAAAACACGTTAACATTAAGAACTGTCAAAGATCCACAGGAGCTCAAGAGGCAGCACCATGGCACCCCTGTTCCTTCAGGGCACTTGGACAGTCTGTCACTGTGAGGAAAAGTGCTACTGGGAAGAAGTGAAAGTGGTGTGTTCGATCAACTGAACCTGAAAAAAACCCAGAAGATTCAATCATAGTCTTTCATAGTGTACTCTCTCTGTTGGTGTAAATGGCAAATGCGTTCCCCAAAGAAACCTCAGCTAGTTAACAGTTCTCAACTATGCATCAGCCAATACAGTTTCTCTTCTCCAAGCCCCCCTCCCTCCAGCATCCACTGAAAAAAACACTACTTAATGGAAAAAACAATTATCTGCATAGTCTGAGAGCCACTGGCCACCCCTGCCTGCCTGCACAGCAAAACAAAAAATTATGGAAAATGGGTCTCTGGGCAAGGGGGGGATCACGCCGCCTGCCTGCACTTGGGTGATGGAGGATATTGACAGTGATTAACATGAGAACACCCTGTTTTCCAGTGGAATGATGACTGAATGCAAAAGGAAGGATTCACCACCAGCCAACCCTCATCATGGGAATGAAACTGTGAGACAGAAGGAATTATGGAAGCAATACACAACAGAGGAAAGCAAAGGTAATAATTTATTGGTATGCTCCTCACTTGGAAAAGGAAAAAAGGGAACACAGAAGCAGGAGTTTTACTTAATGTTGTCACTGCATAGGTTGGAGTATTCTCCTCCTTGGGCACTGACCTGCCATCGCAATGCCACTACCACTTTTCCAACCAGTTTCATGCTATAGTGCGCACCCACCCACCTTCTTCACACTCTATTTTTGTGCGCACGCGCATGCATGCATGCATTCACATAGTGTACTTGAGGAAAAACTCAGTGGGCCAATGGTTTAGAGGAAGGATTGTGTTCTGTCCAGTTTTTGTGCCATTAGGTGCAAAAACAGCTGCCCCAGAATCTTGTTTCCCCAACCCCCTTTGAAAAGAACAGCGTGCATCTGTAATCCTAGTTACAATTGTGCCCACAGGCACCACATCGGGAACCCCTGATGTACCCCATACTGGGGGATGCAGTGGGCAAAAAAAGTTATATTTTCCTGAACTTCTTTCACTCGTATCTATCAACAGTAGAAATACAGTATTAAGCTATACAATATAATTAATAAGTCATAAAATCAGAGGCTATGTTTGCAGGTTAAGACCTAATGAAAAAAAAATGTCATTTCCCACTCATTAATATTAAGATGGTTGTTAAAAAGGCATTAGCTTCTCAGAATGATGTTTTCTTGTCCTCCAACAATGGCTTATTAACATTTATCTCATGAAGATAAGAACTTTACAGCTTCAAAAGATAATCTGGTTATAAATTATTATTATAGAATGCCTCTTTGCTAGCATAATCTCTTCAAAAGCCTCCAGAACATTTAATCTTTTTTCACATCTCATGTGCTATATTTGCTACATGCTGAATAATGCTAACACCCGTTCATAATTGGGCTCTTTGCTTTCTGTTATAGACCAAACACATCTCTGGACTTCATAGGATGCCTGCACTATAAAAAGGAACTGCGGGCTGGGAAGCAATGTGTTTGGAATCTCAATTCTTAATTCAAGCTTTGGTTTTTCCAATGAATATTTAAACACGTATTTTGTCCCTTGTGAAGTGTAACACTTGGATAACATTTCATTCATGTTGAGGCTTTGTGCAAAACTAGTAATGGATAGTTTCTCCTATAAGGTGGTTAAAGCAGTAGTGCTGCAAATCTGCCATCAACTCCTTAAAAATAATCAAATAGATATACCAGAAAATGAAGTATAATAACTGGAAGCCTTTAAAACCAATAAAACAAAACAGGAGTCCCATGCCAACGTAAAAACAAACAAAGGTCATTCCAGCACATTCATTTATTTACAATATAAAGTACTTGTTTTCATGAGTTAACACTCTTTTCATTAGATGCATTAAATGTATATCCATTATGTAATCAGGAAGGCTGCGGAAGGAAAGGAAGAGGAGGAAAGGCAGAGATGTTACAAAGAGAGGTCACATTTTTAAGAGACCCAACTGTAATTAATCCATGCAGAATGGATTAGAATATGTCTAATAAATGCTGGAAATGTAAAAAGCATGAGGGATCTTTGTATCACATGTGGTGGACTTGTGAGGTAGCTAGGCAGTACTGGGGGGAAATAATAAGAGTAATGAGTGAGATTTTACAATTTCAAGTTAATAAGAATCCAGAACTCCTGCTACTGAACTTGGGAATGGAGGACATTCCAGCACAACACAGGACATTGTTATTTTACATGACAGCAGCAGTTAGACTTTTGTACGCGCAGAAATGGAAAGTACAAGAAGTGCCAACTATTGAGGACTGGATTTATAAATTGCTGTACATGGCGGAGATGGATAAAATGACAAGAAAATTGAGAGACCTTGATCCAGGACAGTTTAACACGGACTGGGAGAAGCTGAAACAATATTTGGTGAAAAAATGGGAGGTGGGAGGACTGTGGCAGTTCGAAAATTACTGAAATATAACAAAAGGAGAGGGGAGTGACTATACCGGGGGGGAGAGAGTTAAGTGAAAAATTCTAAGCAATTACTTTATTTGATTAGTATGTATAGTTGGGTATTAATAGTGTTATTATTATAAGGATTATAAGGATAGAATTTAATTAATCTTTTTTGCTGGTAGATAACTGTACAATGGAGAATGAATATACATTAGCATACAGAATGTGGGTCTAATTGATAGACTTATGCTGAATGTGTACATGAATTGTTTATTTTTGTTAGATAGTTTTATAATGGAGAAACTAGTTAATTAAAATGGATAAGACATGTAAAAGAAAGCAAAGAGCAACATATAGAGTATAAGTCAAACTGATTGATTTATAATAAATGTATGCAATGTTTATAGAAGTATTTGAAGTTATGTATAAGGAGGGACAAATTGTTTGTCCAATTTTGAAGTAATTAGAAAGAGCAAGATAGAGTACAGGTTATCAAAATGATTATTATTATTATTATTGAAGAAGATAAGCTAAGAGTGTTTTACTTTTACTTATTTGGGAAGGGAATTAGAGATAGCACTATGTTACTACAGATAAGCTTAGAAGAGTTTGAAAGTATATTACAATAAGCAAAATAAGTTTGAAATGAGTAGAGGGAGAATAGATAAGGGGTTGGAAAACTGTTGGAAGTCAACAAAAGGGGGGGAAAGGGAGGGGGTTAGAATTGGAAAATCTAAGGGAATGTGATTGTAATAAATATTATATGTGTCTAATCCAATAAAAAAAAATTAAAAAAAAAACAGAATGGATTAGCCTCTCTTTGTAATACCTCCACACAACCACTCACCTTTCTGTTTTTAGTAAACTGTAATATAAATGCTTCAGTCTAAAGGATGTACATTTCATGTATCTGATAAAGTACACTCATTAAGAAAACTCATGCTAGAATAAACGTTGTTAGTGTTTAAGGTGCCGCTGTACTCCTGATTTATTTTACTGCTATATACTGGACTTAAAAATCTGTGGTTTTCAATATATGAACTGGTGAAGGAAATTGAATTTTAAAAAACAAAAACAAAAAACCTATATATTATTACTAAGAACTGGTGCCAGAAGAGGTGGCGATTTCATCCCATTTTCCCTCCTCGCTGTGCTTTTCTTCTATAGTGCATTCTGTTCACAAGAGCCCTCTAACTGGCACAGAGGATTTACGGAACAAGAAGCAAACTAATGGAGGAAGTGGAATGCAAGGAAAGATCTGTTTCACCAGCTCCTTCTGTTTTGCCACTAGATCCAACTTGTGGGATGTGATAAGAGAAATTGCTCCTCTTATCATTCCATCTCTGATTTCACAATGTTTGTACACATATCAAGCTAGTTCCTAACCATGCTAACAAATCCCCTCGTTTATAATACTCTCCCTTAATTATCCTCACTAACCTTTTTCGATCTTTACAGTGAGTGCAGTTTAGAAGCCAACACTCCAAAACTATACAAATTTACTCAGAGATGCCTTCTAGTGTACAAACCCTTAAAGGCTCCCAAATACTTCATAATGCTTCTTAAAGTAGACAGTTTTTGGCTGCCAAGCCAGTAGAACAACTCCATCCAATAAAGATAGATACATCATCATTTCTGAGGATGTTTCACAGGTCAATATCGCTAACCAGCAATAAACAAAGAGCAAAAACCAGAGAAGCAAGATTTTGTTTTTCAACAATTTCTACACAAAATTCTCACACAAATCTTTCCCCCCACTGTGGAAAACTGAAGGCTCAGCTATCTCCATTAAGTCCTCCCTCCCTGTCAAATAAGAAATACATTTTAATCTGCTCCAAATGTCTCTCTCTTTTGACAGAAGCCTAAATAGGACATGTATTTAAAACTAGCTAGAAATATATGAACAATTGAGATAATATGTATATATAAAATAATATTGAGCATGAATTCCAGAAAGAAAAGTAAATCACAGAATCTATGACCAGGCAAAGTTGTAACAAGATTGACTTATGCTACCGAGAGTATTGCGGTTGACATGAAAATCAATTCATGACCAGAGAAGGATTTATCACTGAATATATTAGCTTTTTGTGTATTGACCTGCATTTAATTTTATAATGCATCTCTGAACGTTGGACCACCAGACTAGACAATCTATGTTCCCTTGGGATCGATTTAAGTGTCAATAGTGTGTTAGCACTTTTGGCTTACAAAGATTAACTGCTGCTTAATATTTAACAATTCACACTTCATTAATGGTATGTGAAATGCTATAAACTATCTTCGAAATGCTAGGCCAGCATCCTACTATATCAATGGATCTTGAATCTGAAGGGGCCAGGCCTCAGGTGAAGACTCTGAGATAATACTGAAGGAGCTGGGGGGAGGGGAGGCTGAAAGGAGAGATTCACAGAAGATTTTGTAGCAAGAACAGCTTGGGGAAGACAAATGGAAATTTGTCTCTAATGCTCAAATTGAAATTTCTCAGCATACCTCCATCTGCTGAACTTGACTAAACAGTTCACACGTAGACAACTTGCAAAGGGCATCATCATAGCACATCACAGCATTGTCCAAGGCTACTGTTTAATACAATGTATAGATTTGTGATCGATTGAAATAACCTCCCATACCTAACTCCCATAACCCTTTCCTTGCTTTATCCCATCCTTGCCAATAAATCCTAACATTTGATATTTATAGTTGACATTACCAAATGAGCGTCAGTGTGGCATAGTGCTCAGAGTGCTGTACTATGATCTGGGAGACCCAGGTTCGAACATCCACTCTGCCATGGAAGCTTGTTGGCTGACTTTGGCACACACGCTTTCCCTAACCTACCTCACATGGTCATTGTAAGGATAAAGCAGAGCAGAGGAAAACATTGGATGCCACTCTGGGTACCCATTAGGGAGAAAGGGGGTACAAATGAAGTAAATAAATAAATACAAGTAGAAGAACATGGCATGTCTAAGAGCCAAGCTACAAGTGAAGCCTGACACAGGTTGGACACTTGTCAGCTTCCCTCAAGTTTTGATGGGAAATGTAGGCATCCTGGGCCGATTCCAGATGACTAACCTTAAGTTGCTTCATGCCGCCCTCTTCCAGATCGCGACGGGGAAAATGCGAAATATTGCATTTCCTCGCGCGAGTTTTGTGCGACGACGCACAAAACTCACGCGAGGAAACGCGATATTTTGCATTTTCCCCGTCGCGATCCGGAAGAGGGCGGCATGAAGCGACTTAAGGTTAGTCATCTGGAATCGGCCCTGGTCTTGCAGCTGTAATGGAGAGCCAAGTTGTAAAACCAGGATGGCTACATTTCCCATCAAATCTTGAGGGAAGCTGACAAGTGTCCAACCTGTGTAAGGCGTCACTTGTAGCTTGGCTCTGAGATGACATGAAGTAGACATAAAAAGTGGGAGAAATGAGACCTAAAAATAACAGCTCATTATGATTTAAGTGAAGCTCAGTTTCTACAAAATTGGTTAGATCCAGAATAAATTTTCCAGGGACAAAATTAAACTTTCCTTTCTCCCACCTCCAACTGATTACCATAAAATGCTGCTCCTGGAAGCTAGGGAACCTGACAAATGATATGAGGAGGGTCTGCAGCAGGAAGCAAGGGGTGGATATTTCTCCATTTTCACAGCTCCAGGTGCACAGAATACTCCACATGGAGCAGAAAAAACGGGTGGGGATCTTCCCTTGCTATTTTGACATGCGAAAATGGCTTGGCGGGGGAGGGAGGATCCCCTCCTCCTTCCACAGAGACATCCTGAGGCCATTTGAGTTCTCCTTTATTTTTTAAGAGCCATTCCCCAAAGGTGCTGTGTGACTTCTGGGAACCTGAGTTGAGTCTGGGAAATCTGAGCCTGCTTACATTGGGGAATGATTTTTATACTTGGATTTCACTGTATGTTCATATTATATTAAAGTTGATTAGAATTTGGTCATAATTCTTTTCACTGCTATATTCTGATTAGGGCTCTATCTGTATCCTTCATTATGTGTTTTAAAAGTTACTAAAATTATTTACTTAACCATGAAAAGCCACGTGTACCTATAGATTAATTGAAAGAAGCCAGGAAAGATGAAATACATGATGATTCCTCCTGGATTTTGACCATATTTTTGTTAATTGAGGTTATTAAAATATTTATACTGCACCTTTCTTCTTGACCCAATATAGATAGAATTGTAATAGATGGCTAGATAGATGATGCCTCATTGACACTGGATAATAATTCTTTGGATTGTATTTGACATCTGTGTAATAGATGTAGAAATATATATCATCTACATGTGTTTTTCAGCTGAAGATGCTAGCTCTAGCCTTGGACATTTTTAAATCCAAATGTATTTATAATTTTTTTCAAGTATGCAGAATACGAAGGGTTCTACCACTTAACAAGACTTATCAGAGAAGTAATGTTTAGAATTTCATGAAGCTATAGACGTCATATCTATGGACATGCAGCTTCAAAATTTTGTTTCCATGGATACTCTCACTAAATCACAGTGTAGCCTATGGGTTCCAATATCAGCTATCAAATAATTTCTAAATATATTTAAAAACTGCATTCTTCTTGTCTTAAAACTACTATCGTCCAGCAAAATTAAAGATCAATATAACTGTCCATCTGGCAAATAAAACATTAACACAGGCACCACAGCTAACAGTTAATGACTTTATTTTTAGTATTGGTGTGCCAAGGCATTTAAAACAGAAAGGATTTATTCTACTTTTCTTAAAGTGAAATAATTTGTGTCAGTGAAGAGAAGAGTTTAAAAGTAGTAATACTTATTTGGTCAATGGAAACTTAGTAGTACCACTGAACTTGGGGGTTGTTTTTGTTTTAAAATTCTTATTGCAAAAAGCATGTGATGATGTCCACTCACACTCACTTCTACAAAAGCAGATAAAAACAAATATTTTGCAAAAAATAACACTAGAAAATTACTGAGACTCTTATCCCTACTAAAATCCATGGAAGAACAAAGGTAAACATTTCTGAACATTAAAACAGCAAACCCGAGCCTTACAAAATTACAACATATCAAAATTTATGGATGTGGGTTTGTATTATCTCTGGCTGATTCAGGAATCAGGATTAATATGAATTACATTTCAAGTCAGGCACCATTTTCATGTCTTCCAATAACCACCACTGTGACACAGTAAAAATACTATGAGGCCGCAACAGAGGTGTGTATTTTCTTACTTCAGGTGGGAAAACATATCAAGGCAAATGTGTTTCTGTAACAGAAGATTGTACACTACCATTCTTCTCACCAAAGTTCAAAGAATTTCACAAGTCTAAGGAACCTCTCTATTAGAGGAACCTCTCTCTATTAGAGGAAAGCTCCAAACTTTGCTGAGCAGAATGGGAGGTCATGAGCCACAGCATCCTCAAACCATGTTTTCAATATATGGAGCTGTTCTTGAAAAAAACATACCCCACATTAAGATTTCCTTCTATTTTTGTCATGTAAAGTACTACTCCTTAATGTAATGTCATGTTAAGTACTTCACCAAGCAATATGCTGTACATATAATGGGTGTATGATGATAATTTTTTTAAGTTAACAAACATACAAGGAACAAAAACAGCTCACATATATATTTTGAAGAAAGTGCTTTTTTCCCTTCCTTTCTTTTTACCACAAGCCAGAACAAAACTTGAGGACCAGGGAACAAGGAGGTACTACTTTCTAAAGTACAAAAATTGTTTTTATAGCAAAGGAGAAAAAAAATCACACCATGACTAAATCTAAACTGGTAATCAGGTAAAGATCTTATGAAATTCTATCACATTTGTGGGTGGGAAGGAAAAAATTCTTACTGGTCATGTATGGAAGATCTAGGCATCTTACAAAATACACCCATGGGGAAAAACAAATATATTTTTTTCTTGCTAGTCAGAATTGCAAGTTCTATGAAAAAGATGAAATGCATAAAATATACATAATATTTGGGGAATAAGATAATCTACAAAAGAGATATGGAAATGAAATCTCCCCAACTTATAAAAATAAATAATTGTGATTTATCATGGAAACGTCTTTGATACCGACTGTACTAAACTCACACTGTGCAATCCACCTTGAATCTCAGTGGAGAAAGGTGGACTATAAATGACATGAAGGAATGAATAAATAAATAATGAAACTGAAAAAGGCAAAAATATTGCATACCAAATCTATTCCTGTTTGCCTTATTAACAGGTTTGTGTCTTAACTGCTTATGAAATTGACAGATTTCAGACACTTTTCCATCGAGTGAGCTAATGCATTGATGTTCCCTAAACCTTAGGATTTTCACAGTGTAAAAAGGAGCTCCTCTCAGAAGCATAAATCTTTCACTAGATTCACAGAAGTTGGGGCTTTGAGACAGCTACAGTCTATTCCTCAAGCTAGTCTACTTTATTATAAAAGGCAGGTTCTTAGACTTCCAAAGTCTCCTGAGACAGGTTCACTCCTAATGAACACTCTGGAGACGCAAACTCTATCTCACTTGTTTAGCCTGCTTATGCTCACAAGGCAGACTCTGAGATGATCCCTCCAATCTCTCTCTCTGAAGGTGCTGATACTATCTTATCTGAGTTTACAGTGTAACTGCTTTTCCCCTTTCACTACCCCCTCTAATCTGGCTTTCAAGGCAAGTGAGAAGCAGAGATGATTTGCCATTGCCTTCCTCTGAGGAGTTTTCCTTGGCGGTCTTCCATCTAAGTACTGACCCTGCTTAGCTTCCGAGATCTGATGAGGTCAGGCTATCATGCTGCCTTCTCTCCCCTGCCATACATAGAAACCAGCATTCTGCAACACAGCTTAATAATCTGAGTTTGTAGGTTAAGTAGCCACAGTTCATTATGTGGTCTATTGTGAGGCAAAATAACAAATGCAGTAGTCTTCAATGTGCACTCAAGAAGAACAGAGATGCACATGAGCTTCAAGGAGTTGCAAGGCTCACTCTTGTAACTGTTGTGCCTAAATGCAGCTTCTACGTTATTCTCATGCAGAAACAGGGTCTGTTTAAGTTTACAGAGACCTTCATGATGGAAACAAATGTATAAGATTTTTTGAAAAAATAAAACAGAAAAAAGTATTTCAAGCATCCCCCCCCTTAAAAAAAAGTTTTCTAAAAGCAATGAGGTACCATTATTAGTTTTCCTAGAATACCAGTCTCACAACACTGCTCATTGGTCATAGATTTGTTTGATTCAAAAGGATCTGAAAGCATCCCACCCCCGCTTTGTTACAAATATATATCTGTACCAAAATTAATCTCCAGTTTAATAATCCACGTGCATATAGTGGCACTTTTATGGTCTTTAATAGCCCAGGCTGCAAAGCGAAGACATTCACAGATAATTACAGCAATAAAGAATGCTTAGGATATAGGGACAGAATATTTTGCTCAAGCTGTTAAAAAGAGGACATTCTAATATTAGGAGCTATTTGAGAATTGTATTTTTCCAATTGTCCTTCCTGATGTATTCTTTAAATGTAATTGCTTAAATGTAATTGCCTGGCTAATATGAGTGACAAATTCATTTGGACTAAGTTGCAACAGTGCCCCTTGCTTCAGTTTGGTTTGGGTAAATTCTCTGTTTTACCATAATTCTCTGGTTTGATGGTCCCCTTGTTTCACTTTTGTTCTGGGGGAGGATTCCATTCCCTTGCTTCAGTTTGGTTCTCTTGGGCTTTCTCTGGCCTAAGCTTGCATTAAGGACTGTGCCTCTGGTTGCAGTTTCTTCATGGGTCACAAGACAGTGGGGGTCAGCAAATCCGGAAGGCTCAATGGCAAATTTGAGATTGCCTCTGCATGACGCCATGAAATACAGCCTTCTGCTCAGTAATGATATATATTTATTATAAATATCAAATGTGGAAAAAACAGAAAAGAGTCTATAACCTTGCACAGTGTTAACTTATGTAACATTCCTACATTTTATAGTGGAGAAAGAGAATGTAGATACTTTGAAAGTGGGAACCCAAAATGTATAGCAAGTTAAAACATCCACCCTGAATAGCACAGGAAGTTTAGGAGTGGGTTCCATTTTGTACATCTTGAGAACCATTACTTTAACCCTTTGTCTTAAACCATGACACACACATAAAAAGACACATTCGCTTAATTTGTTATCAATACATTATCAGTATACATGGTGCTAGTAATTCAGTCATATTTCATTCCAGCAATGCCTATTCTCCTATCACTTACAATGAATATTTTACTGCTGTCAGCAGGTGCCTTTAACTGGAAAACATACTTTTCACACCAAGGTGGAAAAGTACATTTGTATGAATGAAGACATGGTCCTTTGTATATGTTTTAATGGTAAAATAACACTATCAGAAGAATGAGCAGGTATTTTAAATACATAAGTGAACTGCCATTTCATTACCTTTCAATATGTCAACATCATTCAGTGGGACAAATGAATTATCAGTATCACTGCTTACATTGCCATATTCATGTAAGAGTGTTTTACTGTACTACATCAAATGCTCAACAGAGCAGTTGATATAGGGCTAAACTTTAGACCTCAACTTAACAAACACCCATATACCTCTATTTCAGAACATATGGATTGCTTTTTCCAGGGAAGTATATTTTAATCAATGCATCAAAGGTCAACTTTTACAGTGTTTTATGTTGTTTTCCCTCAAGACACTTGATCAAGTTTTTTTTTTAGTTAACTCCCAAATGTAAAATTCTAATCCAGCCTACACAACGTAAAATCCATTACATGAACACTCAAGATTCCAGACACATGTTGCTAATAAAAGGGATATTGATAGATCCAGAGGAGTTACAAAAGGGGTGCTGTAAATAAATAATAAAAGGGATGTTGTATACCAAAACTGCTAAAACAACATTATCCATCTAATGCCTATGTTCCAACCTCCTTGGCCAAGCTCTTCATTAGAACTTTATGGGTAGACTTTTAAATGCTGCTGTTCATGATATTTTATTATTCTGATTGCAACCCCACAGACACTTATTTAAGAGTTAGCCCCACTGAATTTAGCACAAATTACTTCCATGTTCACATAACAAGGTGGTTTTATTGTAAAGACCAAACTTCTGGAACCAATAGTACTATATGGGTACTGAAGAGTTCTTTTTCTATCCTTTTCACAGTTTTACTTAAACTGGTTCTTGGTGACAAAAGATTAGTTACCCATAAAGTTAGGAACCATAGTTGTTCATATTCTCATCTCCCCAGCATTCATTCCTAGTAAGTTTAAGTAATACGATATTTAACTGTAGCCATTTCCCTCATAAATTGTGAAGACTTACCCTTTCAGTGGTGTGACTGATGAATAAGGTATTGGAGGGCCTAACTACAGGACATTGTGTAGAGATCCATCTTGGCTCCTGTGGACAAGACTTGTGCTGAGAGTTCCATGTTGAAGTTTAATTCCCAGTTGAGCGGAGGTCACATTCAGATTAGGACCTAGCTGGGACCTTTGAGATGTAAAGAAGGCGTTCTACCATTAATCACAGCCCTATATCTTAATGGAACAGAATTGGGGGGGAGGTGTATTGAATGGAACAGATTTTGGCTTGGTAACAGACTTATCCCTCTGAACTTGCAAATCACCCACTAAGGCTTTGCAGAGAGCAAACCCGCGTTTTCTTCAAAAACTGAAATCTAATAGCATCTCTTCCCCAACACAAAGATCCAAGGTTTCCTCCACTTTCTTGGAGCGTGATGTGCTTCAGCAAAGCACCTTGCAAAGCAGTTTGCAGTTTCCTCAGTCACAGGACAATGCTTGAATTAAAACTTCCTTATATTTTATGATTAGACCAAGTCGCTATGGCTGCTTCTTCTCAAAATTTCAGAATTGCCTGCAGGCTCAACAGAATTGGAGACCGCAGTGTAGCTTTTACATGATAAAATCTCAGCAGTAAATGCATGAACACCCTACCTAGAAAATGCCTTAGAATTTACCTGAGACTATTTCCTAAATATATACCATTAACTCTCCCTTTTTAAATATAAATATCTGAAACACTGATATTGGAATCCAAATTTGTTGAACAACTGTATATAATAAATGAACAGCAAATACTGTTGGAGAGATAAAATAATTTCATGCTTTCTAACGTGATGTTTCAATGCTTCCTGATCTTATACTTGGGTTTTTTTGCTGAAGGGCTAGAAACACATCATACCATAACTTCAAGAGTAAAATAATAAATGTGCTAGCATTTCCAAATTAATCTACTCCAAAATTCGCTGGTTACAACTTCTGGTACATCATTTTCAAACCCATAGTATATTCTGACATTTTTCTGATAAACCTGTTACAAGGTTTACAACTGAAAACACTAATAAAAGTTTAATTATGTGAAACCTTGCCTGAATCCATGCGTTGTTGAGGGGGGATCTGAGCCAGCATTTAAACATCTATGTATAAAAACAGTCAATAACTGGCAACTCAAAAATATGTTACTGCCAGACCTTACAGAAACTTGAAGTTGGTACACATACAGTCCAACTAATCACGGTTGCCCGAAAAGGATCAACACAATATTTTGATGAATACTGCCTGAAAGCAACAGGCAAGACTCATGCATAGAGCAGGCCAAGCCATGCAGAGACATGTTTAAGCCAAGGCCATATACAGTTGCAACTAGGGATATACACATGCTGACAGACTATAAGCTTCATTTATCTAAATCACAAATATGGTACTATACATTGACACTGTATAGGAGGGGAAATTTTTCTGCATTTCAAGTTGAGGGTAGGATAAACGTTGGTAAGAATCATCTAAGGGTTCTAAATATAGGTGCCAGGCAAAGACAAAGCAGGAGTGGAGCAGATGCACGGCTCCTATGCTACCTACCACAAAGCATTATTAAATGGAAGCTCCTGCCCTATGATTGCTAGTAAAAAGTAACAATAATTTGCTTAAACTTGTAAAGTTCCCTGCTACACACTTGACCTACACAAAGAGAATGCATCAGAGTTCCTATTTGCCAAGGAATGGCACATGCAATCAATGCTAAAGCAGAAATGTCTGAGAGCTTAGAATTCTCTCACAGTTCCAACTAATTCCTGTATGTCACAGAAAGATATCATTTATAAAATGCAGAACAAACTGAACTAATTTTTAACCACTGGAAATAATGCATCATTCCAGAAGCCTTTATTATAAGACTAATTTAAGGCAAACCTTAGAATATTTAACAGATGAAGTCATCATTCAACTCAAAATGTCTGTGGTACTGCAGCTGTCTACAAAGTTTTAAAAATGTTAAAATATTGATGAAAGCAAACTCTGCTACTCTCTCTAGCCCTTTCCTCCATAGGAATAGTGGTATTGGGTACAAGAGCCTAACAAGACTGGGGTTCTTGATAACACTCCAAAGGAATCTGAGTGGAGCTGAAAGCCTTTCCCACTCCCAAATATAACTTTGATTCTCCAGATGAACGCAAAATTTCTTCATGGAGTTCACTCTAAGTGACTGTAGTAGCATTTATAGATCAGTAAGCCTACTTGGAGCCTTTACATTTGGAACATGCCCAGCCTTGTTGGCTGCTAGCACTAGATATGATGGAGCACAATGAAACCACAGATAAAAGAATAAATGTCAGAGGTGCCCTTCTCAATCTCGAGGAAAGACAGAAGTGTATCCATTAGCATAAATTTCTCTAACCATTGGACTAATTTCCAGAAGCCAGATTGCTAAGGAGAACTGTGCTGCATCTCAGAAGGGACTACAGGTATTGTGGGAATGGATGCATCAGCCTGTGGAGGGCATTAGAAACATTTGAAGGAGAATGATTATTAGACCACAAGTTATAAAAAATGTCAAAATGAACAATGGCCTATATAGGTGAGCAAAAAAATGAAGGATAAAGCATGTACCTCTAGGCAAAACTGGATTGGATATACTTGAAAATGTGACTATAAGAATCTGAACAGTCAGTTGTGGGAAGCAGAGGATGAGCTAAAAAATTTCATATGCAGAAAATTACTATTAAACTTTATTTGTCAAGGACAGAATACAGTACACATTTAGATTCACAACAGATGAGAAGACCATTTATTCAACCACTTACCAGATCAAGTTCCATGAAAATTCATACAACAAAAAATGGTATGGGAGCCTGCAAGCTAAAGCAACATGTAAGATCCACTTTCTATTAGTTCACCATTAGGATGCATATTCTGTTGGAAAGAATTATATCATCAGTGTCACCAGGGTGGATACAAATTTAAAAATTGATTTTTTAAATTTAAGTTGGATTTTTTAAAATTTAAATCAGATTTTTTTAATAAAATGTTTTTTCAGAAAAAAATCTATCTAAAGATAGTTTTTTTAAGATACATTATAGTCCAAAGGTTATCATCATGAAATAAGGATTCGTTTTTAATTATGTAGCATGAGGATGTATGTTCATGCAGTGTTTAAATTTTTTGGTAAACAAATTCCATTAATCCATCCACAATGTCATGCTCTTCCAGAGGTTTCTGGGCAGTTTTTCTATCTAGAAGAGATGCTTGGTTTTACAGTTCTCAAAACTGTGAATTTGTGTCTGCAGTGATCACATCTCTTCTTCACAGCAAAAAGGTTATAAAATAAACATACACCATTGAGAAAGAGACCTTAACCCCATTGTCCCTTTGCAAATCTTTGTACACAGAACCAACCCCTTACCTCTTAAATGCTAAGTTTCAAAAAATTCAATGAATAGAAGATTGTTGGGAGTAGAATAAATCTGCAGAAGAAGCTGTGAGGAGTCTTTATGTAGAAAAGAATTGCAGCCCTTTAAAATAGTGCCATGCAAACACTGCTCGAGCACATAAAGGCTGCCTATGTAAAAACAGTCACATGAAACTAGACCTACAGTATAACTTTGTTTTATACTGAACGGACTTATCAACTGGTAGCAAAAATTCCCCTATCACGAATCTTCTCCAACACGCCAATTCAATTTAGTCACTTGTAAGGCTCTTCATTCATAAGTTCCGTTACTAAAATTATTTACTTCAAATGATTTGTTTCTTAAAATGAACTGCAATCTGCTGAAATGGTTATGCGGTTCATAGAAAAGGTTAATGTATTCTCACCAGCAATTGTGAACTAGGGCTCGATGCTAAGCTTCCTGGCAGGATACCATTGACCTTCTAATTCACACCAATGAACTGCAGACATAGCCAATATCTCTCATGCTTGCAAATGCTCAGCAGAACATATTTGAAGGTAAGGACAGTGATTTCATTCATCTTCACATCCCGTACTTTCTAGCAGCTTGGCTCGCTGCCCCACTGGATAATATTGGGGGTGGGGGAAATACTTGGTTTTCCAAGAGTTGTCCAGTTCAAGTTGCACAGCCTTACCCCAGCCATCCCCAAGCACCCGCAACCTCCCAACCCTCTTCAGTCTCATTTATGTTTTTGTAGCTGCTACCAGGGCTGCAACTGCTACAGCAAGCAGTCTGGTGGTAGCTAGCCAAGGGATGGAAGGGTCTATTAACCGCCTCTCCATTTTTTCCCTTCTCCCCTTTTCCTCAGTGCCTCAGATGCTATTTTAGCAGCTTCTAAGAAACCAAGATACAACATGGGAAATGAAAACTCAAGGATGTCCAACAGCAATTTATCAGGATCTGTGAAAATTTTGTCTAGGTTCATCTTGGTCACTGCCAAAGCAACATCCAAGATATTGCAGGGAAAGCAAAAGGGAAGGAGAAGCAACCAACAGGTCTGCTTACCCACCTGCTTGCTGGTCGGCTGGCAAACTCAGCTGCCTGCTTGCCGCAAAGTAAACCTGGCTGATGAGAGAAAGGGGGAAGGTTTTTAATACCCCAAACCAGAGAAAAAGTCAGGGCTTTAATTGCTCACTCACCTTCTGGTTGTAGGCAAGCATTCTAAGCCACCAAAATTAATATTTCAAGACTGGAAAATACCAGTTCCAGCAGCATCTCTTTGCATATCTAAATAATTTCCTTACTCATCATATTAATAAATTTAGCCTATATGATAGATTTCTAGATTTAAGACTGTTATAGGTATCTCAATAACAAATATAGTTTCGCTGAAGAGATTTTGAGCATGCAGACCAAAGCAATATCATCAATGTGTTATGGAGCCACTGGGACAGGGGGAGAAACCTTGTATAGAACTGTACTAAAACTCACAAATATTCCTCAGAGGTCATTAGAGTAAAAATTGTAAGGCATTCTGCAAATTAGGACTATACATATTCATATATTCCCTCCAAGACCTCTTTCTGTACATAATGATGCAAGTATTGCAGTTATAGGAAAATAATTTATAGAAATAAAAGTATTACATCCTAAATATAATACAGCATCAACTGATGAGCAGCTATCAATATGCAATATACAATCTACTGAAGCGCTTGAATTATTTTAAGATATAATGTATAAATATATACATTCTTCATGTATAAAGGGGCATTTTTTAAATCTGTAGACAAGGCTTGATATCCTAGCACAAGAATTCTCTGAAGATGACAGTGATCTCAAGTTTGCCAGAAAAGTTATCTCCAGCCTCTGGATATTGGCCTCACAGGACTGCCACAGCAAATTTGTCCCAAAATATATTTTCATTACACAAAGGATAGCATTTCATCTTCAAAGCCACTGATATGAATGACATAAAGGAAGAGCTCACAAATGTCAGCAACAAACTAGCAAGAACAACAAACAGTGGCTAAAATGGGAATCCATATCTGACTAAAGCTATTTAATACCTCAGGACATGCCGTATACAGAGTCAAGCATATCTGTATTAATAGAAAGGCCTCTAAATGTGCCCTAATGGAAGTCAGCAAAGTTCGAAAACCTATAGAAAGCACATAAGTACAATGTCATTAATGTATGAGCAAATTATATTAGCCAACAAAATGTTTTAAAGAGGAAACCTTTGAAAGAATACAATGGAAAGACCATTAAGAGAGTTCATTAATAATAGCATTTCTGTGTTTGATTTTTAAACAGACTCAAAACACTTCAGGTTGGCATTCTTTGGGCAGCAGTGCTTGCTTCTGGAACAAGGGACCTTCTCCTAATGCAAGAACCTCTTCAGGAGAAGAGCCTTTTGCATCAGGGAAAGACTCTCAGTACAAGAGGAAAGCATCGCCACTAACAGGCCACAGGATCCAATCCATATTAAGAAAAATGTAAATCTAAATTGAGATACGTGAAAAAAAGAAAAAAAGGCAACGTACAATAGTAAGGGATATTGTGGCTAGTTACATACAGAAGATTAATGAGGCTAAATTTTTAGAACACATTTAATTAGGACAAACGTGTTCAAATCTCATTTGCTCTCCTGAAATTAGGTCGTGAGTGACGAAAGAAGAGCAGGTGATGCTTAGCCTTTTAGAACAATCTAGTTCTCATTGATGCTGGTGTCAGATTGCACCTTCACTTTCTGGGAAGAAGCTGCAAAAATGGAGCACGTCATTGAAAATAAAAAAGCCTATAGTTGGTCAAAATCCCTAACACCAGAAAGAACATGTAGACCTCACAGAAGACTGGCGGCAGTGGGGGGAGGGGCGGGGGGAGTAGCCAATGTGTTAACAATGCTGTAGATTCATTTTAGGCCATGAGCAAAATAATAAGTCCATAGAAGCCAAACTGAGAACAGCTGCCTGTTCTTAGCCCTTGAAGGGACTTGTGCTTTCCTCCCAGTGTTAAGAGATATTCTTTTTTTGTATTTTCAATGGGATATCTCCATATTTATATCTTCTTCCAGGAAGTCATGGATGACACCTGACACCAGTACCGACTAGTGTTGTATAGTAGTGTCAGACTAGGATCTGGGACAACTAGGTTCAAGTCCCCAAATTCATTGGTTGACCTTGGTCCCATCACGATCTCTCAGCCTAACCGACTTCTTACCTTCGTGGAGGTAAGATGGAGGGGAGACCAATGTGGTAGGCCACTTTGGATCCCAATTAGGGGGAAATGAGATATAAATAAATCATAATAGGTACTATTTCAAATCTGCACTGCATATATGGTTGCTGATAAGACAAGGCATCCCCTCTCCATCTTTTTAAGCATCCTGCCTAATGAAGAGTTTTGGAGAAGCTTTATGTCATTTTGGTTCACCCTAGTATAAAGTATTGCATAGCTTCTGTTTTTATTCAGTATGTGTCACACACACGCCTCAAAGAGGCATGGCAAGAAAGAGACTTTCTCATAGAACCACAGCAAAATACATCATGGCAGGAAAACCCTGCAACTGTGCCATTCAGACTTATGCATTGCCCTTTAAAAGCACTGATAAGAATTTTGTGGTCAAAGCAAAACAGCCAGATGGATAAATATAGGAAAGTGCTCTCTGCCATGCTGACTAAATGGCCAGGGCAACAGGCAAGATAATTTGAAGCATAAAGAGGATGACTATATAAACATTGCCCAATGAATTTGATTCACAGCTCCCCTATGAGTATGCATCAATGCTACTGTAATACATCAGAACCAAAAGGGAAGACAACTGGGAAGTACTTCATTTGCTAAAATGCTATACACATTTTCTGCATATACAATCACTGACATCAATCCACTGTTGAAACAGGATTGTTGCTTGATACACCTCCCAATGCGTAAAGAGTTTTCTTTATGGCATTCTGCTGTGAGGAAACCCGAAAATCCTTTGGACAAGGTACCCAAGGAAAAGGCACGGGAACATACTAGGCACAGCTGCAAAGGTCACCAATCTGAATCACCAGAAATTATGCTGCAAGGGATCATATATGTCTGACATACAACTAGCATAGTTGAATACCACAGGAGACCTGACCATGTTGCCATCAGAAGTCACTAAATCTCATCTGCCTGGCCACAGGAATCTCTAAAATGCTAGAATTGCACAGATGAAAGTGATGTGAAGGTGACAGAACAACAATTAAGGTAGTTTGGCACATTCACAACGGAGCACGGAGAAGTGAAATGCCTCTCTACAAATGATGAAGCTCCAAGTAAGGCTACAGAATCTCTGCAGGTGGCAAAGAAAGGAAGAAATGAAAGCCTCAGGAACTGTTTTCAGGAAAGACTGATCAGCAAACGGGAAATGCCTCATCAAAATTAAAATATGTCAAGATACTGATTGTGAAGTACACGAGGCATGTAATGTTGTACAATCTGATCCCTGTTATTGCAATCATATGTAGACAGCCTGAGTTACAATTTTGAAACATTGCCATAAGAAGAACTTCTGGAACAAGAACCATCTACCTGAGAGATAGCAAAAATAGTATAGTTTTGTCACTTGAACAAAGACTATCACACTTCTCAGGAAAAGGTGTGATTAAAGTAGCCATTCCAACAACATTTTAAAATATATACTCAGACAAGTATATAGACACGTAAGTGCTTCTGCTGGAAACACGCAGACTTCCAGGATGTATTTATTTATTTAAACATTTATATGTTCATTTCTAACCAAATAGGATCCCCAAGGCAGCAAATAAATATTAAACCATTTAGAAAATTTAAAAAAACATTTAAAATGTATATATAAATACAATAAAAAACAGACATATAAACACACACCATGGAGGAGGGCAATATTACAGTGCCTCCAAGAAATTTGCAGCGTATCTGGCTACTTGAAACACCTTGGGTAGAGCTGATCCAGGTATTATTGGTTCTACCAAGAGTCCACCAAGTTATCGTCTTCCAAAAAAGCGAGGTGGATCAGCCATTACAAATTGTGACTCATCCAAGATAGTTAAATGGCACTTATTCATTGGCATATCTAAGAACCAAACAACACTGCCCTGCTTTCTGTCAGAAAAAACAATGCTATGAAGTCAAAGGTTGGACAGCTACGAAGTCATGCTTGTGGGGAAATTCACGCAAGCGAAAGAGGTCTACTCTTAACTCAGAAGAGATGCAAGAAAAGGGAAGAAAGAAGAATTCTGGTAAGAACTGTGAATTCCTTTAAGGAGTTTCACACTGTTTTAATACTAATCATTGAAACATACCAAAAACAACTCAGCTGTGCCAAAGAACCAGTACAGTGCTTTTTTATTAAGCCTCCAAACCGGAATGGCATAGAGATGTAATTTTTTAATTTCCTCACTTGAAATAATGAAAATACATACCAGTAGGCTAAAACACTTTTTCAAATGTTCTTCAAAAGCTGGAAACCATTATTTTAAGACCTTTAAAAAAAAGCAGACCTGCATTGACTCATGCCCACTAAGTTCGTCAAGCATTAATTTAAAAGCATAATAACAACAACATTCAATTTATATATCACCCTTTAGGACAATGTAACGCCCACTCAGAACACTTTACAAAGTATGTTATTATTATCCTGACAACAATCACCCTGTGAGGTGGGTGGGGCTGAGAGAGCTCCGAAGAACTGTGACTGACCCAAGGTCATTCAGTGGGCTTCAAGAAGAGGAGTGGGGAATCAAACCCCACCTGTGCCGTAAAGTTGCAACTGATTTACAGCGACCTCAGGAATGAGCTTTTAAGGCAGGCAAGAAGTGGGGTGGTTTGCCAGAGCCTTCTTTTTACAGAAGCTGGTCTTTTCTTAGGTGGAGGCAAAGTTGGGAGGCTCATTAGGACACACCTTGGGTATGCTTTCTGAAACCCAGGAACTTCGCTACTGCGCATTCTGATTATCTGCCTATATACTAATCACATGAGCCCTTAAATAATCTTCCTTGCATCACATTAAACACATCATACACAGTGTATGAACACACATGAAACTCAAGACTTTTTTTTTAGTCAATAGCTACATCAAAAGCAAGAAAATGATACAAGGAACATATCATATTACAGAGTGGTTTAGCAGACAGGGCGTTAGACAAGAACTGCTGAAACTCATGTTCAAGTCCCCACTTAGGCATAAACATCAGGGTGACCTTGAACCAGTTTCTCTCTTCCTCTCAGCCAGATCTATTTTACAGGATTGTTTTGAGAGAGAACCATGAGCATCAAGCCAGGCTTTGAGGAGAAGAGTAGGATAAAAACATAACAATCCAAAGGTGAATACAAAAAATGTCCATGATTGGATTGAATATATTTCACAGTAAAAGTTAAAAAAAATCACACCCAACTCACCCTTCCCTTTTAAAATATCGAACACATCATCAATCAAACTGAAAATAAAGAACTCACCCAATACAACCACCCAAAATAGCTTGTAATGTCCTCAGAAGAAGTTCTTGTAAGAAGGACAACTCAATTCTATTTTCCAATTATACATTAGTGGTACCACTTACATTAGAAATCACAACACTAAAAGACTTGTGGGAGAACATTTTAATCTCTCAGGACATTCCATTGGGGACCTAAAAGTGGTAGTCCTCAAATAGAGAAACTTCAAGGGGAGAATGCAAGCTGAGATTGCTGAAATAGGGTTTATTCACAAATTCAGAACAATGGACCTCCCCAGGGTCTGAACAGAAACTTAGGATTCTTACCTCACAACAGATGCCAATTTCTGCTCTAATCAAGCTGCATTGTACCTTTTACATCCTGGCATCTTCCTTTCTCCACCCCTCCCTTTCAATCATGCTGCATTGTACCTTTGTATCCTGATGCCCTCCCTCGTAACACCTCATTGACCTTTGGCTGGGATATAAAGGCTCAGGGATCTTCATTTCTGCTTGCGTCTGAAGAAGAGAGTTCTGTCTTCCAAAAGCCTACACTGTGAAAATCTTGTTGATCTCTAAGGTGGACTCAAATCTAGTTCTTTTATATTACTCATGCCAAATCACATCCAAACACACATATGTCCATAAGAGAGATCATTATACATGAACATTACCATATCAAAAAGGTAGTTGTTTACATTTCCACAGTTTGGGCAGTAATCTCAAATCCTCATATATTTATTTTGTTTGAAGAAGTTTTATGGCACTTTTAGCCAGGGATTATTAATATTTATTATCCTATAGGTTAAAACATCTTTTCTTGTACAGGAAATACCTAAATGCCTTTTAGTCAAAAAATATTTTAACCACTACTAGAAGCATTAAATTATTTTTGCTTCTAGTGTTTTACCAGTTTTACATTGAGGATTTAAGCATAAATTAAAAAATATGCAACATTTTTCAACTCTTACAAAATCCATTCTACAGACTGGCCTTGGTTGCCCCCTCCCCCCACACCTATGTTAAAGCAAGAGGTAAACATTCTTAAAAACTAACCCAAGATACCTTCCATAATTACATGACAAACTTGCCATGCATCTGCTTAAGAATCACTTTTTAAATCCATAATTTTGAATTACTACCTACAACACACAAGCCCTGTGGTGCAGAGTGGTAAGCTGCAGTACTGCAGCCTGAGCTCTCCTCATGACCTGAGTCTGATCCTGGCGGAAGCTGGGTTCAGATAGCCAGCTCAAGGTTAACTCAGCCTTCCATCCTTCTGAGGTCGGTAAAATTACCCAGTTTCCTGGGGCTAAAGTGTAGATGACTGGGGAAGGCAATGGCAAATCACCCAATAAAACGTTGTGATGCGATGTCCCCCCATGGTCATTAATGACTTGGTGCTTGCACAGGGGACTACCTTTACCTTTTTACCTACCTACAATACATAACAGCAGATATAATAAGTTGTTAAGAAGAGGAAAACATGTTAGCAACTGTTACAAAAGCCATGTTCTTTATTTCTCTTCGCTCCCATTGACCTTTCCCTTTCATTTCTGAAACCACATTTTTAAAGTATGTGAAAAAGTAACTCTTGGCCCATAACACTAGCTAATCCATCTAGCTGGGGAAAAATGAAAAGGATAAACTACAGCACCAGCTGTAATTCACTGAAGGGAACATCTCATTAGATTATGGAGCTGCAATCAGTACGATGCACAGCAAAAGACAATCAATCATGGATTATGTGTGTTCTCCACCTCTCCTTTCAGCAGGCAAAACTTGATATGGTCCCATTGTGTCCATGGAGCATAATTCCAAGTAAATATGCATAGGGTCACAATAGTTGCAAATCCCAGTCACACCTTGAGGTCTAAGCCCCAATGAACACATTGTAATTTACTTCTGAGTAAACAAGCATAGGATTACATAATTGGTAATTTCTCAATAGTATTAAACTGCTGGACTAGATGAGAACAGAAAACAAGCTCGTTACTTGTACCGGGACAATTTTTTCTTTTTTAAAAAAAATCACAGTCTAATCGGATGTGATTAATCTTTAGGTTTATGGAACACATTAGTCTCATGTACTCCAAATCCCAACCTCCAAGCATGCTTCTGGGTTCTATACAAGCAGGTGCACACTCTTTAGTGAACGAGTGCCCCTCTGCCACCACGTGGGGAATGACTACAAAAAGCCCATAGGTACAGTACAGAGACAGGCTGTATTGCCAATTGATTCACTGCAGAGGAATCTGCCTGCTTTAATTAATAAGAAAGCTAGTCGGGCAGGCAGTCACAGCAGGCAGAAATTGCTGTTCCACCAGGCTAAAACTGCTACTGTTTCTTAAGAATGTCAGTAACATGAACACTCTTGATTCTTCTCTAGAAAGGCATCCAAACAGCAGACATACATCAACTGTTTTCTCTTAGGTAACCTTGAGAATGTTGTGTTGCCTGTTTTAAGAAGGGCTTATTTGCAGTCTTCTATTATAAACTGAAAAAATTATCAGTGCTTTATGCTACTGCTGTTTTTATAAAGTGGCATCACTGTGGGTAGTGCTTTAGAGAATGACATTAAAAAACAGATCCCAAGAAACTTCCAATCTAAATTCCCTAGGGCTTCCACAAAATTAATTAGAATATACTGATTGAAGTGTTAAAATGCATTGCCTAATCAAAATTCAATGCAGATAAACTGGAGCTTGTCATGTTGTCTGAACTCAGCCTATATTTAGTTCAGTCTAATTTAGAAAACAATACTATGAAGTATATCCAGAGTGAAAGTATCGAGCAATATGAGAAGTGTTATGCCTTTTATTATTATTCAGTGTTCATCTACAGAACAATGTCCTTGATCAGAAAAAGCAAATGCAGGATTCAACCTGCAAGAATTACACAATATAAGTTTTGATGTAAATTTTAATTTCTGTAAGTCTGTAAGCTCCTCTTCTCCATCACTACCACCACAGCTGCACACATTGCTGATTCTAATGTGTTCACTGGAACAGATCAAGCTATTAAACAAATGGCATGATTGACTATAAATCTGGGTAACTGTGCTTACTGTGCAAACTTCACAAGTTAAAACAAAATGCAAACCAGGGGCAATGTAAAAAGATTCTGTTTCCAGACTCCGAGAGAAGCTGTCCGAAAAATCAGTCATGAGAAAATACAGTTTGAAAATTGCTGTTTGTCAAAATTTATGTGAGATATCCCATTCTTTCATCCCTTCATTTCAGAGATAGATGTGAAAGAGACAGAGTGAAATAGGCTGGCTAGCTCCATTCACCAACTGTGCTCAAAGATGAAACTGGAAATCACAGCTTTTGCAGTGTGACTGCTCACTTATTCCTTAATAGACAATGGGATGTTTTTAAAAAAAAAATGGGGGGGGACACAGAACCTGACCCCTTCCCTCATTTTTAATATATATTAGATTGAAATAACACGACACTAGGTAAATTCTGCAGGATTTCAATCTACACAGTTTTGCTACCAAGGGGAGAGGAGTACCAAACAGGCAAAGAAACAAAAACCACACACAGCACACCAGCTGCATGTAAAAGACAGGAGGGGAAGGAGACCAAAATCATGGAAAACACAACTCCCAATGAGTCACTAACACAGATGACAGAAAGCAACACAAGCTGGGCAGAAACACGAGGTTTACCGAATGAACGGGGAGAGGAGGTATAACAGACTTCAAATGAGCATGTGGAGCTGGTGTCAAAACTACAAGGCAGGCACATCAGAGCTTAGTTGAGTACATGAACCTAACATTATTTCTGAAGTCAAAGGAAAGGTATCAGAGCACTGAAAGAGAAGCCCTTAATAGATCAAATCGTCTACTGCAACAATGAAGTAACAGCAAGATGACCAGTCCAAAATGTAGAAGTGCATTTAATTCAGCGATTGCCTCCACCCCTTCTAGTTCCCCAGAAGCTAATTTTAAAAAAATATATCTCTGCACTCTTTCTAATGACCAGAGCATCAGAACACACTTACTTGCTGGCGTCCTTTCTCGCTCCCCCTCGCTTGCTGAAACGCCGGTTTAACTCCTCGAATCACCTCTGGAAACTTATTTCCCAAAATATTTCCAATCCACTCAGTTATTCGCCGGCTCGGGAAGGGAGCTCGCCCCGCCTTTCATCGCAGTGCCCATGCTTGGCAATGCAACTTCCACTCTTAAGGCTTCAAAGGGATACGCTCGGAGCCGCTGGGGCCAGCTCAGAGCTGGGGAGGGATGTTGCAGCCGACGACGGGAACTACATGGGGGAGGGCGGGTTGTTTTGCGTCCAGCCCCCCTAAAAGAAAAAAGGCCGGAGGCGAGAGAGAGCAGCGCGAGATCACCCTTTCGGCAGCACCGCCGGCAGGGAAACGAGAGCGGATCTAGAGGCACCGACTGCAGCAGCGCTTCAACGCCCCCACCCCCCCTCCCGGCAAGGTCCAGAGGCGTTGTCCGTGCCTGCGGCCCCAGACCTGTGGCCAGAGCGTCGAGCAACCGCGGCTCTCCCTCGGCGCCTCCTGTCCCCTCTTCGGTGCCTCCCCCTAGTTCAGTGGCGCGGGAGTCTCCGCGCTCCTCGGCGGATTGCCATGAAATGCCGCCTTCTCTGCAGGTGGAGCAGGCACTTAGGAGACAATCCGCCAGGCGCCAGGTCCCTTCCCGAGCGACCCCCTACTGGGGAGGGCTGGCGACGGGATGGGGCGGAAAGAAGGAAGTTTGCGGGGGCGCCATTCATCGGAAGCGCAGGCTGCACCCAAGCACGGGCGTCCTTTGCAGCCAGCACCGTCCCAAGGAGCTGGACTGATTCATCCCTTCCGTAACCGGGGCTACGGGACCGAGCTACACACAGCGCCAGCGCCGCCGCCTCTTTCCCCAGCTATAGTTCTCGCGGCGTGTTCTATGCTTTTCATGCACAGTCTAGCACGCAGGTCCAGCCCAGCTATTTAATGAGAGAACTATCTAGAACGAAGAAAGGAAAGCAATCATGACCAGGACTAACCTGATAACTAGTGCAGATGCAGTCGGAGCAAAGGCTTTGCCATTGAACCAACGAACACGTGTTGCACGAAATCGGGGGGTGGGGGGGGGGAACCCTTCTTCTTTGGGTGTCCAACTTCTACTTGAATTTTAGGAGCAGGGAGGAGGGGAAAAACAGCCTTTGAATTCTTTGCTTTGCAATACTCGGGGGAGAGGAGAGCCAGAACGCTTAAGTTTGTGGCGGGTTCGGGGTGAGCTGGGGCCCATTTGGCCCTCTTCTTCCCTGCGTTCTACTGGGGAATCCAGTTTGTGCTAACTTAAAAGCGCTACTGATGTCGTGGGATTTACTCCCTAAGTAAGCATGCAGTGTGGATTCAAACCGAGGCCAAATCCTGGTAACCCGCTAACGTGCTTGTGAACTTGATGGACCTCCGGGCCAGTTTTCAGAGCCAGAGCTCAGCTGTGGAACATCTGGAAGTTTTTTTAGCATGGGCAGGATGGGCGCCTTTCCCTGTGTCCGTCTGGGAGTAGGAAAGGGGGCTTCCCATTTAGACCGCCTGATTTACGGAAAGGCTTGAGTCCCGACACATTTCAACAGAGGTACCGTTCACAGAGGTACCGAAGATCAACTGAGCACAAAATGGGGAGTTCCACTGCTATAACTGAAACATGGGACTTTAAAAGAAAACCTGTCAACGGCCCATCTCTGTACTCGTTTAAAGATGCAGAAACCAGAAGGATACTCGCGGTGCAACGCAGTATCCTTCTTGCACTCACGACCGTGATTGTTTTTTAAAGTCACATTGCTCCTCTTGGCTGAAAGCAGCGTCCTCTAAGAGCTCAGAAGCAGCCCTCACAACCACCTTGGGAAGAACAAATATCATCCATTGTGCTGCCAAATGGAAGGAGTTATTCGCAGCCTTCTCTGATTTCAGTAGCAACCGCCCTCTCTATCTCTGCAACAAAACAAGTCAAAATCCCTGCCTCGATCGTTTCAAGGGCTATCACTAAAGATCGAAAGCACGAAGCTGGTGTTGCGGACGACATACACGATGTGATTGTGTTGCATTTAATTTCTGCAGGAGCGTGGTGCTTAGATATACGTTGAAGCATCCTCACAGGGAAGTTACACAAGGCATTGCAACAACCACCAAAGAGCCGCTATACCTTCAGGAAAACAAAAAGCGAGAAGTTTGTGTGAGTCTACCCCTATACCTGTATTGACCCTCGCCATGAAAAGCTCACACTCACGCCGAAGACCTGCTTGTGTGGGCTCGGGAGCGGGGCACAAAGATGAGCTCCTTCTGATTGGCTAGTATTCCTCTCCCTCACTCAACCAGATCCTCCTCCTCCCGCTCGCTAATGCCAAATTCGCGCGCCTTCTGGCTTGTCATTGCACCGAGAAAGGAGGAGGGTCAGGTGTCGGACTACGAGAGTCTTTTCTCCCCGCGGCTTTGCCAATTAAAAGGCAGCTGATTGGAAAGTACCTCCACAGGCAACAGTGGGTGGGGAGCCAACACGCCTGCCCCGTAGCCCTTCCTTGCTCTTTACTAATAAAAACCCGCAGTGTGCCCATCTCTCCCCGCCCCCGGTTTAGAATGGTTATCCCGCGAGACACTAATAATACGCTCGTTCAAGGCCTGTGAGGCTGAAAGCAATGAAGCGGCGATGAAAAAAAGCTTTCTTGAGCCCACGCGCAACTCGCTGCTATAATTCTGCCCTGCTTGCGTGAAGCGGAGAGCGCCTCTGTGAGGAGGACTGTCACGCTTTGCAGTCGCTAAGTAGGAGAAGAGGAGGCATAGTTGGGTGCTTCGGGCTTTGCTCTTGCGATTGGTTTTCCCAGTAGCGAGATGCGTACCTTCAGGCCGTGTGCCGCTTCTGTCGAAGATGGCCCTTCTATGATTCGATCCTATAGTTCCTGGCTTTTAAAGAGAGAGAGAGAGAACAGAGTGAGGAAACTTTTTTTTCTCCCTACAAAGGTTTGAGATCTCAGTGAAAACCAAAGATACAGAAAACAATGGCTAGAATACTGGTCATGCTCTTGTGTGTATTTCTTATATTTTGTCCCTTACAGGCAGCCATTTTGGTAGGGCTGAGGGACAATTGTCTAGCAACTCTAGAACGACTAAGAATGTGCTGGGAAATTGTGAATGTCCACTTAATTTGCCAACATTAGCTAGCTTAAAGCACTCAAACAGAGTGCATCAGTTCTGTTTCACATACTCCCTTGATATCCTCAGATGCCAGTTCAGGTGTTCCTGCTTCTGGACTCCTTGTAACATTTTGGATAATCTAGGTTTTTAGAAAATGGATGAACTCTACCGTTTAAATAGGGTCTTTTTGCAGGCACGCTTTGCTACAGGTATTTTGAGTTTAACACTGAGACCCTGGTGAGAGGGTGGGGGAGAGTTCCCAGCATAACTTTGTAGGATATTTCTGTTCTGTTCTGGAGCATTTTAAGTTTCAATCAGCCAAAATATGCAGTTCAAAGATTCCCTGCTTTTTGTTTATGTATGTATAACCTGAATCCTTGGTCCATTGCTCTTGATATAACATCACAATCCTGTACGTGTTCATTCAGAAGTAAATCTCACAGAATTCAATGGTATATGTAAATATTTGGGTATAAAAGTGCAAGCTTCCCGGCTGATCCTATGAATAATTACTTGGAAGTGAACCTCACTATGTTCAATAGAACTTATTCTGAAGTGAGAATATACAGTTGTAAAAATCTGCAGTTGACCTCAGGACAGCTTTGTGTTCATGCATGCAAATCTATAAAATCCCTATTGTTTAGCAGTGAGGTTACATTAATAATAATAATCATTAGCATTTACATAATGCATCTCAGTTGTTCAAAGCCCATCACATGTTATTTTGGTAATTATGAGACAATCTGGGTGGCCAGAAATAGCAAATTGATTTAAGAATCCATGTGGTTCCATAAATGTGTGAGATTTCATGATTCAAAGCTGTATATTTTTGACCTGTATTTGCAGCTGTTTCTTTCTCACTCATTTGAAGAAAAATACACTGTCTGTTCTCTAGTGTAATTGAGAATGCCAGGTGCTCTTATGTGTAAAATAAACAACAGTTCAGGGAACATTATGAATGTGACAAAATCCACTGCACTTACAAAATCATTCTTTACATTCTTATTGGGTATGAGTTTGTGACTTTGTGCAAGAAAAGCACAAAAATGTATCTGTAGGAAAGAAAATGGTTTTCTGCAAAATACTTTACCTCAAGCTCTACTAGTATGTGATTGATGAGGCCATTGAGGGAAGGGAGGTGCCAGCCCCTTACTTTTCCATTGTTCTTGGCTGCAGCTCCTGTTATTTATTTATTTATTTGTAGTCTGTATTTCTCACTGAGACTCAAGGTGGATTACACAATACAAGTCAATATAATCAATGGCTGGGACATGCAATAAACAATTCATTCAATAAACAATGCAATAAAAATTTGAAAACAAGCAGAAGTCTAATACAGGGATGAAATAATGCTGAAGCAAAACATAAGCGTATCGACCTGACATTAAACAACACGCAGTAGTATAGTCTAAAGTTCCTATTCCTTTATCAGCGCATCTGTATGAACCATTTCCTCACAATACAGGCCTACTGCATGTATAAAAAGCCCTTCTGAATAATTCAGTTTTGCAGTTTGTGGAAAGCTGGGAAAATGGATGCTTTCCTGACCTTTTTAAGCAGGCCGTTCCATAAGGTGGGGGCTACCACAGAGAATGCATATGCATGGGCAGAGTGGTATCTGCAGAAGGCCCTGTCCAGATAAGCAGAGCTTTTCGTGATAAAGGAGCAAGACAGAGGCAGTCCTGCTGATAGGAAAGACCAAGTCCATGAAGGACTTTGTATGTGATAGCCAATACCTTGAACTGAGCCCAGTAACTGATGGGAAGCCAGTGGAGTGACTGCAGAATGCATGCTCCACCTTGCTCTCAATAATAACTGAGCTGTAGCATTCTGTACCAACTGGAGTCCTATGTAGAGTGCATTACAGCTAGTCTCAGAGTTACCATGGTGTGGATCTAGGTGATCAGTCCTGCTTTGTCAAGGTCGGCAGCCATCTGGGCTAAACTGTGTTTGAAGGAGGCTATCTTTGCAGCTGCATTAACTTCTCTAGTAGCAATGCTAGATCCAGTAAAACCCCACTGCTCTTAACCAAATCTGCAAGGGACAGCTGAACACCACTGGTAGAGCACAATGACTTTCAATATCTCTAGCCTCGCAACCAACATCACTTCTGTTTTGTCTGGTTTCAGTTTCAGTTTCTTTGCTTTCACCTGTTAGGCAGCAGCTTAAGACTTCTACTACGTTACTAAGGGATTTGGATAGCAAAATACAGAGCTGGTTATCATCTGCATATTGATGATACCATTTCCAAAGCTACAGATGATTTTTCCTAAAGGCTTTACATGAGGTTGAATAATATGGGGGATAAGACTTCAGGCATTACACCTTGTGGAGACTGGCAAGATAGCTCTTATATTTAAGACAGCTGGTCTCCTACAGGAACCATTTGAGTCCATTATATACAAAGTGATTTAAACCAAGGCACATCCCCTGATACCTACTTCCATCTCCAAATGTCTTAATAGGCTGGCATGATCTATTGTATCAAAGGCTGCGGATTAGGGGTGTGCACAAAGAAAATTTCAATTTCTGTATCAGTTCTGGGAGTTCTGGAATAATTCCTTTCCATTATACGTCGAACTAGTGATTTCAGTATTTTCTGCTCATTTTTTTCTGGTTATGCATTCCCCTACTACAGACAGATGTAGGAGTAGCAACAAAGAAGCATGTCCTTTGTCTACCTTCAGACAGAGGTCATCAACATAATCCACCAGAGCCATCTCCATCCCAGACTGAAAAGGGCCCAGAGCTCCAGAGTTATCCAAGAAGATCTGGAGTTGGTCTGGTAGTGCTCTCTCCACTTTGCCCATATGGAGAGGAGATTACAGACTGGGCGATAATTGGCCATTTCATTTTTGTCTAGGGAATTTTTTATGTAGTGGGTAGATAACTGCATCTTTCAGTCACCATGGAAAAGGCTCCTTGAGTTAGTGACTGGTTTATGATAGACATCAACAGTTCATTCAGGTGGTCTTTACAAAATTTTAGCAACCAAGATGGGCAAGGATCCTTTCTGAATCACCTGTTTAGCATTGAATTTTTTAAAAAAATTATTGGGTGAGTAAAAATTAATATTACAAATTTTCAATTAAAACCCTCACTTCCATGTTCTCCCACCCTTATCCCTCCCCCCTTAATCTGAGACTTCCAACAGTTTTCCAACCCGCTGTCTGAATCTACTACTTATATCCCCTTTTCTATTCTTAACTGTCTTAACACACTAGTAAAATAGATAATATATATTAGATTAAACAAAACCTAACATCAAACTATCAGTTACATTATGTTTCTAACTTATCTCTTCTCTTCTCTTGTAAAGATCAGTATCTCCTCCTTTCTGCAAAATTAATAGTTATCTAACAACCATAATTGTCCCTTTACGTCCCACTTCTTTTCCAAATACTGTTTTTGTTTACCCCAGTCATTAAGAAATTCTTCTGGATTCTGTTCTCTCAACTTTCTCGTCATTTTATCCATTTCTGCCATGTACAGCAATTTTTGTATCCAATTTTCAATAGATGGTACTTCTTGCATCTTCCACTTCTGAGCATATAAAATTCTTGCCGCTGTTGTCATATAGAATAATAAAGTTCTTTGTTGCCTGGGAATCTCTTCTAATTTCAGATTTAGCAACAACAGTTCTGGGTTCTTATTTATTGGGATTTGTAAAATTTCAGTCATAACTTCTGTAATATCTCCCCAGAACTGCTTTGCTACCTCACAAGTCCACCACATATGATATAATGAACCTTCATGGTTTTTACATTTCCAGCACTTGTCTGACATTTTGTTGTTCCCATATGCTATTTTCTTCGGCGTTAGGTACCATCTATATATCATCTTATAAACATTTTCTTTAATATTGGTACAAGTCAATATCTTCAATGTATTTTTCCACAAATATTCCCATGCCTCCATTGTTATGTCTCTATTAAAATTTATGGCCCACTTCACCATCTGGACTTTGACAGTTTCATCTTTTGTATACCATTTTAACAAAATCTTATAGACTTTAGAAATCTTTTTCTTGCCTTCTTGTAGTATACTTTCTTCCAATTCAGAGTTTTTCCATTTAAATCCCGATTTTAAACGATCCTTGTCATATAAGTCTTTAATCTATCTGTATTGGAACCATCCATAGTGAGAGGATAATTTGTCTCCTGTTTTAAGTTTAATCATATTTTGCTCCATTTTCAACACATCCTTATATGGCAAACATTCCTCTCTGTTGTAAATTGTTCTCGGGTCAATAACTTCCAGTGGCACCACCCACATCGGGATACCCTCATCCAAATATTTTTTATATTTTTGCCAGACCGTGTAGAGGCTTCGTCTAATGTAATGATGCAGGAACATAGAGTCCGCTTTAACTTTATCATACCATAAGTACGCATGCCAACTAAAGAGTTTCTTGTATCCTTCAAGTGTTAAAAGTTTAAGATTCTCTAACAACATCCATTCCCCTGAGCTACACCAAACATATCGCTTCATGGTATAGTCTTATATTTGGTAATTGTAGTCCCCCTCTTTCTTTGGCATCACATAACACTTTCATCTTCACTCGAGGCTTCTTCCCTGCCCATACAATGTCCGATATTTTCCTTTGCCACTTATTAAATTGTTTATTGTCTCTTATTATTGGTATTGTTTGCAGTAAAAACATAATACGTGGCAATACATTCATTTTAATTCCTGCTATTCTTCCCAGCCATGACAAATTCAACTTGTTCCATTTGATTAAGTCTCTGTCTATTTGTTGCCATAGCTTTTTGTAATTGTTCTTGACCTGTTTAGCATTTAATTTTATGTACTATTGGCCACTTCAGGAACATTCTTTTTTGCTTGAAAAGTATGATAAATAAATAAGTGGAGAGGCAGTATTCAACATCCTTATTCTGGCCAGAATAAACTAAAATCAGAAGCCATGATTTAAAGTGGGTTTGTTAATTATGATTTGGCAAGTGTTTAAATTTACAGACCATAGTTGTAACAATTGGTTTCTCTCACTGCAAGCAGAGTATAGAGAAGGCAGAAAATGAAAAGCACATCAGTATTTATAGTTCAGACCGCGATTTATTTCTAAACTATAGTCAGGGCTCATTTCAAGGGGAAACGCACAGGAGGTCACATGTCAGGTAGCCCCGCCCACCTGACTCTTGGCCATTTTGGGCCCGTTTCAGCCTGGATTGGGGCTGAAACGGCCCAGATCGGGCCTCTGACAGGTGGTGGATCACTCTCCTGTTCAGCAGTGGCCCAATCCTGACCATTTTGGGCCCCTTTTTGCTGTTTTGGGCCCAATTTCGGCCCTAAATGGCCAGGATTGGATCCAAAGCAGCCAGGATAGGTGAGGTCAGGGGATGTGGCATATGAAAATCAGTTATGCTAATGACACATTTCTGGTGATGTCAAGGGGTGTGGCATATACTAATGAGTTGTGCTAATGTGTTATGCTAATGAGTTCCTCCAACTCTTTTTCTACGAAATGACCCCTGACTATAGTTAATGCAGACTGTGTAATATCTGAATTGAATCACAGTTGTGGAAGTTCTTTAGAAACAATGTGGCTAGTCCTTGTTTTCACTCTTTTGGTAGTGAGTGCATATCTTATGGCTTTAACTAAGATAGCAGTAGCAGCTAGAAAAGGGGAAAACTCAGGTGAGAGGGCAAACCTTGGGGGTGAGGGAATCAGTAAGAAAGGGAGGGTCTGATATTGCATATATATTCCAGGATTAACAGTTAAAATTCTTACAGCCAACAACGCATGTAAATTCTTCCCCTGTATTAGAGCCACCAGGTAACAACAGTTGAGGTCAAGGTTCATCTGTGGACACATGACTATATACAAAATGTTTTGCTAGTATAGAAATTTCACATATTCTGGAAGCTTATTTTCATGTGTTCTATAGATGTGATTTTTTTCTGTTTTTAAATGTTGTAGATATGGACTTTGATCCAGTTGATGTTTCCATGTGCAGAATAGGGCAGACACAAGAACAACATTTAGGGGGGCATTTTGAGCTGTGTTGGGAGGTGGAGGTGGAAATCTCTGGGCAGGAACCAAGCCTAAAGTTTCCAGCTCAGAGTTATGCAATAGTATAAAGAAAACAATTGTTATGAATTTAATATGTGCAATACTAATAGTTAACATTTAGCAAGCTATCACACTTACTTGAGAATAAATCTTGAACTCACTGGGATTTCATTGTGAATACGCATGTATTGGATTGGGCTGCACATCAAGGCAAATTCGTGCAGATTAAGTATAAAAATGAACGTATTATCAGAATTAAAATAAAGTATTAAGTGGATAAATGCATAAAGACTTTGAGATGATAGGCTTCTTGTCTACTTGAAAGCTTTTGTACTTAATTCTTTAGATCTGAAAGAAGAGATTATTTCATTTTCCCTCTTTCATAGTAGTGATTGATGTTAACAGTGATCTGAGTATCAACACCTCCAGATAAATCTCTCTCCACTGTGCACTCAACTAAAGGTATTTAATCATTTGAATTGTCTAGCGATTTTATATTTTGTTTCTTCATACAAAGAAACAATTATTTATTTGATACTGTTCATATCCTGCTACATGTGTCTTTGTGAGCTAAAACAATTATTTTAATTCTGCTGTGTTCCAGGACTGCATCCTCTAATCAAATAGTGCATCTGATCTTTCCCTTATTTGTAGACTAAAAGTCAATATCCAGAACATGCTTATTCTTGTTGGCATATTTATAAACCCTTCATTAAAATGAAGCCACAAGAGTTCACCCCAAAATTAAAATGGTAAGAGTGGGTTCAGCCTTGAGCAAACAGTATGATTCCATCTTGAGATTTCTCAGGTTCTATAACAATAGATAAGTAATCTATTTCAATGTTTATTTCCTTAGAATCAGGTATCTAAATGTCATCCCATGTAAACAATCAATCAAAGGTTTATTACGGTTGCAAGACCAGCCAAGTTAAGTACAGATAAAAAGAGCAGTTTTTAAATACTTAAAATGGATAAATACATAAAAGATAAAATCAAAGATATATCTAACAGTAAAACTCACTCCATTAATTCACTTCCCAGCAATTGACGTTTCCTTTGTCAAGTGATTCCACTTTCTGAATGCTATTACACAGAATTTTGTAACTGCATAAGATACAGTTCTCTGGCTATCCTCTAAAAGATATACCCAAAGGGTTTCAGGGCTAAAATCCATATACTACTGTAATGGTTTAAATCTATAGAGTAGTGGAATAATTAATTGTATCCTTTCTTCTTGATAGAATTTGCAGTGCAAAAGTATGTGTGTGATATTTTTGACTACTTTATTTGAACAGGGATAACAATGCTGCTGCCATTAAACAACAAACTGCAATCCAGCATGAGATTAGAATTTCTTTAGGAGGTGGTCAGGCATTCCATGAAAATATGTGGAATTACCGTGTATAGAAGAAAATTTAGGAATCCATTCAAGGAGAAAACTTCTTCGCCCCACTGGAATACTTTCATTTGAGACAAGGACATCCTTTTATGCCTCTTCCCATCGTACTTGGAGGCAAAAAATAGGTTGTTCTTTCCACCCCAAATGAGGAGGGAAGTGCCCATTCTCTTCTGTTCTTTTCCTGCTTCCTATAGGGAATGCATGGATCTTGAGAGCTCCATGGGACAGAACCTTCACACAGAATGCTGGGATTGCAGAATCTTTCACTTTGTGTGCCTTTTTCTCCTTTACACAATTTTCTTTATTTTCTCCTGTATATATATATATATATATATATATATATATATATATTTGTGAGGCCCCGCCCCGCCGGCCGCGCCTTCCCCGCGTCCTGCCGTCCCGGGGGTGACCACCAGGGGGAGGTTGAAGGTGCTCCCTCGGCCTCAGACTGGATAGGGGCAGTGGTTCAAGCACCAAGCTCTGCCTCCTATCTGGCGTTCTGGAATATACTCGCTCTCTCTCTGTGTCCAACCTTCCAACTAGCCGTCTCCTCCTCGGCGTCACTGGGAGCTCCCTTCTTATAGTCCCTCCTGGCTCTGCCCCCTGGCTTTCCACCAACCCTCTCCCCTGGCTCATCTGCCCTAGTCGCTAACACCTGGCTACTCCCGCCTGGTTGGTTCCCCTGCCCTTCCGTCACCCTTCCTCCCCCTGCCCTCTCTCTAGTGCCTGTTTCTTCCCTCCACCACCCTTCACCAATCCCCGGTGCCGCTTCAGACCGGGGAGCCCTCCCAGGAGCCATCCAGCCAACCCAGAGCGGGGATGTCTCGCTGGGCGTCCCTCCTTCCGCCCGCCCCATCTGGGCTTTCCCCCTCCCCGCGCTGGGCCGCGCTCGCCCCGGAGCCACCTCCCCGGGTGGCTGCGGCGGCGTCGGAGCTACTCTCCTCCGTCCGCCGCTCCCGCTTCTCTGCCGCGCGGCCGTCATCCCGCCGGGCAGCCCGCCCGGCTCCGGCCGCTCCGCGGTCGCGAGAGGCGGCCGCGGCCGCGGCCGGCCCCGCCGCGGCAACGGCGGCGCCGGGCTCAACTCTCCCGGCGGCGGCGGCGGCGGCGGCAGACCCGGCGGTTCTCGCAGCGGCGGCGGCGGGCCCCGCTGCCCCTGTGAAGGCTGCGTCGGTGGCGGCAGGTCTCGCGGCTCCCGCGGCGGCGGGGGCGCAAGCGGGAGCGCGGCCGGGAAGCCGAGGGTCGACGTCCCCTCCGAACCCTGTGCCGTGGGCTCCCAGGTAGGTTGGGGGGCTGGGCGGGGCTCGGGGGGCTGGTGGTGGGCTCCCGAGGGGGTGGGGGGTCGGGTCCAGTCCGGGGGGGGAGGGCCCACCCCGGACAATATATATAAGAAATCCCACCTGTTTGGCTTCCCTACATAACCTCTTCTGCCTGTCTTCCCAATCCTGGTACCAGCAACCAACCCTAATATTTTCCACCACTTTGGTTACTGATGACTCCATGTAATACCATTGGAGAGGGAACTAGGAGTCATACTCCCCCAGCCACAAAATAGGAGGGCCCTACACATTGCCTGCTTCATCTGCCTGTCACAGCAGAGCTCCTGGGCAGAGCCACAGACTGTGAGATGCTTATCCATGCAATAGTGCCATCAAAGGGCAAACATACCTGGTCACGAAGCAGGAGGACACTGCAAATCACATGCTTCTCCCCCCTCCCTTAACCCTCGGTAGGCTCTGTACCTCAACAGGCAATCCTTTTTTCCTTTATGCAGATCAGAAGAAGGTGGTTTTGTTGATGAGCTCAGGGCTGAACCAAGTGCTACAGCATCTGCCACAGGGACTCATTGCACCACAGGTGGTCATTTCAGCTTGGCATGGGGGAGGAAGGGTTCCTGCCTTCCCCCTTGTGCTGTCTTCCTGAGCACCTGCAAACCAAGAGAATCATTTTACAGCTATACTTGAATGACCTGTTGCTCAGGTCACTTGCTTATGAGACAACAATCAAAGTACTACAATCCACCATCCAGTATTTTACAGATCAAGGGTTCTTGACCAATGTCCTGATATGAGCTTACTCCCTTTAAAATATACAGCACTTGGGAACAATAATTGACTCCAGTCAATGCAAATCTTTCTCTTTCTGGAAAGAGCCTGGAATACAATGAAAGGAATGCTACAGGCATCCAAAACTGGAGATTAGATCACAGTCGGGAGGAACCGTGCCTTAGTGGTATAGTATCTGCTTGGCACATGCAGAATGTCCCAGATTCACCCTCTGGCATCTCTAGGTAAAGGATCTGACAGTAGACAAAGTGAAAGACCTCTATGTATTGTGAAAATACATGTATACTGAAAGACCTCTGCCTGATATTCCGGAAAGCCATTGCCAGCCTGAGTAGACAATACTAACTTATTTAGACCAAGGGTCTGATTCAGGTTAAGGCAGCCTTGTGTTCATCAGCTGCAAGGTTCAATGTACCCAGCACTCAACTCAGTACCATCAGTAGGACCTGCTTATGTGTGCTCCAAGGGATTCTGTTGCCATAGCAGAAACACAGCTCACTAAGGAAATGTATCAGAGTAGACACAGTTACTTCACTGAAGAAAGAATAGCCTGGTAGATTATTGAAGATCAGATTTGCTGAGGGACATATTTTCAATGAGTGGTGGACAGGCAGATCACCAGGGATGCCAGTCTTGTGAGATGGGGAATGCAGGGCTAGTTAGGTCACATACAAGATTCATGGACACAAATAGAAACCAAACATCACTTCAGTTCCTCACCTGCCACTAGGCACTTCCAGAATGAGAGATATAGGATATAAATTAAATAAATCAAACAAAAATAGATCTGTGTTGATTGTTCTGGGGACACCAGAACTGCCTCACACTGCTTTGTCAGTTCCTCTCATACTTAAAAAGGAAATATTTGGCATGGTCTTGAGATGGCACAGGAGACCATAATTCCTCAGCCTGATTTTGCGACAGGAGTAGCCAGTAGTTTCCAGTATGCGGGTGCAAGGTCTGATTCCTAATCTCGGCAGCTTCAACTGTTCATTTGGTGCTTCAGCAGCAAACACTGCTAGATTAGGCTTCTCAGAAAAGGTTACTCTCATGCTGAAATATGCGTGGCGGAGTGGTCCTCAACATCTAGATGCAATGACTGCATGTTGAAGATGAACATGATATGGGATAGTTGGAAACATCTCAGGTACGATTTAAAAACCTTCCTCAAATTTTAATGTTCTAGCAGGATGGTCTGTCATGAGGGCTTAGATCAGTGATACTCAGTGGTCTGGGAGCCACATGTGGCTCTTTGACATGCTATCAGTTGCTCTTCTAAGTATTATCCCCCAATGTGGTACCTCCACCATGTTTCAGGAAAGTAGAGAAGGCTGTTGCCCAATGGGCTCATAATTAGTAATTGGTTTCCACCATGAAACAGTCACTTCTGGAAGAATGAGTAAGCTACAACCCTCCCTGAGGTCATGCCAGGGATGGAAATAACTCTTTTGGTTGATAATAATTGCAATTGTGTCTCTCCATAAGTTGCTGACTGAGTACCGCTGATATAGAGGAACAAACTACTGAGAAAAATCAGCACAGCTGAAGTCCTTTTATCCAGTTTTTGAAGTATTAACAGGGCTTTTTTTCAGGGGGAACAGAGTTCCGGAACCTCTTGAAAATGGTCATGTGGCTGGTGGCCCCACCCCCTGATCTCCAGACAGAGGGGAGTTTAGATTGCCCTCCACGCCATCAAGCGGCATGGAGGGCAATCTAAACTCCCCTCTGTCTGGAGATCAGGGGGCGGAACCACTGGCCATGTGACCATTTTCTCTGAGGGCAACCCACTGAGTTCCACCACCTCTTTTCCCAGAAAAAAAGCCCTGAGTATTAACAAATATGTAGATAAGGTAGATTCAGGTGGGTAGCCATGTTGGTTTGTAATAGAAGAGCAAGATTTGGGTCCAGTAGTACCTTAAAGACCAACTAGATACCCTGGAAATCTAGTTGGTCTTTAAGGTGCTACTGGAGCCAAATGCAGGTAAGGTTGACCTGGTGAACTTATGTACTTGGACTGATTTTTTTTTTTTACACACTCCCTCACGAAAGTGAACAAACTATCATGGGATGATGACTGGTCCTTGTGACAGGTGAGTACAGCAATACACACCAGAGACAGCAGCCAATCAGAGTAGTGCCCAAAGTCAACTAGTAGGAAAGGAACTTGGGTTGAAGATCGGAGGGTGAAATATTTAAGAGGAATGGCCCTGAAGCAGTGTTTCAGAGTCATCCTTAGTCTTGGAAACTCTTATTGAATCAATGCAGAAAACGAAACCTACAATACTTATTTACAAATATTTGATGTCAATTAATAAATATGATTTGCAGAGTCTCATGGATGAATGGAATAAGAAACTAGATCACTCAGTTTTGCCAAAGCAATGAGATATGGCCTTAAACTGCAACTCATTCAACAAAAAAATTATGGTTAGGATATACTGAACAGCACAGCACCTTTTTAGTAAAGGTCTAAATAAAGCACCTAGTCACTGGCGCTGGAACTTATAGGAGACATGTCTTAAACATATGAGATACCTTTTCTACAATAACCTAACAAAAATTAGCTGGCTAAGGGCCCAGAGGAAAGGATGAAGGACATACAGAGGACTTTGTAGAAGTTATAGAAGCCTCCCAACTGAAGAAGACAGACACTCTGCTCCCCATTGTGGGTGGGAAAAGCAATCTATTTCCTGTCTTCTAGGATAGGAGATTTCAGAGATCAGAGCCTTGTGACAAATTAAGTTTTGCTCTCCATATTTTGTCATGGCAATGGCTGGGGCAGAGTGTCTCAAAACTGCAACCTTCCCATTTTTTTTCCAAGGCAAGATTTTTCAGCCTTCAAAGTGAAAACAGGCTTGTCAAGCAAGACAGGTATGGCAGTGAAAATCCAATTCAGAAAGAGTAACTGGAAGAACAGAGCCTCTACCACCCCTCAATTTTTGCTCACTTAAACTGCAATTTTTATGTTTAAATCCCTGTTTTATCAATACACGATTTTGCCACATTCAAAATGACAGAGTGAACAATCAAATTCAACAGCAATGTTCTCACTAGCAATTAACTGGAAGAGCAGACATGATATCATAATCATGTCAGCCAATAGAAGAGTATTTTTCCCTCTAGTTTCCTGCCAATTTATGCTACAGTTTCAGTTCTTGTTCCTATTGCTGTTAAGTAAATGATGGAATTATAAACATATCACAAAATCTGAAAATTAGGAGAAACCTGTTGTTGAATTTGATCAGCAGATAGAAGCAACAGGAGTATCACAGGGTCCAACAATTTGATTATATAAAGTTTGTTATGTCTCTTCAGATCTCTCCACCCTGAAAGCTACCAACAAAATACCACCAAACAGCTATATCTAAACAAACTTGATTTCTTCACATGTTGCTTTATGAGCACAGGATCATAATCATCATATTTTTATAACACATCCTCCAAGGGTAGGCACAATAGACAGGGGTTTTACCTCATTTTTTCAGATGCTCTTCCAGTGAGAATCTCTGAAAAATTACAAGTTTCAGGCTTATATTAACTAGATCACAGTTCAGATTGCTTCCACAACTTCTCTGAGGGCTAAAGCCTTCTACCACACACTAGAATCTCCAAGTGTCCTCTGAAAAATTCAGTTTCTGTATCACAAATTTACAGTAACAATAAAACTACAATAATACAGACTAACAGTGAAATCCTAAGCAGAGTTATTCCAGTCTAAGCACATTGATTTCAGTGGACTTAGACTGGAGTAACTCTGTTTAGGATTTCACTGTAAGCGATCTTTCATAACTAAAGCTATACCGATGAGATGAAACATCTTTACATTTAATTTAATGATTAACAGCTAATTATTAAATACACTGCTTGATGAAATCAAACATGAGATATCATAGGCGCCAGCTGGTCTCATTTACTGTTGTAGTTAGATGGCTAAAGATGAAGAAGTTAAAACTGAATCCTGACAAGATGTAGGTAAGTCTGGCTGGGAAGGTTGAGGTCTTGAAGGACACCAGGAAGGATCCAAGGGACCCTCGCTAATTCAGTTAAGAGTTTAAGGGTTATACTAGATCCATTATTATTATCAGAGAGACAAGTTAGTACAGCTGCAAAAAATGCATGATTTCAGCTTTGTTTAGCCTGAAAGTTATGCCCATGTGAACAAAGCCTTCTGAAGGTGCCACCTTGCAAATGGGTAAGATTGGCAACTGCCTGTTCACATCCATTCTTTGACCTTGTAGAATGGCCTGTCTGAGGAGGTCAGGGAGGCTGCAATGCTTCTTTCATTTTACAGAATGTGCAAAACAGAAATGTTTGGCAGGGCATTTTTTAAAAAGGGGATTGGAACTATAGTTTAATGGAGTCGCTCAAGAGGTCATTTTTATAAGAGAATGCAGTTGCAGTTTATTATTTATTATATGTATCACCTTGCTTTGTGTTGTCTTCTGCCTTTGTAACTCAGTTTCTGCATTAGGGTATGTTATGCCTAAAACAGATTTCTTTTGTTTACTTTCCAGTTCTATAACCCAGTCCTTTGGCATTGTTTATTGGCCAATTTATGTTTATGATTGAATTATTTGCTATATTTTGTAAACTGATTTGAGTCTCAGCAAGAAGGGTGGGCAGTAAATTAATTTAAATAGCCTCCAGACATGCTGGAATCTCCATTCCTTGAAGGAAGGGGGAGATTTTAACTAGTGGTTAGTTTTGCCCAAATGAAATGTTCAAAATTGATGTACTTTGTTTGCAATGACCATTTTCTCTTAAATCAAGCATCCTATTCAATTGCACAGATGATTTGTTGGTAATTTAAAATGAGCAATAATTTGAGGGGGTTTGCATCTTCATAGTTGCTGCATTCAGTTGAAGATAGCTGTATAGCTGCTGTTTGGGCATGGTCATAATTTACTGGATTGCTGACTAGGTATGCCTAAGGCATACCTTTATTATAGGTAGGTCATGCATCATTTAAAATCAACTACATTTTGAGTACATGTGCTTCTTTTGCATCTGCACAATCAGCAGTATTCATCATATTGGCTCAGAACTTACTAGACTGAAGTATAGTTCCCTGTGGGTGGATGAGAAAATGAACCTACTCAGCTTTCAAAGTCTGAAAGGTAAAATGGGAAAGGCTGGAATACTAGAGAAACAAGCCACATAGCTACCAAACCTGGAGCCCAACCTGGGGGATGGGAGGGCATGAGGAGGGACTTACCCCTTAGGGGGGCAATTTTCATCATATCATCTCCCTGCAGGGGCCTTCCTTTCCTCGTTATGCTAGGAATGACAGCATTAGTGGGGGAGTGGTGGGGGTGGAGGCTGGGATTGGGGGATCCCCCACTCCCCACAGGGAGCTGGTGTTTATGATATAACATGTACATATTATCTAGCTATATCATTATCAAATAATATTAACCTACTGGTAAATCCCATATAAGATCATAAAACATATAAGACACAAAGAACTTTTGCTTCACAAACAACCACATGAAGTTATTTTAATTACATAATAAAATTATTGAATTCATATCTTGACCTACTTATACCATTTTATTGTGGTTAATTAGTTATCATTGGAGGTAGAATTATTTTTTGACCATTGCTTATAGAGAAATAGCACTGAGCATAACTATTTTCTCTAGTTCTGAAAACAGTATGCAGTTAATTTTTTTCCATTGCTATCCAGATGTTGCATGTTCCTGTGATACATATTTCACTTGCACTATAGCCAAGGCTTGGAAGAAAAACTATATAATGCTGCACTTTTAGCTCTCAGGAAGATAAATAAAATATAGGTATTGTTCCACTACAGGTATTGTTCCACTCTAAGTCTGGATTCTAAGAAACCATTTATTTCAGATGTTTAGGATCAGGTAATCTATTGTTAGTTAATAAAAATTAACACTAACCACTAATGGCTATTAAGTACATTCCTTATTACGGTTTGACATACAGAAGTTATATAGCACCATTACCTTAACTAATATCAGGTATATAGTTTATGAGCAGGCCCAAATTGAAAACAGTTATGAAGAGATATCTCACAGAGGGTTCCTTTGAGGTTCAAACATTTTTACCATCTGCATTATTTATTTGGGTGAAAGATCTCCTTCTCTCAGCCACAGGCCATAATTAGACTGTAGAACAGAGGAGTAAAACACTGCTAGCTTTCTTGGGACAGCAACAAACCATTATAACTTGCACAAATTTTTGTAATGATATTATATGATAAGAAAAAAAGGTGTCAAGCATATAATCAGAATAGTCTTTCCTGGCAACTAGCAGTTCATTGCAGCATTCTTCTTTCATATCTGTATTTTGTGTACAGTTTTCTGATTAATGTAAACCTTAATTCATAACAGAACATTAAGGAGATATAATAGCTTCAAATTAGTTTTAGAAACGTATCTCCTTTATCTGCCCAGAAGCATTCATACGCCATAAATACTACAATAAAAGCTATATCAGCCATATTTTCTTCTCAATTATTTTCACTATAAAAGATCTATAATTAATTTCTTATCAGTCCCTTTATTCCAAACAAGAAAGAGGTGACCTTGTGGAGCTTAAGGGAATATAAAGTTCAAAGGCCTATTGTAAGTTTGGAAATTATATAATTTATGTGAAAAGATATCTTTGGGAACCTTTCATGATTTGTTATCTCTCTCCTTACCTCTCTGAGCCGCTAAATTATAGGGGAAGGGTCTAATTAGTCCAGTTTTTTTGTCAGGAACACTATAAATCGAAAGTTCTCCCACCACCTGCTGGATTATTGGCCAGTAGAGACTCTTAAAACTGATGAAAAGAACTTATTTATAGGTTGCAGAATCATTGCCTCACAACCCCAGAATGAAGGCTCATCATGAAACAGAGGTAGATTAACTGTTGGTTATTGCTTCATACCTCTTAACTACAACCACCCCAAATGTTACTAACCCTCTCACTTACAATGTTGGCATTATTTCTAACAACATGAAAGCTAAGAAATAATTTCCAGTTGCTCACCCTTTTTGTCATCTGTTGCTCAGCTCTAAGCCTCAGGACTGTGCTCTGACTGTTTCTATGTCTTCATTGCTCTCACAAAAGCATCATCATCCAGTAAGCCAGAGTATCAATGAGACTCCCAGAGCCCTGAAGCTGGCCACTAATCCAGGTCCCACTGAGTCAGTAAGCCCAAGAGGCTGATTTAGGAAACCCTCCCATCCCCCTGCTGCTGCCTCAGTAAGCCCAAGAGGCTGATTTAGGAAAGCCTCCCATCCCCCTGCCGCTGCCTCAGTAAGCCCAAGAGGCTGATCTAGGAAAGCCTCCCATCCCCCTGGGGTTCCTATCTCCCCATACCTCTCCATATCCTCCCCATACCGGCTGACTATAATATTCCATAGGCCTTGTTGCAGATCAGATGGAAAGTTAATATAGCTACTGAAAGAGAGGTGAGCCTCTTTAGCCAGAAACAGGCAAGGCACTGTATCTTTTATGCCCCAGTCTGGGACAGAGGCATCCTCTGTTCATGACCCTCTTCAAATCTTTATACATTTCCCCCTCACTTTGAAACCCCTGTAAGGTTCACTGCTCCTCTCCAGCCCCTGCATTGGATCAATTTAGACTGGGAGGGCACTTCCAAAATTATCATTTCTTCATCAGAAGTCTATTCTGTGTAGCACACTGTAAGCCCACACTACTGACTATTTATGCTGATTAGCGCTGTGCTGTGAAAAATTTCCTTTTAATAAATATCAGAACAATACTCCAAATTCAATTATAATGATGATCATGCCCCTCTGAACTTACAAAAAGAAATTAAAATGATATTTTTTTAAAGATGCTACTCACCCATGAGGCAGCAAGAAGGGAGGAAGAAGGAGAGAGGAAGCTCAGCTCCCAGATGGTCTGTGGCTTTTTGGTCCTTTCAGCTTTAAAAGGCCCTTGTGTCGCTGGGCCACAGATTCAGATTAGAGAGCAGGTCCACCATCCACTGAAAACAATGGCAGTTTAAAAGGTGTTTAAAGCGTCCAATGCACCATAGACCAGCTGCTCCCCAGGAGGGAGCAGGAGCAGAAAGAAGGATTGCTCCACAGCCAGTCTGATGCACCATGACCCAGCTGGGGGGCACTCCTTGACTCTCCCCCCTCAATGTAGACTCCAAGGGAAGGCAGCTGGTCCGTAATACATTGACCCTTTAAATGCCCTTTGAATTTTAAAGTGCCATTATTTTTAGAGGGCCAGGTCTGGAAGCAAGGTCTACTGTTCATTATTTTTAGCAAATCCCAGCTGAGCTGCAACATTTTAACTCTTTACACTTTAAATAGCTGGGACATGCTTACTCCTAGTTATCCCTGAAGCCTCCCTGAAACTATTCTTAATTCCAGTTTTATCACTATCAGAATCAAGGATGCATTGTCTTACTTTTCGTGCTACTGAATTGCTGACCTGATATAGGAAGTATAAGCATTTTATTGGGTCAGCAATATCCAATTGCACATCCCTAACTTGGATCACAAAATGGTGATCTGCAGAACTTTCCCCCATATAAATTCCAACATCTTTCTTATCTACTCACTTAAGGACATGCTTGCCTTCTGCTTACCAAAACATATGACGGTAAGCATCTCCTACCAGTCACTGAAGGATAAAAGGCAGGAGTTGATTTCACAACATAGCTCTTTCTCTAAGTCACTTCATGGTGGCAAAATTATTTATGCTCAGTTCTGTTCCAGTGCTGGTGCTATGACCCCTCCAGGACACTCAGATGATAATTGAATGGCTGCAGATCAACACCCTCTGAAATCACTGGCTGTCCTCAGCTGTCAAAAAATTATTAAAATTTGCCAAGAATTGTTCTTCCATACCAAACCAGCACTATACCTTTGCCACAACCATTTCAACTTGCAATTGCAATCTTCTAACATGGTATGAACTTGTAACTCAAGCACCTAACAAGGTAATGTGTAAATTTTGTTGATTCTGTATCTAGTGCTTCCCAAATGTCAATTTTCTTTAGTGATACATGCAAACCTTAAATTCTTCAGATTTCTATTTCCCCTTTCACTGTATTTCTTGAGAATAAAACCTGATTATCACAGCCATGGTAGATGTCCCAATTCTGAAAGCATGAGTGAGAGCTCCATACCTGTTGCACATAGCACATATTGCATGACCTTAAGGTTAGATTTAGATTGCGTAGATTTACATAAGAGGTGCTCTGCACTGCTGCTAGTTTAAGTTTATCCCCTGTATCAGGAGCTCTGCCTTAAGAAGTTTTTCAGTTTTGCAAAAGGAGATGCCAATGTACTGCTCCAGGAATGGCTATTGCTACCGTGTGTGCAGGTCTGCACTCATTTTTTTTCTGGAATTGGCTTGTATGTGACCATTTGCACCTCTCTAAAACTCAATATTAAAATCTTTACTTTTGATACTCATAGCCCCCTATACAAAATTCCCACCTGTGCCAAAGCAAAAAGAATGAAAAGGGAAGTTCCCCCCCTGCATGCTTTCAAACCAGCGATTCATCAATCCTGCATTGGACTTAATTTTTTTTTTTTAATGAGAGAGGAGAGTGGGGAGTGGGAAAGAATGAAAAGGAAGGGAGGAGAGTGGCTGGCTAGATGAGAGTAGCCAATCACAATGCAGAGGGCTGGCAGGGAGTGGCAGAGGGTGGACCACTAAAAATGGAATAAAGAGTATGCATAGGGAACAGCCTACTGCAAAGTAGATTTTTTTAAAAAAATTAAATTTTATTTTACAGTCTGTTCTCCCTGCAGAAAGTCTGGGGTATAGCACTCCCAGGAAAGATGAGAGAAAGCCGCATAATGCCTGGAGTGACTACTCATGGCGGCCTGTCTGGTACAGACTGGTCAGGAAAAAACTGCTGCAGTATGGGAACTGAACCTGTTTCATCCATCCCCTACCCCTAAAAACCAAATCTACAGGATTCTTTTATACTAAAATTACTTTTATTTTGTGCCTTTTTGCAAAGTCTGTTTTAAGGCATCTGGCTTGCATGATTGTTTTTCTAATCCATCAGAAATTGTTCCTTTATGTGAAGTTTGTCTTTTAAAAAATTCTCCTTCCCATAATTGACAACAGATTGGTATTGTCCCTTGCTGTTATAATTTTGCTATCTGAGGCACGCTAAAAGAAATAATGGTTAATTGATTTCCCTTTGGAAATCAATGCAGCTTAAAAGGTTTCTTCTAGAGGATATTATTTCATGCAGTCTGTTTCCCTTCCCCATCCAGAACGAATGCTTGCATGCTATTCTTTCCTTTTATTAATTTTTTAGAAACTACTCTGTTTCTCATTACAACCCATAACAAATAAGCACAATTCAAATTGCAACTGATTTTGGTATTAAGTGGCCTTTATTTTAAGCAGACATCAAAGGTTTTAAAGTTACTATCAACATCACCTTGTTTTAATCAGTAATTAAAATGTGTGGATATTTGACAGGATGGGGTATTTTCCTTTCCACAGCAAATTTGCATTGTGGTAGAACAAATAGAGAAACTTTCATCTGACAATCATAGAAAGACAAGTAGGATTTCAAAATGTGGAAAGGAAGGTGTTTTTCCCAATAACTTGTGGTGGGCAAAGATGCAGCCTAAATCTATGCCCCAAGTCCCCCACCTAAGGTTAAATTCATAAGAGGAACAGTCTTGTACTATTACACAGACTGCTGAAAGGGTAATAAAAATTACTGCTTCAGCTCCTTCCTATTAGCAAGAGGTGCCATGTCTAAAATCTGAGAACCCGCAGGTTCTGTGCTCTGCTGTCCCATGTGGTAAGCTACTGGGAATAGAAATTGGAATATTCCATTGATGTCCCCATGCTCAGGACAGGAGCATCAATACATATCCTGGGAAACCGTTGACTCTACTTTATCAGAAAGGACTATAAGGGCTTCTTGGTCATGCTGAATCTTTTGCATGAGAAACATTAGTCTTTACTGGCTCTGGCCTCTGGTTTTGAATCCTGGCTCCAAGTCTCTAGTACAGGATTTCATCATCTTCAATCTGTGTTGACTGGGTCCTAGTTCTCAATTCCTAGTTCTTGCTTCACAGCCACTTTGTGTCCATCTCTGATAGCTATGTGAAAGTATATTGCTGTTCCACATCTAAGCTAAGCCAATAAGTTAGTAAGAATGAAGTCCTTTTTAGGCTAGGTGTTTAATATAAAATTGCCATTTAGTCATTCATTTTTTACAGACAAGTCAGATGATATCATAGTCAACTTGCTGCATCTCTTGTTCTGTTTTTTCCAGATCTGTTCTGTGAACGCAGTTTTAACTATTAAAAATGCAATCGCAGTGCCAAATTGTCCACGTGGAGAGTTACTGATGATTCTCAAGGCTTCTGTCCCTTTAAAATTCCTCTTCTTTCAGTTGAATTAATTATCTTCTGATCTCTGCACCACTGAGGAAGGCATGGTTAATTATCAGCTTCTGGGGGAGGAGGCTTAAAAACTGTTTTTCTACTTAGTAGCAAAGCAAATTGTAGCAAGAAATTTTTAAAAAGAGGAAAGATTTTGGCTTTCTACCAAAGTAAACAAAAACAACTTAAGCTTCTCCTCCCAAGAGCTGATAATTAACCAGAACTTTAAAATGGGAAGAGAGTTTTTAAAAACACAGGAGGATTTGTTGGATTTAAATCACACAGAGTTGGAGGAAGAAGCAGTAAAACTGACTTTGACACTCTGCATCTGAGGGAGACATGCAGATGGGGGTGGGAATAAGATCTGGAAATCTTCAGTTAAGAAAACTGACTCCTTTCATTAATGGATAGCATAATCTAATTATTTTTCAAAAGATACAAGAATGATTAAATGAAAAATGTAATTTTGAGCTTGTCTTCTATAACAAGTAGGGTTACTAACAGACCTGGAGAAAGATGATCTGTATCTTTAACAGAGGCTTAATGAGGTGCCATGAAAAGCTTCACCTTCCCATCTCAATCTATTAATCTAGTATTGAAAGAACAGGACATTTTTCTCCAGCCCTGTTGGCAACTCTATGGTAAGGAATGTTGGCAGCTGCAACCAATTAAGTAAGGACTGCGTGTGCTCCATGCCTTTCTCCTGCAAGCAGCAGTGTGGGGAACAGACAGAATTCATTTCATAAAGTTCCCCTGCTGCTGGAAAGAAGGGAAGTAGCAGGAGGCAATAGTTATTTGAGTAGCACCAGGGAAGAAGATCCAGATATTATTGATTAGTTAAGATTCAGTCTCAGTGGTTGGAAGGAAATAGTTCAGTTCTACTGCATCAAATGGGACTGCTCTGTCTGTAGTAGACATGATGAAGAAAAAATGGCTTAAATCTACTTTGATTATCTTCTTTAGTAGGGTAGACAGCGAAACTGATAAGCTACCTAAGTCAAATAAGAAAGAACTGCATAGATTTTGCATCAGTTTGACTCCTGTATGTCTTAAACAAGTATGTTTATTATTATTATTATTATTATTATTATTTTTATTATTCCACTTTTCTCACTGACATTCAAGGTGGATTGTATAGTACAAGTAAAAATACAATATAATCAATGGCTAAGCAAAGTACAATAATGAACAACTGTTAGGACATTCAGTGAAAGAGATATAGTAGGGTAGAGGTCCCCAGTGTGGCGCCTTTGGGAACAGTTGTGCACACCAACACCTTTTTAGGTGCCTCCAAGTGTTTTTAGAAAGTGGGTGATGCCAAGTGGGGCACAATGCACATGAGTGCATCTAGAAATGCCATTGTCTCCTTACCAATCGGGTCTTCATAAGGGGAGATCCCTTCCCATCTATCATCTACAGAAAAAGAAAAGTGAACATGAAGCAGAATTGTTTTTAATGTCATTGCACTGCACTGTTTGAAGTGCTGTCCTGCTCGAGAGCTGCCCTGCTGCCATTGTTGTGCTACCCCATTGCCTGTTAGTTTCCTGCCATAGCGTGCACCCACCGACACTCACCTCTTATGGGGTTGTTGTTGTGTGTGTTATTGTGCTTGAGGAAAAACTCAGTGGATCAGAGGTTTAGACTAGAAGGGGGACTTATGGTTGATGCTGTTTTTGGATAAGTGTGAGAACAGCTGTCTAAGAGCCTTATTTCCCCAGTTCCCCTTGAAAAAAACAGTTTGTATATGTGCAGCTGCCCAATACTCACCTTGATGCCTTCCCCAAGCATTCTTCGGGGTCTGTAAACACTGCACTTCATTGTTGTGTGCGCTCAAACTTGGTGGGTCAATACCAGGAAGGACTGTGTTCTGTGTGATTTTGGTGCTGTTAATTGCAAAAACAGCTGCCCCAAAGAGCCTGGAAGGCCTGATTGCAAATAACAGTTTTGAAAATAATGATAATGAAAAAAAATTCAAATGGATTAAATCCAAGCCAGCAATGCCCAAGCTGGAATAAAGCAGTAAAGTACATAGTTTGTTCAGAACTCCGTATCCAGAACTGGAAATTTTTTTTAAGTGCACACTTCTACTCCAGATCATTCTGTATTCTTGTTTTTCTACTTCCATCCTTCTTCCCATAGTTAAGCTTACTCTTGGAACTTTCTCATTGGAAACAGAAGAGGAAACCTCAAAATAGTACGGTAGAGATCTCAATCACATTTTCAGTACTTTCACTTGTTGCTATTGACATTAAGGAGGAGACAAAGCAAACAAGAAAGAAAAGGTTGTGGGTCAGGACATACCAGAATGATTCCAGTCAATAGTGGATTAACTAACTCAAGACAAGCCCCAGCTTGAGAACCATCTTGCAGTTTCTTCTCACTCATCTGATGCAAGCCAATCAGATGGAGTAAACCAGTCATACATTTCCCCTTTTAAGGAAGAAATGTGCTTCTCCTTTGTAGAAAGAAAGAAAGAAAGAAAGAAAGAAAGAAAGAAAGAAAGAAAGAAAGAAAGAAAGAAAGAAAGAAAGAAAGAGAAAGAAAGAAAGAAAGAAAGAAAGAAAGAAAGAAAGAAAGAAAGAAAGAAAGAAAGAAAGAAAGAAAGAAAGCGTATAGTATAAAGGGGAAATGTCTCCAAAATTCCTCCTGTAGCTACAGGCCTGGACAAAGGTGAGGACAAAGACATAACCCCACTGCTTACTCAATAACATTGGTGTGGTTTGTTTTTTCCGTTCACTTCCCCTCAGGGCCGGGAGCCGCCCCGACCACTGAAGTCTGAAGGAGGCACCGAGCTGGCCCCCAATGACCCCCTCTGACCCAGAAGCAAGCTGTATCTCGCTTGCCATTCTGCCCCTTTGCTGCAGCCGCCCGCCTTGGCTCAGCCCCTGGCGAGCCGGGTGCCCCAGCGGAACAGCAGCGAGCTGGGAGGCAAGCGGGAAAGCGGTCCGCATCCCCACTAGCCTCTCCGCCCCTTTGCCACTGCAGCCACCTCATCTCGGCCCCGATGACGTCAAGTGACAAGTTACATCATTGTGCAGGGCTGGAGCGTGTGCGTGCCTGGGGCAGGTATTTCGCCTCAGGCACCAGAAACCCTGGTGCCAGCCCTGCTTCCCCTTAGAGCTTAACTAGACAAGACACTGGCATTCCATAATGGACTTTCCCCTCAACAGTCTGCAGTGTTGCCTGGAGGCCAGGAAGTACAACCCAAACTTTTACTGCTGAACAGGTCAATGTTCTGACTAGAACAGGTCAAACAAACAGAAATGACCGCTTTAAAGAATCAAGAAATGAGTATAAATTCTTTGGAAATAAATACCTATCATTGCAATACTGCTCAATGGAAAGATTTGTCTCATTCTGTTCTTGGAAATGTCCCTGTCAGATGCATTGTCTGCTGACTCAGTCTATGGCCCAGCTTCTTTGAACTATTACATGTAATGAGGTATTATTATTATTGTAGTTTCAGATAAGCTTTTTATTTGTGTCTTTCTTGTTTCTGGTTGTTTGCTGCCAGTTGCTGATTTATGAGGCTGGGTTCCACAATCTGTCAGCAGAAGCTACTGACAGTTATGGATCTTTCTTGGGTCTTCCCTCCCTCCAGCAGTCCTTTGCAAGCCTAGCCTGCAGGACCGGTGTGGTCCTGCCACCGGTCTGGAGGAGGGGAAAAGGATGACATCATCTTGTCTCTTCCATCAGTAGACATCCATTCCTCTGATGGATGAAATGGAAGGGTGATTTCAACCCCTTTGTATTGCATGCCTATTTAACCACACTCATTGCCTGACCCCGAGAATAAACTTTCCCAGGGTCAGACAAAACCACTGAGAGAAGAGGAATATTTTAATATTTAGTTCTTATTTTTGTATTTTATTTTTATGTTGTAAACCACTCTGTAAACCACCAAGTAAGAAAGCATTTTGCCTGTCTGTGGCATCTCATCAATGATAATCTATTTTCCTAGTCTTAAGATGTGTATATAAAATATAACAGGTGGAATATTATACTACAGTTGTGATAACTCAAGATGGGTAGCCATGTTTGTCTGTCTGTAGCAGTGGAAAAGAGCAAGAGTCCAGTAGCACCTATAAGACTAACAAAATTTGTCGTAGGGTGTGAGCTTTCATGAGTCATAGACCTATCTGTGTTTTTATTCCTCTGCCTTTATAACTCCCTGCTTCCAAAATTTTTCTTTAATCCCTCTTATTAGCTTACCATCTGCTGGTACACGGTTTAAAAAAATTCACTAAGAAGCCTACGCTAGACCTGGAGATCTCCACAGATCTCTCAGATGTTCAATTCCTGAGCAAGGTGATTGAACAAATTGTGGCTGGATAGCTTCAGGTTCTCCTGGATGAAGATAATTGTTTCGATGCTTTCCAGTCAGGTTTTGGGCTTGGTTAGGAAAAGCTTTGGTTGCCCTGGTGGATGGAGGAGATGGACAGAGGGAGTGTTGATTCTTCTGGAATCAACCAGGATTCTCCTGGACCTCTCAGCAGCTTTTGATGCCATCAATCATCGTATCCTTGTGGGCTGCATTCCAGGCTGATATTGGGACACATACTCAACTCTTTCTTGCTCTTCCAGATAATCCCAGGGAAGCTGTAGAAACCTTTAACCAGTACCTGGAGACAGTTTTGGAATGGATGCAGGAAAATAAACTGAATCTTAATCTCCAAAAGACAGAAGTGCTAAAGTGTCACCCATTCTGGTTGGGGTTGCACTCCCCTTGAAGGAAAAGGTCAGAAGTTTGGGGTTGCTTTGGACTCAAGCCTGCTGCTGGATAAGCAGATGGCAGCTGCGGCCAGAAGCCCTAAAAATCCCGCCCCTTTAAAAATTTTTTTTTTTTTGCATATTTGTGGTATATCACTCTTCTATTATACCAATGTTGTGCTGGGCCAACCCCAAAGCCAACAGTGATAGGTAGCAGTTTCCCGCCCATGACAGAATAGCGCTATAAGGCTGATTTTTTTTTTAAAAAAAAAATTACTTTGAGGCTTAATTGCAGGTCGTGCTGGGGCTTGTGGGAGTGTAGGGCAGGAGAATCAGTGTTAGGTGAGACAGATGATTGGGGAGAGTGAGCGTTTTGGTGTTGCAAAGCATTCATAGTCGATCCAGGGCATTCACATGGAAGTGGATAAAGACGACATAAAGAGTCACAAAGCGTGAATTGGGGAGAATGGTGAAATCGCAAGAGAGCCGGAATAAGGTGAGCATTCAGTGGGAGATGGCGCTAGTTTGGCGCTAAATTTATGGCCGTGTGACGACGGCCTCTATATGGGGCTGCCCTTGAGAAGTATTCAGATATTTCAATTGGAGCAGAATGCTCCAGCTGGATGTTAACTGGAGTAGGTATGAGGGACTACATGACTCCAGTCTTGGCCCATTTACACTGGCTCCAAATTTGTTTCCTCGCACAATTCAAAGTGCTGCTGTTGACCTTTACAGCCCTATATGGCTTGGGACCAATATTCCTGGAAAAACTGCCTCCTCCCTAATGAACCTACCCAACCACTGCAGTCATCTTCAGATGCCATGCTTTGGGCAGTCCCCACTTTCTCAGGTTAGGTGGGTTGTGACTACAGATGGGCACGAACAGCAATACAAACTAAAAAACCCCATGAACAGCCCAATCTGCTGTTCATGAACAAGCTGTTCATGAGGCCCCATTCTAAACAAACAGGTGGTTGTTGCAAGCCTCGTTCGTTGATGTTTATCAAGCCAGACAGTCTGGCACCTGCAATCAATTCCTATGGCAAATCAGGCAGGGATTGTCTGAACTCTGTCTGAACTCCTGTTGTTGCCCTGGAAACTCCAATCTAAGCCTAATTTAGCTTGATAGGCAGTTCTTCCTTCCAAGTGTGGACTAGAGCTCCAAATTTGTTACAAGAGGAAAAGACCAGGGGGGAGGGGGGCTCCCAGCGTTGGCTTTCAGGGAGAGACAGCTGCTGTTAGAGAGACAGGGTGCATGCATTGGAGCTTGAATTTTCTTTGTGTATGGTGGGATAGGGATCTACCCCTTCAGGTTCCAGGGCTGCTCTGGGGCCAAGCTATTATTTATTATTGGTACCTTTCCTGCTGCCTGCTCAGGTAGGGTTTCTGAGAGTGGTGCAGTAGGGATCTTGATGGCTGGAGGAGAACCTGCTGGCCCCTATGAACAATGAACATGTTCTTGACAGGGTCATGTTCATCAGTGTTCGTTGTTTGTGGATGGCAATGAACAACAAACACCATGTTTATTTTTTTCTGTTCGTGCCCATGTCTAGTGGTGACCCAGGAGAAGTCCTTCTTGGTTGTGGCATCAAAACTCTGGTACTCACCTGCCAGTGAGATTTGTCTTTCCCCTTCAGTTGCCTTCTTCCACTAGCAGGAAGATTAACTGAAACTAACAGATGTTTTGTTTGGTATTCCATCAGTGATTCCTGCTTCGTGCCCAAAGTTTTAATTGCTTTAATTGTTTTAGATGTTTTGTTTTATGTCTGTGTATGTTTTTTGCTCTGATTTAAGTGTTTTAATGATGTGTTTTGTTGTTATTCCTTTGGTTGGTTTAAATCATTTTATTATGTATGTTATGTATGTTAGGCATGTTTTATTATGTGATTATTTTATTATGTTTTAATTTGTTAGCTGTCTTGGCGGCTCTTATGAAGGCAGAAAGGCTGGATATAAATTTTGTTAAATATATTAAATGAAATGAATAATATAATAAATGTTGTAGCGTGCATATGAAGTTTTGAGGCAATGAAAGGCAGACATGGCAAAGGATCTGTAGCTGTAACAAAAGCAAGCATATTCTTCTGCATAGACAGATAACTAATTTTGAATCAAAATAGTGGATATTTCTGAGATCCTACCATGGGGCATCTAAGAACTAAGGTCAAATGTTTTCTATGTATATTGTAAATAATATTATACTACCCCTTAATCTTGTCCTATACATTTGTAGTGGTGGAAAGTGTCATCAAATTTAAGTTGGCTGATGATGACCCAGAGGTGGCTTGCCGTTGCCTGACTCTGCATAGTGACCCTGGGCTTCCTTGATTGTCTCCCATCCAAGTACTAAGCAGGGCCAATCTTGTTTAGCTTCTGAGAACCAGCTGTCTGACCAGACCAGTGATTCAGACTTGGAGGTCTCAGAGGAAGAACAAGACTCTGACTAAGATTCTTCCTTGCAGGACCATGGCCAGAGCAGAGCCCCCTGAGCCCCAATGCCCGCTGGTAGATACAGCTGAGCCAGAATGCCCTTCAGCCTATTGAGGCTGAGACTTGGCAGAGCTTCAGTGCTGGATCAAACAGTTCACTTCATGCACATCAGCCCTATTTAAACTGGATTTCATTGCCAAATGGATTGTCTTAAGAATACAAAGCATGTTGCAAAGTTTCTGTTAGTCAGTTCACTGCCTGCTGAAATCAAGGAATGTATACACTAATCCCAAAGTAGCAGCTCCCTTACTTCTTTCTGCATTTTTCTCCAATCAACAATGGGCAAAAATGGGCAAAAGAAAAACTGTATGCATCATTGACATGGATTGCATGGATTAAAATTATACCTGAAACTCCCCTTTACTATAAAATATCTTCCAAGGTTATGAATGCACAATCAAAAAGAATGATAGGTAGCAAATGGAAAAGGTAGTATATAAGTATATTATTATTGGGAAAATATATCACATATCTCTTCACGCAGACTTTAGTTCTGAAGAGAAATGATTTGCCTATAGCTTTGATATTTCTTTCTTATTTGCCAACAGCAATAAATTCATTTTAGTTGAAAAATAAACAATTGAACCTTTCTTCTTTCATCAGTAAACAGGGCAAAATTGCTATTCTGTTAAATATTATACTGATATTAAAAGGGGCTAGCATAATGGAGTAATAAAATATTGTTTGACTTATTACTAAATGCCTTGCAGCTGCATATGTGAATGAACTATACTGAAAAACATTGTGTTTAAAGCAATATGACAGTTCTGCCTATGATGGTTGATTCACACATTTACATATGAAAATGTTTTGTATTTTTAGCTTGCCCCCCAACCAAAGGTCGTGAGGAAGTTACAAACATGCAATATGAAACAATAAAATGTACTATACCCAATTTGAAGGGGTGGCGGATCTTATTAACAAGGCATTTGGGTATGCATAGGAAGAGCTTTCCACCAGATATCCAGACCCAGAATATTAGAGTTTTTGAAGTCAAAACCAAAAATGTGCATTTTGTCTGAAAAATGAATTGGATAAAACAAACTTGTTTGCAGTTTTTCAGCTGGAGGGAAAGGGAAGTCTCCCTGTACCATTCCATGACATATGGTGAGAATCATAGGACCTATGTGGAGAAAAGTCAAGCAGAATGGGCTTGTGGTAAGGAGAACTAGGTGAGATAGAGCTTGCTAGATCAAATACACATGTAATTCATTGCCCCTCTGCTCAAAATTGGGACCTGAACTTGATAAGCTACAACTGTAATGGAACCCAGAAGCAGGGTTGCAAATGCAAGCACCATAGCAGAGTTCTAAAAGCTGCAAAACAGTAATCTTTTGGTCTGTGATTGCAATTTATGCCAAAAACAGTCATTCTGAGAGCTCATTGGACCACAGAAAAGTTCCATAGACTAGGTCTCAGGGACTACAATAATTGTGGAGATATGCTGCATCTGGCGGGGCATTGTATCATATGTTATAGGCTTGTCCTGAGTCCTCCTGACATCACACCATTGTGACAAGATGTGGATAAAAAGATAAACTTCCTCTCAAAGCCATATTTTGAGTTCTAAGTTATCAACATACTCTTCTTAGGCAATGTGCCTTCTATGTGGGAACTCTCAATAGGACAGAAATTTAAGATTTTAAGAGTTACTGTTATTGCCAGATGTCTTATCTGCAACATTGGAAAGCTATTAATTTTACCACATATACGTAGAACGTTGGACAGAAGAACATTTGAAATTACAAGGGGAAAATAGCATTTAATAGACAGGATGCAGGCATGAAATACAATGGTATTTGGGCTGAATTTTTATAGATTGCTGAAACTTAATACAAAACTTATTTTATCTGCTTGTACAAGCTTTCTTTTACTTATTCATTTCTTATCCTTTTCTGTTCTGGTTTTTTTTTCTTGTTGATTTTTTTCTTTCATCTTTCCTTCCCTCTCCCTTTTCTTCCTTCCTGTTGGTTTGGACTAGGGAAGAGAGTGGTTTCATAGGTAGGAAAGGGTGTTCTGTAGTATAGGTGTGATATGATCCCTATGATTGGTTCCATTCAACAATTTGGCACGTACATTCTTCAAGACACCACTGGTTGCCAGAGTTGTCAAGAGAATTCTGGCTCTGTCCATGCAGCTGTTAAGGGGAGTCTAGCATGGTCACAAAGGTATGATGCATCTTCTTGTGCTGGTACTAGAACTCATACCCATTACTTAGGTGGAGTTTTCTCTCCCAAGCCCATCATATTTCAATTAATACATGATGTATATGGGGAGTGCATGAGTCATTAGGCACAACCCTGAAAAATAATTAGTTGTACTATGTTATATAAAAACCAAATAAGTGGAATTAAAGTGAACAATTGCGCCTTGTTCCATAGTTTTCATTAGGCTGTGGCCCTTCAGTGGCCCTGTGTTGTGATCATGTTGGATTCAGTGCCTTAGTTACATCTTGCTATGAGCTAATGTTGATTATTCACATTGTATGTATAAAATTTAAGGAGAGTACTTTAAAAAAATAGGAAATGAAGTACCTCCAGAGGAAAAAAAAATAATATCATGCCAAAGGTAGAAAGGTTTTTTTGTTTATTAATTTGCCCTCAGTTTGCTCCCATATATGTTTTTAAAAGGTTTTTTTCATATTTGCAATGCTTACAATGTTGCTTCCTTTAGAGTCCACGAAGACATGTTCTCTGTAGATGTTTGACAAATATGAGAACTTTTACATAATGTTAATTTTGTAAAAGCAATGAATCAGTAATAGCAGATAAATGGTTCCAATAAAATATTTTCCTGTATATGGAGCTGAAATGGAAGTAATCAGAATCTGAATTTAAAATCTCACTAACCTTTGAAAATTTCACCATTAACTTTATAATCTAATATGATGTAAATTTCAGGCATCAGACAGAGCTACACTGAGTTCCTGAAATTCTTAACAGTCTTCAGATGTTGTTGGGTGACGAATAGCTATGGCTTTGCTCTACACAGAAAAATAATTAAGAGAGAATATTCTGAGGCTGCCATTCTAAGAACACTTTCTTGAGAGTAAGCCCCATTGAATCAAATGGGACTTACTTCTGAGCAGACCTACTTAGAGTTATTCCCAGAGACATTAGTTTGTGTAAAAATGCAGTGTAATAAACTATGTTTATCTCAGAAATATTCTCTAATTTCCATTTTTTTCTCAAAATTGGCCTTTAACATTTGTAAACTGAAAAAGATTAGGTAAATTGATTAAAACCTCTCTTGTGCCATGATTTAAGTTGACTTGGCTATAGTTAAAAGTGATTGTTTTAAAGTATGTTTCTCAGAGGAATGCCATAGTGCAAATTACATGTTAAGGGAAGGATTTTGTAATTAGATGCTACCTATGAGCGCTTGCCTATAAGATGGACCATGGCCATAGGGAGAATGCATTAAAAAAAACCCATGATGATTGCTTGTTTATCTCAGCACAAGACAAACTCAATTTTTTTTCATATTCTTCCAGAATTTAAATTGTGCCAGCTCAGGGTATACCTGCCACAGTGAAACGAACAGAGAATTCAAATGACTGATTCTGATAGTGAATAATGCAATTTTCAATCAATTTCCAAATGTTTTTTTTTTAAGTTTTTAAACGTGCAAGTTATTGGGATGTTTTATAAAAAATGAAATGGAGAGTGTTTATACAAGTATAAACAGACTACTGTGGTGTGTGAAGCAGCTATAAGTATGGTTCAGTGTTGATTCTCGAGAAAGAAAAAAGACTTTAGCCGTAAGTCTGGTTGTGTTTAATAGTCTGTGAAACAGGATTTTGCTCAGTTTGCCATATAAATCTCTACAGAGACATCCCTACATATTCTTAGGACTCTAAATATGTTGTCTGTTGTGCTTAGAAGCTAACCATCAGGATTACAGCCAGCTTCACAGTCTCTCTCTCTCTCTCTCTCTCTCTCTCTCTCTCTCTCTCTCTCTCTCTCTCTCTCTCTCTCTCTCTCTCTCTGTTTTGCACCTGTTCAGACTTCATTCTCCAGCAACTCTGCACATCCGCATGATGTTTGCTGCAGTTCTGAAATTCATCTTGAAAGTAGCAGATGCTTTAATCTCACATTTGCACATGAAGCCATCTGTATGTCAGCATACAGATAAGCTGAAAGGGAAAGGCTATGATTTAAGCAAGTGCTTATTTTGAAAATAAATGTTTTTTCCAGTTATATGCACAACACAGTATGTAATTGTTGTTGTTTTTAAGTATGATGTCCTCTTTATAAGTAGTAGAGCAAGATCCAGAGAACCTCATAGTTAGTTTTTTACACGTGTTTCTCAAACAGTCCCTTTCCCCAAATATTGTATGGCAACCCTATTTTGGAACTGAAGCAAGTTACAAAAGCAATTGGAAAAATAGCATGAGGGACTGCTTGTCAAACATACTACAAATTCAGAAATCTTGCCTTGTCGTGTCTCTTGCTGCCCACATCATCAGTGATGTTAGAACCGTCAGTTTGATGGAAGAAGGACAGCCAGTTGCCATCCCTTCACTACCCTGTAAGCCCCAACATTAAGATGGAGCAAGAGAAGAGAAGTCTCTATTCCTCCAGTCACAGAGAACTTTATTTAAAGTACTGCTGTAGCAACTAAGGCTGCTTCATGCAATACAAGACAGACAGAGTGTCTGTCTGATGGAACCCTTGGCCCTGGAATCAGAGAGGCTCCCTAGGTCCACAGCATGGAGTCTTGTGGCAGGAGAGGGAAACCTCTCAATTTGGGGTGAGGAGAAGGTCTAGGAAGCACTAAGCACCTCTCACTAGAACATTGATATTTTCGAGCAGATAGCTGAACAGATGGCTAGCTGCAGGCACAAACATTCTGCGCTAGAGTACAGGACCAAAACCAAGGCAATGTGGAAGAAGGAGTACAAGCATGTGCCTGCACACAACAACTGCTTGGGCAACTCTTCCTGCTACATGTCCGTTCTATAGAGAGCTGCACAGCATTCTTAGAAAAGATGTTAAGCCTAAGCGAGTGGCCAGAAGCCTCTTGTTCCAGACTGCTGAGGCTAAACCCATCATTGAAGGAAGGGATGGGGGTCTGGGGAGCTTTTTTCACATGACGATTTAACCACTATCAACCAGGAACACATATGGCGCTCTAGTCCTGCTGATTTTTGTAAGTGTTGCTGTTGCTCCCCACATACACGCACACACACCCCATTCCTTAAGAGAGGCTTGGAGGGAACAGGTTTTGATAGCCTTCAATCCCTACTTGTCCTCCACTTCATTAGCTGCTGCACTTGTGTCTGCCATTGCTGAGAGTGTTCCTGAAGTTGGAAATCTTGATGAGACCAGGATCAGCGACAATGTGGAGGAAGGTTGGTATTCGTGGCAGAATGTCTGGCCTTATTGACTACCTTGCTCCCACCATTTGCTGCCCTACTTTTCTGCTTTTGGATTATAGGGAGGGATCTGTTCCATTTCTCTCCCATTTATTAGACCAAAACTTGGCTATAAGACCTGGATCACGGAGAGAATAAAAACAGAAGAACACCCCTAGAGAACACACACACACCCCGACACACACACTGTTCATCAGGAATGGTTCCTCAGCATGAATGTTGCCAAGGCTTCTTTTACAGTCTTGTGTCATCCAAATGTTGTCAGTCTTTGAGGTGTAACTCCTTTGCCTCCATGGGCACCACCTGAAGCACAATGATGACAAGAGTCCCCTGTGGGCTACCAATCACTCAATGTAACCAATATCTTGTGAAATTTATAAAGTGCAAAGTGCTCAACAGTGGTTATCCTACAGAATATACTCATAAATATTTCACAATATATCAACAGTCACACCCAAGATTATTAACAAATATCGAGTAATAAATAATCAGTGTTAAACATCAAGTATACTGACTCACAAAGATCAAAGATTATAAATAAGACACAGTAATACAAATATACTATTATATGGAACAATGCAAAATGTAAAAGCAATCATACACTCTTAACATGACAATAAATTAGTGCTTGAACCATTTTCCGTGGCATCTAGAATTGCTCTACCATCTTGCTATTTAATAGGTCTATAGGAGAATTAGGTGAGGTTGAGTGAAAAAGCTGGCTGGAACCAACCCTATGTGCGCAACATGAATAAACCAATCATAGTTGCTTATTGTTAACTATGTCTTTGTGTGTGTGTGTGTGGGGGGGGTTGTTTTGATATGTGTGGGTATATATATACATGCACAACGAGAGAAACACACTACAATTTCTCTGGGAAAGAAAAGAGCTAATATAAATAAATATGAAGATTAATAAATGTGTGGGATTTCATTGCAGAAAGAAGACAAAATTACTCTTTCTCTAGCACTGAAACTAGAGATCTAAAGGAATATAATAATAAGTGAAATCCATGGGGAAAGTGGGTCATAATTTCACAATGGTTTTTACCCTTTCATACTTGCAGTGTGTGAAAAAAAGAGCTAGTCATTAATGCATATCACACTCAGTAAATGCAACAATGCAGAAAAGCTAGTCATCATTTAAGGGATTGTATGAGTGAAATGTGCTTAAATACCCATCAGTACTGTTACTTTTTAAAAGCCTTTTTCTGTCACTGGAGGTAAAAACGCATTTTTTTTTTTATAATTAAGCTTTCTCCTTTTTATGATTCTCTAGTTTCTAGTGAACTGGAGGCAACCCAGGACAGACTCAAATGCTTGATTTAAACTAGTGACCATAAATCAAAGGTGGACCTAGAGAAAGCTGGAAAGGATAAGCTTCAGAGATACCTATGGCTATTCACTGAACAGTGGTGTATCAAATTCTGGAAGGAATTGGGGAGGGATCCTTGGATGGCAAGGATAGAGAATTGGTGAAGAATTTTCTTTGGTGTTATATGAAATAAATTAGGTGGGTGTGAAAGTGGCTGAAACAAACAGCTGCATTACTTGTAACCACAATGCCAACAGGAAAATAATTCCTATACTCTGATGGCAGTAAAGGAGAATTTCATTGATTTGCAGTGCCATCTAAACAAGAATTACACCCTTCTAAGTCTACTAAAGTCACTGCACTCAAAAGGGTGTAACTCTGTTAAAGATAGTATAGTAACTCATAAATTAAAAGTTAGGAATATGCCTTAGTATGTTTCTAATAAGGAGAGATTAGAGCTTTTACCTAGAGATAATGTGGGGTTTGGAGGAATATCATTAAAGCTGCAGCCTTGTATAAATACTTTTAACTAAACATAGTTAAGAGTGTGCAACAAGGGATTTTAAACTTACTTCCATGAAACTAGAATTATTACTCTGTGAAGATAGCTGTTTGACACTTCCTAGTGTCTACATTTTTAGTGTTTGGATTCTTTGTGCTGCTTGGTTGGAGTGGTATAATGATGTTTGATATCTATAAAATTTGAAGACAAATATTCTCCTAAGAAACCTGTAGGAAAGAAAAACAACATTGTCATTTTTGTACTTGACATCTTTATTGCCAGGAGGATCAACATTTTCCATCCTGGATTCTTAATGAGGCTCAGAGAACAAAGTTATTTACAAGCCTAAATTCTTGTTGAAACCCTTAAGTACTGTTTCATAATAGCAGGTAAAATAGCACAATATATTACTAAGGTTTCTGTTTTCAGAACTTTTTTTTGTAACTTAGGTAATGAAATAGGCTCTGTTTATGCCCCTCCCCCTGTTTGCATAGAAAACCACAATAGTTAAGGACTGCAAAATATAAATAATATTGGGGTAGTGGGAGGACTGGCTTGCAGTGGAGGAAACCTCTTAGATTTAATCTAGCTCCACCCATTAATAGCCATCTTGACAATAAATACTGGTTCCTGTATGTTGGCACATTCCAGCATGAACAAGAAGCAAAACTGGGAATGAAGATGAAAAGGAAGGGCTATGCACATTTGAATAAGCTTGGATCTTGACAAGCCCACTGAGTTTTTGGCAAATGGATTGCAATACACACATTGTAGCAACGCCTGGTGGGATGCTCAAGGCATCTATGTGATGACTGCCCACAGAGAAACATTGCACTTGCACATTTTATGGATTATCTCCCAGTGAAAGCTGGACCAGGACATATCTGTAATATAAATTAGGTTTAACCCTGTCCCAATAGCTTCCCTTTACTTCCTGGAGGTGGGGTGTCTACAGAACACAGCCTATTTCTTCATACATACTACCTATCATTGTTTATGTATTCAATTTCAACGCCACCGAGTTCAGAGTCCTGCTCAAAGCAACTGGCATTTTGCTAGACATATATGCAAAAATTGGTTGGGCACCTCTATCTTTTGGTCAAGCTGAATTCCTGCTGTGTGCAGATCATTTGGGATATAGACACTAGGATTTCATGTATAGCCAGGGGACAGAGTAATCCAACAGGTTCCGCTAATGGCTCCATAGGTTGGGGTCCACTTCTTGAACTTTTTGGCTGCTTGCCTTGAAGAGATTCAATGGAATTCACCTGGGTGAGTCTCTAGCTCCTTCTGCACTGGGAACATAACTCCTCATGATCCCAGAAGTCAAGCTGAATTGGCTTGTATGTGGCCATTCTCAGCTGTCATGTTTGGTCAGTGATGGCCTCATTTTTTTTAGTCTGCACCATGCCAAAATGAGTCAAGATACTGAGTGCTTGTGTTGTCATCACCAATGCTATCATTTGTGGCATCAAAGCGTCAGCCTTTTTTCCTTTCTTTTCTTTCCCTGCCACCCCTTGATCCTGATCTTTTCTTTCCCCTCCCCCCCTTGAGCTTGATTTGCTGATTTGCCTATGCACCTCTTTTTCCTTTTAAGGAACTCCACATGTGATTGGTTGTGATGTGATTTTTTTTTTAAAAAGGTTGGGCGGTAGGAAGCCCCATTGTGGTTCACTCATCCTGGTTTCTCTGATAATGAGAGAATGTCTTATTTGATTTGAGTTTCCCTTTTGATTTTGTTGATGTTCACAGATGTGCTATGGATCCTGGCAATGCGCAGTCTCTTAGTTATCTACTGTGGTTGCTGCATGTCCTTGCATAGTACCTTGAAAGCTGCCTGAATGAATCTTTGCTTTTTCTCCAGCAGAGGAAAGAAGGCATGCTCTGCATCAGTTGAGTGCAAGGGCAAGAAGGAGATTTCAACATTTCACTTCCCTGAAGTTTTCTCTCAAGGCAAGGCTCTGCTGGTATATACTAACTGGGGAGCCCATACCTCACCATTATTGGGTGTTCCCACACAAGAATGTCTGGGAGGAGAACTTTGTGATTCAAACATAGGACAATGAGCATTGAATTGCCAATTTCAGGATACGCCATGCCATATTTATGGAGACTGTTTCAGCCTTATAGGTTGGCTGCAGTGGCAGAGCACTGTCATGCATGAACTGATTCCTGAAGAGAAGAGAGTCACCATAGCCCTTTGGTACCTGACAAGCCTCAACCCTTACAGAGAAGTGGGACAGAAGTTAGGAGTTGGCCACTCCACAGTGAGTGAAATTGTCCTTGAGTTTTGCTTTGCCTTGGAACTCAAGATGCTGTTAAAGACTTTCTCCTTAGACACTGAAGTCAGGAGGGTAAATTTTTTTAATCTCATTGCATCAATGCATCTATCCTATGACAGCCTGTTCATTCACTCCTATACATGTTGATGATGGTGTGTTTTGTGAACTATATGGGCTTGTGATTAATATCAATGCATGATTGTGGGGGAGCACCAGAGGTATCCACAATGACATGGCCCTTGCCCTACGCTAGACTGAGATTTCTCCACATCCCCAATGCATCCCTGGGGAATAATTTCCTTGCTGTGTGTTTTCTAGGTATTCTGATGAGAGTTGGGAAGGATGTCTCATCTGTCCTCTTTTTGAGAATCAGCCCAGAATCTGCCGTATTCCTTAGATGTGGAATCAATAGGTGATGCCATAGATCTTGCATTACAATGTAGATTAGAAGCATTTGGTGTTCCTAAAGATATGATGCATTTTACCATAAACGATCATGGAAGGGAAATAACTTGTCATTATAAAAAAAATTCTAAAACCTGCTATGATGGTAATCTGTTATCCTTTGTTGCTGAAAAAATTGAGACATTATAAATGTAGATCTCTGAGATCCATAATTTCCACCACTGGTATTAGAATCAGGAGGTATACTTGGTGGTTCAAACTGCATAAGATGTGCAGCTTTGAAATTCTTCAGTGTTAAAGTACTGGAAATTTCAGAAGGGTATCTGTGTTAGTCTAGTCTGTTGTAGAAAATAAAACAGAAGTCTAATGGCACTGTTAAAACTAACAACATCTATTCCAGCATGAGCTTTAATGGTTCAGAGCTTATTTCAGAAGCTTATTGGATGGAAATTGTATCAACTAAATTTGGAGTTCAACTAAAAACCTGCTGATGAAGTTAGTATTTCTTCATTTGAACAGGCACATACTCAAGATCTTGTCTGAAGTCCATATTCTTGCAAATTAGGTTCTTAGGGTTGTTGGCCAAAAAAAAATGTTTAATGAACTAGATGAAATAATGAAGTAGTGAATAAAATGCACTGAAATACAGATTTGAATTGGATATTAAGTACCATAAACTAGAATATATTTAGAAATTTTGAACCTGTTTTGCTTATGAGTCTGTGAGCATGAAATAAAGAATCTGAATCTGTTTAGAAATTTAGAACAGCCTTAGTAGACACAGTATTCTTTTATAGCCTAGGTATCTTTTTCGGAAAATGTTTGCAGGCTGTACAGTTATAGTACTGCAGCAGCAAGCTCTAACAAGAGATATTTTCAAAGCAGCTTTATCCCCAAAATCCAACCAGTTCACCACAAGATAGCAATGTGTTTCTCAAGTGCTCCATTTTCAGTAACTTACTACAATCATCAAAAATATCTGTTTTTCCAGGCCACACTGAAGCAGGCCTCATTAGGACTATTCTTGTGAAATGAAATGAAAGGGCTTTAAAGGTTTCTTGCTGCAGTTTGTCTACTTTATTTTTGTTGGTGTCTCCAGTAGCATATTGAAGTATACTTACCAGAAATTGTTCCTCCACAGTTTGCCTCACAGAAAGCTGTGTTGATTTCAATATTAATGTCAACTGAAGGCAATTTGACCTGTCTACAGTTTTCTACTTAATTATGGTGCTGACGTATTTGTTAAATCTTCAATCTGAGTTACAAATCTAGAATAAAAATAGGATCAATGAGATGTTGCAAATGTGACTTCCTATAAGTCAGACTTGCAGTTTACTGATAACCTGAAATGGTCATGAACATTGTTTGGATAGTATATCATCATGGGTTATCTGTTATCCCGTGTACAGCAAACAAGCCATATAAGAAGTAATTTATGGAGCTCACCTGTGTAGATTAAATCATCTTTTGAATTAGCAGGAGTACACAAATATAAGGAATAAGAGTAGGGAAAGAAGAACAAAGGTAGAAGGACACAATTTATTATCTGTTTGCAAGAAGCATGCTGAATAAGTTCCCTGTGTTAGTTAACGACAAGATTTCTGGGTTTTTTTTAATACATTTTGTAGTAGTTGTATAATTGCGAAACAGTCCCCCAACTTTTAAAATTGAGAGTCAAAAACCAGATTCAAAAACAAACTTTGCCGATTCAATCATGTCCAGAACTGATTATGATTGTAGTGATCTATATACTGTTTCCAGAGTATACGAATACTTTATGATGATTAAGTGATTTATCCTCATAGCAATGCTGTAAACTATTTTAGACAGAGAGATTTCCATAGTGATCTTTGCATGGCTGAGGATTTTACTAAGGGTATCCCATTTTCAGATCCAAAAGATCCCATTTCAGGTACTTCACGGGTTAGGGGGCACAATACATGCCTTGCCTCGGGCACTGTCAACTAGACATGGGCACGAATCGAAATATGAAGTAAATTTCATCATGAAATGGTCGACTTTGTGTGTCATGATGTTGCCAAGTAGCCCCCCTCTCCTGCTCCAAGGCCTGCCACGAACTGTGTTTGGGTTTCCTGCGTTGCTGTTTTAGTGCTACACCAGAGACTGCCTTGCACGTGTGCACTTTAATATATGTGTCTGTTTCCTGCCTGTTTATTATCTACCACGGACTGTGCCTGTCTCCCACCCCTGCTATAGACTGTGTTGTACGTGCTGTTTCCTGCCTCCATGGAAGCCTGCCTCACCTGGGCCCAAGCCGCACTGTTAGCAGCCAGGTGCCAGACAGGGAGACCTCCAGTGAGCCTGACCAGGCACCCCCTGGCCAGTCCCCGCCTGGAGCCTCCCGTGGGCCGGTCACACAGCTTGCCCTCGCGACCAGGCAGCCTGCTAGCAAGCCCCAGCCATGCCCAGCCAGCAACCATGTCCCCAGGCAGCCAGAAGACCAGCCTGAACAGCCTACTGAGAGAAGCCATTTCGGAGAAGCGAGCAGACCACGTCCGCAGCGATATGCTCTGCATATCTTAATAGCTGCCTTGGAGAAGAAGCTAAGTGCTGACCATCCCAAGCACTTAGAGAATGCATCTCAAAGCAGCCTCCGCATTCCAGAGATGATGACGACGGGACAAGCCCAGTTCGCTGGAACATCCATTCAACACGCCCGGATCTCCCCCTCCCTCCCTTGTCCCCTCTTCCCAAGGTGTCACAATAATATAATCAGATTCCTGAAGTGGCCCATCTAGGGTAGTTGTAGAGCCATTAAAACCTTTGTTTCGCCTGTGAGAACCACTAGAATCTGCACCAGTCCCAGGGTACGTTTTGGGGTATTTAAGCTGGCCTCCCAGGCCACATGGTGCGCGTGCCATTCCTATCCAGACTCCTTGCTGTCACCCTATATTGGATCTAGTGCAGGCATTAGACCACCTCATCTCGCTGCTACGTCTTTGCTCCACGTCGGGATTGTAAGTATACCCAACTTCATCACTCTCAAGTGGGCTACCCCACTAATGCAACTATCTCTATTTTCCTACTCTGTCTTCCTAGCTCTTGTGTGTAATCTTGTATGTGTGTGCCAGTTCAGGCATACGCCATATTATTTAGTAAAACACACTGTATTGTTATTTAGTCTGCCTCTTTATTGCATGAGCGTCTGGAGAGGAACCCCGGTATATATTGGTTAAAAGATCTGCACTAAATTTAGTTCCAGACTGTTAGCTAATTCCCCATTCAAATAGAGCAGTTCTGGTAACATTTTAATGGTGGAGAATGCGGGCATAACCGGGTTCGTGTGAATACACGTGAGTTGACATGCGTGTTTTTAGCGAACTGACATAGGGGAAAATTTTCCAGACCTCTGTGTAAAGAGAGCATTTTAGCTCAGGGAATTAAAAGTGTGTGTGTGTATGTGTGTGGCTGTAGTGAGCATTTCTATCTTCTGGGTTGCCTTCTCCCCATTTCTGCCTTCAGCCAGTTTCGGACTACTCGCCTTTTGTTGTGCTCCACGAGGCCCAACAGCTGTTATAACCAGTGTACTGTGGGCGAGGACCTCTGAGCTGGTGAAGTTCCTGGCCACCTTCTGGGCCGCCTAAACACGTCTATGTGGGTGGGTTCCCAGAAGTAGGTTCTATATTTTCCGTAGCAGCACATATAAACTATCTTCTGCCCTCCCCCATCTCTCCTAAGTCCATCCAAACCACCCTGTTCCTGCCAGCACTTAGGCTTCAGTCCCCGCTCCGGAGGAAATGTGAAGGGATCGATAGTCTATCCAGTTTTAGCTTTGAGAATCTGAAACCAGGTTCCTGAAGCCCCGCAGCAGCTGGCCACACTTTGCTTGAGAGTTTTAGTTAAACTCTTGGGCGCACCTCGCTGGGGAGTTACTTGAACTCTTGGGCGCACCTCACTTGGGAGTACTGTAATTTTACTCCTGGGCACTTTTGCTTGGGGACTTGCAGAGGCAGTACTTGAGCACTTGTTAATCTTTTGGTTGAGGCTTGGAGACAGTTTAACTGACAGTCTCCGAGCATGAGGCCTGGGGACTTTTGTGTGTTAGTTCTTGGGCAGAGAGCTTGAGAGCATTTTAGCTTCTGAGCAGAGGCCTGGGAGCAACTGAGCATTTTAGTTCTTGGGCTTAGAGAGCTTGAGAGCACCTTTGAGTAACAGACCAGGCAGCGCCACTGCTAGTCCAGACTTTTTCTGGTCCTGAGGCTTGTAGGCAAGCTTGAAATAGGAATAGGAATTTTCCTTCTCCCCTGGTGGAGAAGAACCGAGTGTAGGATCCCTAAACACCCCTGCTAAACCTAAATGAAGGACCCTTAAACCACCCTTTGTGAAACTCCATGTAGGACCCAGTGAAATCCCTGGAAACCTAAATTCCTTGAGGACCCCAAAGGAAAATAACCCCTAAAAGGCCCTTTGAGAGGACAGCTTTTAAAAGCCATAAACACCCCACCCTTGGTGCTGCTGATCCATTCCTTAACCTCCCCTGGATCAGCCTCAAAAGAGCTGGAAAACTGGATAGTTAAGAAGGGAGATTGCCCTTGGGAAGCCAGTTCCTTCAAGGGACCCGACCCACTCCAGATAGTCAGAGATGCTTTTAAGGATTTTTGCGAGAAGGAGAAACCCAGTGAGTCCAAGAAAGACAGATATGGGACTTGGGCACTTTTCACCGCCCTACAAGACAGTGTGTCCCTCATACAAAATTTGCAGTTAGCGCAGGAGGATAGTGAGCAGGAACAGGAGAAGCTGAGAGCCACACATGAGAAGGAGAAGAGGGAGTTAGAGGAGAAATTGCAGGCAGCATGGGAGGACAGTGAACAGAAGCTAGAGGAACAGATGGAGAAGTCCAAGTGAGAGCAGGCCGCCCTGCGTCTAGAAATCCAGTGCCTCAGGGCCAAATTAACTGAACAGGAAAAGGACCGTGAGGAGAAGGCAGTAGAATGGTGTGCCAAACGTGTCAATTTCATTTTAGAAAAGCAGGGACTGACCACTGCCCTCCAGGACACTCAGCACAAGGCTGACATGGCCACTGCTCATACCGACATGGCGGAGCACGCTTTAACTGAGGGACAGGAAAAAATCGCTAAACTGACCCACATCACCCAGTTCATGGCGGAGCATAACCACTCCAAAGCCGCTGCAGCGGACCACTCCACCTGCAGGAGGGAGCTAGAGGCCCTAAAACAGCACCTAGGGATGCAGCAGGCCATAATTTCTGCCATGCACTCCGCCGCCCTCTTGGCCCTCCCCAAAGACAGCGATAGGAGCTGGGCACTCCACTCATTCCAGCCCAAAGAAACCACGCAGCCCATTAACGCTGTAGCAACCTGAGAGGTTAGCTCCACAGACGAGAAGGGGAAAAAGACAGACCGGGTCATTAAAGAGTCCCGCAATTGGAGACCAGTTGAACTTAAAGCCATAGCCGATCGTTTGGGACCCCTAAACCGGGAAACCGCCATTCAGTGGTTCACCTATATAGCCACCTCACAGCCCACCGCCAATGGCTCAGACGTAGCCCAGCTGGCTAGCCACTGTGCCACCCCCAACATAGTTGCTGGCCTCAATGCCTACGCCTCCAACCGAAAGCTGGCCACCTGCAGTCAGTACAGATGCATTAAAGAGCTCTGCTCGTTTCTCTGGCCCACCAAAAGTTTAAAAGCTCTGTACATTGCCGAGACTCAGAAACCAGGGGAGGACTCCGAGGCCTACCTAGCTAGGAAGCAGCTCCTGGCCGAATTAGCTGATGTGGTAGCAGTTGATGATGATTACGTGACTGAATTTGACGATCACGATTTTAGGACAGCCGTTATTGACAGACTTAATGGAACCACCCGCATGGCTTTGGCAGGCATAGAGCCCAGGAGCATTACTTGGGCGGAACTGGAAGCTCGCATCGGAAGCGTTGCCAGCTTGTTGCAAGAAACCGGAGCCACGCGGGAGAAGCGGTAGTTTCAACCAGGGCCGCGGTCCAAGGGATTTCTGTCCTGGAGTCTCCTTTGCGCCCACCCCGAGTCACTACCCTCCCTCCCCGCAGGGACCCCCTGAGCCCCGGAGACATGTGATGCCCTCGGTGCCCCCGCTCCCTCGAACAGCTCACCCCTACAACCACCAGGTCAACCTTCCCCAAGCAAGGCCAACTCTTGGGGAACACACCAGAAGGACCACGAGGGCCCCCCAGACCATGGCAATGCGCCGCCGTCTAAGGACCCCCTCCGTTGGGAACTCTGGCTGCACCTCAAAGACCTCAGAGCGAACATGGAGCTGTTCCATGAAATGCCCACGTCCGCTCTGATGCAGGCCATCTTGGATTGGGAGAAACAGCAGCAGTGTCCCGTGCCGCCGACCGCCCCGACAGTGCCACCCCAGCCATCTGAGCCTTTCCCAGATCCCCCGATAGCCGCCATTCGGGAGCTCACCAGCCCTCACAACCCCTTCAGGGAGGACATCGTGACCGCCAGTCATAGTACAGTCAGACTAGGGCTGCCCGGGATCCCAGTCTCCCTCCATGGGCATAGTCGCCAGACTAAAGCCGGACACATGGGGGAGACCGACAGTGAAGGCAGGGATCGGGACTCCCGGGAAAAAGAAGAAGCCTGCCACCCTTCTCATAGATACCAGAGCATTGTTTAACATGCTCCGACCCACATTAGTCTCCCAAGGGACCCAAACACCCACAACCATACACCTCTCTGGCTTTGGAGGCAGCACACAGATGTCGTGGGTCTGGCAGGACATCCCCATCACAGCCGGGAGCCTGGCAACCCGGATTTCTGCATGCGAGAACCAGGGAGAGGACGATGGCCTCCTGGGCA